>NC_136067.1:1630359171-1630714171 GCF_964261635.1 Lissotriton helveticus
GGCGAAGGACTCCTGCCCCGAAAGAGAAAGCCTATCCACTACGGCCTACACCTGGGAAGATATGAGTGTTATTGATCTTCAAATTTCCATAGATTAGAAGGATCAAAACAAGAAGCAACAGACTGTTGCTAGAGTGTTACTACTCTGGTCAACCACCAAAAGGGTCAAAGAAGACAAGGAAAACTGTGTTAACATTCAATTCCATTTCTGCATGATGCAAAAAGAAAAAACCACCATGCCAGACAACTAACTAAAGGCATGTGAGGGTGAGAAATATAAGAAAACGTCAAGCGAGCAGCACTCACAAGTCGCTGTTGCTGCCGGCGGTAAGAGGGAAAAGAAGGTGATCAACTAAAGCTAGAGGTTCACTCTGCCCCAGAACACCAAATATCCGACTTCTAGCAAATTCCCCGGATGACCCAGAAGTAGCTGCTGGGGCCAGATGTGAACCACAGCCAGCATGGTTCAATGACCAATGTCTCTGGGCAGTACAGAGGTCTGCAGCCTAATTACGCAGCCCCACATTATTGAGCTTGCTCCAAGAGGTGAGGGTGGTACTGTGTTTCTATTCACACTTAATCAGGCAGCTATCAAAGAAATTGCTGAACTGTATCAAAGTGTATTAAAGGCAAACTGTGGCTGCAGGCCTTTATTGGGCTAAACTTTGGGAATACTGGAACACCAAACCTCTAAGCATAGTAGAGCATTATTTTCTTCATAAATTAGTTGGGTGTACCAAGAACAACTACTACTATTGAAGTCTGCTCAGACACCTGGCCTCTTGACCTTTGTCATCTCTGGGGTGCCACAGAAACATTAACAAGCATTTACAATGCAATGGTCTCGTCTTTGTTAAAGTAAGAGCTATTGACATTGCTCATGACATTATTTTTGTTTTTAAAACATATAAATAAATGGCATGGTTATTTACAATGCCAATAGCTTAATCTCTCGCAAATGCGTGACCTATTGCATTTGCACCCACACACACTGACAGAGCCACACACAGAGCCACACACACACACCCACCCACCCACACAGAGCCACACACAGAGAGCCACACACACAGACAGAGCCACACACACACAGACAGAGCCACACACACAGAGCCACACACACAGACAGTCACACACACACAGACAGAGCCACACATACACACAGGGACACACACACACACACACACACACACACACACGTGGGGAAGGTGGAGCCAAATGTAAGTTACATTAATGCGGGCCCAGGTTACATTCGTGCAGGGGATACCAGTCTAAATCACATGGTGCCAGGTGCAGAGACAGACAGGTGTGGTTTACTTTTTTGCAGAAGATGGCGCCATTTGCAGCTTAAATACATTGAAAAAGACATTACAGGTGTGGATTACATGAAATAATTGTATGATTTATAGAGTGACCGCGACTCTGCTCAAGTGTGCATAGTGCCTGGGGCAAATTGCATTTGCACAGGAGTTGGGGAAGGTACCTTGAGTTATGTTATTTCAGTGCAGGAGAAGTGACCAGAAGTAAAGGGGAACGGGAGTAATGCGAAATCAGGGCAGGAGTAATGTGACTTAAGTACAGGAGTAATTAATGTGACCAGGGCAGGAGTAATGTGACTTCAGGGCAGGAGACCAGGAGGGATGTATGACGATTCAACGCAAACAAGCATAACGCACACCATTACATCGCATTCCTCACATCGCACACACCATTACATCGCACTCATTCACCACGCAAACCATGACATCGGACTCTGCATTCACACACACGCAAATGACTTTTTGATCGCACACTACGACCACACCACAAAAACCTCCTTACGGCCCCGCAAAGCAACCCGAGAAATGCACTCAAAGAGGGCAGTACTTTTTTGTTTCATTCACCTTCCATCCTCCTAAATGTAAATATCTACGAGAGGCCGCAACACCCCTTAAAGCCAGAGTGTAGGTTCTTAGGTTTCTGCTGGACTTCCACGCGAGCCATGAGTTGAAACAATTCTTCCCCTGAATAGCAGCAGCTAATGTTTGCAAGTCCTTTAACCAATGATTGAAGGTATAAACGGAATTAATTTCAGATGTCATAGAAATACGTAATCCCACATATGCGCGATTTGGCCCCCAAGCCTAAAAGACCCCTATATTCGACTCCTAATCCGAAGCCCTAGCCCCCAACCCTAAAAGATCCCCATATTCGACTCCTAACCCTAAGCCCTAGTCCTAAAGCCTAAAACACCCCCATAGTCCACTCCTAACCCTAAGCCCTAAAGCCTAAAACACCCCCTTATTTCACTCCTAACCCGTATCCCTAAAGCCTAAAACACCCCCATATTCGACTACTAACCCTAAGCCCTAGCCCTAAAGCCTAAAACAGCCCCATATTCCACTCCTAACCCTAAGCCCTAGCCCTAAAGCCTAAAACACCCCCATAGTCCACTCCTAACCCTAAGCCCTATCCCTAAAGCCTAAAACACCCCATATTCCATTCCTAACCCTAAGCCCTAGCCCAAAAGCTTAAAACACCCCCTCCACTAAAGTTCACCATACCTGTCTCTCGCCGTGTCCCGCCGTCCCTGCGTTGTAAAAGCCCCCGCGATGTGATGGCGCCCACGATGTAGCGTCGTGAATGCAGGCGTTGTAACGTCGCGTGCGTTGTGACATCACACGACGTATACGCATGCCATGCGACGCATGCGATGGGTGTTCACCGACCAGGAGTGATGTTAATGTGTAGTTTTCGTTAGTGCTGTGCTTGGAGCAGGTCACAGAAGTGCAAGAAAGGGAAAGTTACAGTTATGATCCACACAATTTCTCTTCGGCATACGACCTCTTCTAACCCCTTCAAAACACACGTTGTCCCATCGTCCCAATAGTTTCTCCTTGCACCCGTCATACACACGTCACTCATGAGCACAAAAACACCCCTTTCTGACCCACCTCTTCTCACACAACGCCCCCTAACAGAACAGTCACAAACACACCATCACATTCCTGACTCCCTGCCTGCTGCCAACACCAGGCATGGAAAAAACTTGAAACAAGTCGGGAGGGGTTGAAAGCTTACGGGAAGCCTTTATAGGACGGCGAGGAGGTTACAGGAACACACAGAAGAAACGTTGATGCCCTGACGCGCACCCCTTTTTCTCCCCGCAAAGACAAGTCGCCCCACCCCCCTGCAGGCGCAGCCCCCTGCCGGCGCCAGCCCTCGTCGGATCACCTGAAGCACCCCAAAGAAAACACTACTCATCCCGGGGTCGCTGAAGGCTTCCCCCCACCTCATCAATCCAGGCGCTAGTTGTGCGTTCCTGGGCCCCAGGACAGCCCACGCCCCCTGGCACATCATGGCTCGCTGGCACCGCCTCCTCTCCCCCACCTATGGCAGGGGTAATGACTGGTCCAAAAGGGCCGCCCTCCCCTCCTTCCAAGCAGACACCACTCCTTGGCCACCGAGCCGAATCCTTCTCCAGACCCGGGCCCGCCCCTTCCCCAGAGCCGATTATTTTCTTTGGCCCGAAGCTTGGCTTTTCCCCTCTGCCTGCTCCGGACAAGCTTTTGTTTTCTTTAGCGCTAGTGAACCAGGAGCGGGCTTCTCGGCACCAGAAAGGGGTAGAGAATACCAGGTGTTGGTGAACCACCACTCACTAGAGTTAGTTTCGCACCAATCAAACTAACCTCCTTCCTCGCCCGTCCCAGCGGCCACCGTTCAATTTCATACCCCCCTCCCACCCCAACATGCATTATCGCATGCACGGGCAATAGGTCCCAAAAATCCTACTTTATATGTTTAAAAAGCACACACACAAAAAACAAATTTATGGGGACCCGCTCACTCCCAAGAGCGTCGGTTACACTACACCAGAGGTAACTTTGATAGCTAAACCCCTGACTCCGTGATCAACATACGGTTAGACTACAGTGCCACGATTCGCGGCTTCAGGGAGCATTCGAGTCACTTGCAGACCGAAAAAGCATAAACAACTCTGGGTGTTTACATGCACCTACCAGGCAGACACCCCGTGAGAAGTCCCGTCCTTTTCAAACTGGGGGGCCTGCTTTTTGTTGAGTGACTGAAGACGTCACGGAGAGAAAGCACAGCAAAAAACACACCCATAAATCCGAAACGGACGGGGCTTAGCTTCAAAAAATGACGTCACAGAAACCTCTTCTCCAATGGCTGGCTGCCGTTTAGGGAGCCAGCCAATGGAGAAGAGGGGCGGGTTTAAGCCTCGCTACTGTGAGACATAGGATCTCGCCAGCGAGACTGCGCATGCGCAGCCTACGCTAGCCGAGACCTAAAAAGGATGGTAAGGAATAGACCAGCATCCAAACAATGCAGTGATTTGAAATTAAGGAGGTTTCAAACTTCAAGCAGTTTCTCTCCACATTACAATTGGGTTAGCTGCCTCTTGTAGCTAAATAGGGCATATGAAATCCAGCTCCCTCAATGATGACTGACTCATAGTGCATGGCTGCATTTTCTGCATTGCCTATTGGTCAGCTTTCTTCACAATACATGACTTAAACTAATGCTTTGTGTAGGGGGAAGCTACACCAGTGAAGGAAATTAAGGCTATAACAGACCGAGTGGCAATCTTTGCAACAGCACTCCAGAGCTTAACACCAGAGTTTACAACACCAAGGAATGATTAGCCACCTATGCTCAGCTAGAATTGTTCATGAGACACACAATGGGGTTGAAACTAGGGGACTGAGGGGTGGGAGGTAGCTTAATTGTACTATTTTGACATGATATGTTTGATGTTATGCGACTCATCGATGTTCTAATCTAACTTATCGAATGTTTTCACATTGTGTTTCAAACGAACTCTCAATAAACAGTTTGAAGGATTGGCGTAATCATCATGATTGTGAGGCACTGGATGGGGTGAAATATTAAAACTTAACATCAACCACAGTTTTGTTGGGGTGCCAAAGTACATATCTATGGCAACAATATCTGCCCCGGACCCCGAAATGGGCGTGTGTCCCAGTGCAGTAAAGAAGTGTGAAACTAGAGATTTCCACTGGGCAGTAAATCTCCCTTGAGCTGCAAACTGATGAGCTGACTCTGCATGATGTCACCATCTAAGGATGCGCTGTCACATTAGCCGGTGTGTCTGATTCAGGGTGATTATAAGAGGACTGTTAATGCATGTGTGGGTTCAAGATAAAATATGCAACATTCATTCACTAAAATTACTTGGTCGCATTTCCATTTTCCTTCCTCCACCCTTGCTCTCCTCATTGCTCTAAATGTCTTTTTGCTAAGCATAAAACCTCTCAAAATGAGGTTGAGCACCTGTTGTCGGATACAGTACACAACAGTGTCTCGCATCAAGTTCCTAAACTGGTTATCTATGGTAACCAGTGTACACCTTACAGTAACATATGTGAGATACAGAGTTGTGTATCAGAAAAGTGCACCTTTTGTGTTGGAAACCTTCAAGTCCAATCGGCTTAACAGAACACTCCAGTCTACCTATGAACACTAACTAGTATCTCCTTGTTTTGGTAACAGTGTGAAAGAGATGGTGGTTGAGCCTTCCACACAACCTCTGCATGATGGAACAGGCTCTCTTCTTCTCTATGATAAGAACCTGAATAGTTATGATTAACAAAACAAAGTAAAAAACTCTGCTCTTTGAATCACAGAAACATCTTCATAGTAATTCTATCCCCCTATCAACTATCAACACAGACGTACAAGGAGGTTTAACAAGTGGTGTTGTATTGAAAGAGACCTTCGTGTCTACCATGACCCCGGATGAGCCTGGTGGTTCAACGACAAATGCAAACGCAAACGCAAATACTAACTATTCCGGGCTCATACAGGGCTAAAGGGAAAAGGAGAAGACCCCCAGTGAATGTTTTTTCTCAGTGACAGAGGAGGCCAACTGGTCAGAGGATGAGGAGCTTCACAGCTCTGATATTGACTGCAGCAATCCGGAAACCGAGAGCGACAGTGAAGCAGGGGTGCCTCCAACTACTATCAAAAATATGCCTCCTCAAAGGGGTCAACCAGAACTAACGTGGGATCACTCTCCAACAACAGCCCTACAAGGGAATGCAAATGCGGGCACGGACCACGCACAGCATCATGATACGACACAACTGTCAATGATGTCAATGATGACAATGATGGAGTCAATCCACCAAGGAATTACCGCACATAGAGAAGAGACTCGATCAGACAGCCTTAAGTCCCAAGCGGCGATGAGGAAGATGAAAGCAGTGGTTAGGAAGCTTTCGAAAGCCTGCGAGAATGTTGGAGATAGGGTCTCAAACCTAGAAGAAAGGATAGTCGCCACCGAAGCAGAGGCTGCTGCGGCCACGAATAAAATAGAATCTCTTGGCGCGCAAGCAATTGATATTCAGTGGAAGTTGGAGGACCTGGAAAACAGGCAAAGAAGGAACAATCTAAGGGTCCTTGGTATCCCTGAAGGGGCTGAAGGTCAGGATGTTAAAACATTTATAGTCAAAACTTTTGAGAAAGCTTTTCCAGATATTGCTGGCTGGAATTGGACCGTCGAAATCCAGAGGGCGCATAGGACTCCTTTCAAACTGAGACCAAATGCCAGAGAAGGCGATAAGCCCAGAGCCATCCTAATCTATCTAGGCAATTTTCTTCTCTGCCAGTCCATCGCAGAGAAAGCGAGGCCAGATGCCAAAAGAACCTTTGAGGGAGGCTCCTTTTTCGTAAGGCCGGACTTCTGTCACTCCACCGTTGAACGGCGCTGGAGACTAAGACAGTTAATTAAGCCCTTTCAGGACAAAAGAGTGCAGGTCTATCTTATCAATCCTGCCCAACTAAAAATAATTCACTTAGGCAAAACCATGTACTTTTCATCGGAAGTTAAAGCTCGGGAGTTTTTGGACTCAGTATAATATCTTACTTAACCTATTTAGCTTAACTGAGGGTAAGGCGTGATAATTAGTTCCGACTCAAGTCTTAAGCCTAAAGCATAAATTTAAGTTTAGTTCAAGTTTAAGCTTCTTAGAATTAAGGGTGTCACTATTGGTGGTTTATGAGATCGAGGGCGTGGTCTAACAAGTAGATTGTGTTTGCTCACTGCTGGGATGCACCCATCACACGCACAGACTAGTCTGCGCGCCCCACTCGGGAGTGGGTTGGGGTCAGGGGGGTCGAGGGGAGGGAGGGTTTGGAGTGAGGGGGCGGGGTGGTGCAAAGGGGAAGAAAAAAGAGAAAAAAAAGTTCATGCAATAAATGTCTTTAATAACATGAGTGAGATGTTCAAAGCGGTTATGAATATCGATGTAAAATTTAGGCCAAAATTCGATTGCGATTGGTTAGCAGGCTGGCTTTATTCTCTACAGGGATATGTCTAGGATTAGGGTAGTTAGCATTAATATAGGTGGTCTGAATAACTGGAAAAAGAGGCAAAAACTAGAGGAATTTGTTAAATTAATAAGGGCCGATATTGTGTGTTTACAAGAGACTCACTTACCCTGGAAAAGGAAACACTGGCTAAATCTAAGTGGGTATGAAATTCTGTCCTGCTCCTCACAGACCTCAACAGTAAAGGGGGTAGCAATTATAGGCCGGAAAGGTCTTGGAGGAGCTAAAAAATCAAAGGCTGATGCACTAGGTAGATGGGCAGTATGTGAATTGAAACTAGGTATAACTCTGTGCTCAGTCTACGGATCTAATCTGGATGACCCGGGTGTGATGGATAACATCGAGAGGGAACTCACTAACTGGCCATCGCCTATAGTAATGTGCGGCGATTTTAATATCTCTGCTGATTTCACAGGTGACACCCCATATATGGGTCGCAAGCCCAGGGTATTTAGGGCGGTTTCCTCTTTAATTCAATCCTTTGGTTTGAGGGATGTGTGGGGCTGCCTAAAGAAAGAAGAACCCGGGTTTACATACTTTTCACACCCATTTAATAAACATACAAAATTGGACTATTTTTTAATATCAGCAACTTGCCTCTGTGACGTAGAAATCTTAAAGCTCCCTAGGCTAATTTCGGATCATAATCCCCTTGTTCTAACCATGACAGTTAATAAACAAAGGGAGAAAACCAGACCCTGGACTTTCGATAGAAAGCTTTTAGCGGATAGCAACTATATTGCATATATAAGGAACTGGTCCCAGTCTTTCTTTGATGCGAACAGGTATAGTGCATCCCGCGTCATGGTTTGGGATAGCTTCAAGGCTGGCCTGAGGGGCGAGACAATTAGCTTCTCTGGGCGGTCATGGAAAAAAGTTAAGGAAGACAGAGAACGTCTTTTGGCTAAATTGGCGGAGGCAGAGGAACAACATAGCCGAGATGTCTGCCATGGGAGTCAGGGTACTCAGAGCTTAGAAAGATTAAATAGCATAAAGGCAGACATTCAACGACAACTGGCGAAAAAAGCTGCTGCAGAGTATCAGACTCGTAGGGTCGGTATGTATGAAACGGGAGAATGCAGGCAGGGCTCTAGCGCTACGGATAAGACAAACCTCATCAAAAAATACTATCACGGAAATCAAAGAGGCCGATCAGATCTATAATAAGCCAGCCGAAATCCTGGAAGTTTTCAGGAGGTATTATCAGGACCTTTATAAGGAAGAGACGGATATAGATGATCCGGGTATAAACTTGCAGGATACAGGCATTAAACTCACGTCCAGTGAGAGGGAATCCTTAGAGCAGAATATAACTATGGAGGAGTTCTCGCAGGCACTAAAGGATTTATCTGCAGGCAAGGCTGCAGGGCCTGATGCCATACCCCTGGAGGTTTATAAACATTTAAAGGAAGAAACGGCACCCCTTCTGTTAGATCTATTTAATGGGGTGATAAATACAGGGGTCATACCAGAATCTTGGACTAAAACCAACATAGTGGTCTTCCATAAAAAGGGGAAACCCAAGGAAAGTCCTGGCTCTTATCGGCCCATATCGCTAATAAATAGCGATAACAAATTATATGCAAAAATAATGGCCGCACGGTTGGGGGGGTTTATCGCGGGCCTCGCCTCCCCCTGGCAGCATGGCTTTATCCCTGGCAGGGGCACCACTGACCACATTAAAAGAGCCATAACCCTGTTCGACATTCATGCTGCGGGGGGGGGGGGCGTGGTCGCGATGATCCTCCTCGACGCTGAAAAAGCGTTCGATCGTGTCAGGTGGAGTTTTCTCTGGAAAGTGATGGCTGATAAAGGATTTGGTCCTAGATTCCTGCAGGCAATCAAGGCTATGTACTCTAATCCAACGGCCAATATCCAGCTTATGGGCGAATGCTCCAGGCAGATCAATATTACGAGAGGCACAAGACAAGGGTGCCCGTGCTCACCAATCCTATTTGCATTGTACATAGACCCTCTGATTCGTCTTATAGAGAACAATATCAATATAAAGCCAGTAGTGACTAATGGATTCGCTACCAAAATCCTCGCATATGCAGATAACATAGCCATAACCACCACTGACCCCAACACTGCTATGAGGGAAATTATTAGCATTACATCTGACTTTGGGAGGTTATCGGGATACCGACTTAATGTGGCAAAAACACAGGTACTATGGGCAAGAAACATAGTCAAACTGGATGATAGATATGTGGACTCAGTAATATATCTAGGAATATCAATTAATGCCCAGCCAAGGGAAATCATCAAAGACAATTTTCTCCTATTACTGGAAAAGATGAAACAGGACCTAAAAAGAATCGATACCCTCCTCATTGAATTTTGTTTGGCAATACGGCAAGGTGAGGAGATCAATTAAATTTATGTCCTTACTCCAGGAAAAGGGCGGGCTAGGAATTCCTAATCTTAAATTCTACAGTTGGTTCTGTCTTCTCATAGAAATGGCTATACTTTTCTTTCCCGATGATATGATACATAGTCAGCGGGATATTCCATCTATATATCAGCTGGCGCTAGGGACTGAAGCATATGGGGTATTGCTTAGGAAACATGATAAACGATTTTATACGGCATCAGGCTATAAAATATTGGAAGATATATGGGGGGTATGGTCGTCTGTACAGAAGAATCAGAGTATCCCAAAGTTTAATAAACATACTTTACTTTGGAAGTCAGGACTATTCCCGCACTTGAGCAGAGATGGCCCCTGGAGACATTGGGAAAGACAGGGAATCAGCACACTAGGTCAAGTGATGATTAAGGATGTTCTTAGGCCCCTTGATCTTCTGAAGTCACGATACTCACTTCAAGGCTCCCAAGAGTTCAAATATATGCAGCTGACCAACACAATCAAATCAAAAAGACCCACCATAAACATATCAAAAGATTGTACACTATTAGATTATTTGAAGGGAGGGGGTCGCAGCATCAGGGTAATGTACGGACTATTCTTGGAAAAACTACCTGATGACTTGCTTAAGACAGAGGCCGCCTGGGCTGTTAAATTGAGAGATCCTGACATCGATTTGGATCGTGCCATCATTATGGACAAAAGGTTTTTACGATCCTCAAATTTAAGGGCACAGCACTTTAAGACTCTCTTTAACTTATATTATACACCGGCAAAACTGTTTGAATGGGGTAAGAGTGCGAACAATTATTGTCCCAGATGTGGAAATGGGCCTGCTGATCTAATACATATGTTTTGCAGCTGCGAGAAATTAGGGCCAGTCAAAAAGGAAATTGAACAGTTTTTAGAGGGGCTGCTAGCTGTCAAAATAGACCTATCCCCTACACTTTTAATAGTCGGGTGTGACGCCAAATTAGGTTTAAGTATAGAGTCTGAGGCACTTGTTTTTATATCAACAGCTGTTTTTAGAATATTAATTGCTGCTGCATGGAAGGATGTTGAGCCCCCAACCTTTCAAATGTGGATATGCAGGTTGCTCGGGACTCATAACATTGAATCGGAGTTGTATGCCCTAAAGGGAGTAAAATCCAGGGAAATGGGATTAAAGATCTGGTCGCCCGTGGCATTATGGAGGAGGGCAAAAAGTTGGGGGCCCATAGCTTAAACACCCTTGTTGATTATGCTGATATTCTTAACATATATACTGTATTCATGGCCTTATGTTTTAACATGTGTTTTACATCTGAGCTTTTATCATGCGTATTTATCATTCTGTATGCTATTTATACTTCTATGCTAATATATATTGTTATGTATAGAGTACATTATATTGTCATGAACTTAAAAAAAATAATAAAAAAGAAACATCTTCATAGTATTTTTTTCATGTGCAAACAAAACTGGTAGTAAAATGATTTATAAATCGGAGAAAACAAACAAGGACTGGCCATAACTCATGAGAGCTCCGTTTCTGCAGTTGTATGTAGCTCTGCATTGTGTTTGTATATGCGAGGTTAGCTACCCTCTTAGAGTCTACAATTTTTCAGACACACAAATGGTAAAAAATATTTAACGTCATAATTTGCATATGGCAGTTATCCTTGGTGTAGTTTTTAGGTCTCGCCTGATCCAGCGCGCATGCCCACTCGGACCACACGCTCGTACATGTGTTTTTTTGTTTGCTCACACGCTATTGGCCTTTGCGTGCGTCTATCTAAGAAAGATGCAATTGGGCAAAGGCGGTGCATGTCCCACATTTGCATCCGCCCAGGCCCACGGCTTGTGAGAGCGGGCATCAGCGCCATCTGTTTCCAATTATCGCGCCCGCATCTCACGTTTGCGTTAATTGGAAACCGATGGCGTTCGCGCTGCCCCTGGCTTTTTTTCCCTTTCAGAGCGATTAAGGCTGCGCTTATTTTTAGTACCGATTGTCTGCAAAAAGAATATACCCCATAAAAACTAAAACATGAGACAGCACACTTAGATAAGGTTTATTCGGGAATTGGGCAAGCAGAGAGTGTTGGTGTGCGCATTTTCAATAAAGAGTGTTGGCTCCTCTAAGTAAAAACCCATTAACAGCGTCTTTATTAGCTGAAAGCAGACATCGCTCAAATATGTTAAACAATCATAGACCTATTTTGTCCTGTCCGGAGTTCACCAATATGTGATGTTGTCCTACTTTGAGAATGAAACGGGCAAGGAGGGTTACTCCGAAACCAAGTTAATGCTACAGTGAGTGGGACAAATGACGGTAGAAAAGATGAATACCATTAGAATATTTACATAACCCATCAAATTTCCCAACACACGCTCACTTCTCTTCCCCTATGCAACTATTTCATTGCAGACATTGTGGGTAAGCGCGTTTCACTCAGAAATGCTCACTTCCTAACTTCAAGAATTCCAAGCAAAATATTAGACTCAAATATTGATCTAAAGACAGTCGAAATGTTAAATAAGACATTGGCTCTCAACAGCGTTTGACAATCGGGGCACATTTTGCCTTAGGTTGGTTTGAAATACGTTTTATTAATCACGTAATGAGGTCGTGCACAGCAGTGCACTGTTTTCGAACTCTTGTGCGAAATTCTAGCTAAGGCCGAAGACCTTTTACACACTTTATTATAGTCGAAAATCAAATATTGAAATCTCGCACAAGTTTTCTTTTCCTGTTACCATCACTAAACCACATATCTTGACTTGTTTGAAAAGTCTCATGTTCATTTTCTGTTTATGCTGTCATTTTTATTTGGTAGGTTTTGTTATCTGGTGATTTGCATAGTGCTTTATGCTATCCTAAAGACGCCTTGTGGAGAAAGGTGGGTGATGGCAGTGCCAAGACGAAAGTGCTGAAGTATACACCTGGAGAGCAGCAAAAAGGAACAGAACGGGCAGGATTAAGGAGCTGTATAGCCATGTCTAGTCTAGAGCCCGCTAGTAGGGCCCCAAGGCGCCTTTTGACAGTGCTCCAGACATTTTTGCCTTTGAATAGGAAGTGCCCAGAGACTAGATCCATGTCACTCATTATCTAGATGGCAAACATTGAAATCAAGATAGTTACTTCCATCCTAAGAATGACAACTGTTGGGTATGTGGGTAGATATATAGAATAAATAAATAAAAATTCAGTTAAGTGCTTTTCACCACGCGTGCTGTTTTTCAGAGCTGTAAAACATGCCAATATTGCCCAACACAGCAGTGCAAATTTCACAGAGTTCAAAAGGATAAAATGCTAAGTTGGTCGTGCCCTCATTTGAACCTGTGAATTTTATATTACATACGGATCTCTGTAGCACTTCCAATGACCCCTATTAAGAATGTAAAAATCAAGAATTGTTACTTTCTTTAAAAAGCCACAAGGTCATAAAAAGCCTTACACTACCAATCCCTGAACCCTTAAAACTAACCATCCCTGAACACTGAAAACTACCCATCATTGTATCCTAAAAACTCCAAACACACCTTAAAACTACTACTGCCTGAACCCTGAAAATTCCCTACCACCCTTAAAACCCAAACCGTATATCAAAAATTAACATTGGCTAGCGCATACCTATAAATACATTAATGTACATATTTATAAAATATAACTATAATTTATACACAATGATAACAGATATTAGTTACCTAGCATTTAATTTAATAAACTACATACATTGTTTTTAATCATGTATTATTAATTAAATATATGTCTCAAAATATAATGCTTACATTCATTAATTAATATATTAATTTGAATTTATTAACTATAAAACACATTTGTAGTCATCATTCCTCATCATTATGTGTGTGCGTATGTCATGTAAATTTAGATATATATACCCATTTTGTATATTCACATACATAAATGCCTGTAAACATATACACATATATTATAAAAAACAGATGACGTTAATCGATTTAAAAAATATTCACAATGTAAAGGCCTGTTAATACTGAAAAACCTACCTGTGCTCTAAAGACTCCAAAGTATTTACTAACAATATACTTCCCATGAAGTAACAAGCATTTGCGATGCAATAGGTCTTGCATTTTCGCGAGTTTAAGCTATTGGCATTGTACATGACAATGCCTTTATTTTATGTTTCTAAAAAACAAAAATAAAATTATGTAACTTGTGTAAATGCGAGACCTGTTGCATTGTAAATGCTTGTTTAAGAAAGCGTCCATCTTCACAATGAGCGCATGAATGTTGAATGCGTGCGATTTATGCACCAACATCCTTTAATCCATCAGGGGCAGTTAACAAATACAAAGCTTAAGAGAGTTGCAATAGGTTTTAAAAATGTGGTCACAACTTGAACGTAATGCAACCAGGTTTTAAACATCAACAGGTGCTTTATAAACCAATGGGAAAAAACATTTATCTGTGAACGAGATTTTCACAAAATGGAGAATGCTAATTCAATAACATCCACAAAACCATTCCTCCTATACTTGACATTTATACCCAGCAATACATGTCAGAATGTAATGTCATTCCTGTAGAACACCTTGTTTAAAAAACCTATTCTTATCTGTCAGATTATGCACGGCACATTATACGGAACTCATGGTGCATGTAGATACACTATGAATGAATTTCAAAAATACATCAAACACTTGAGAAGGATTTAGGACCTCTTGTGGGAAATACTTAGAAATATGCAAATTGTCTAAACTGAAGCAAGTTGAACAGAAGTGACATGCACAAACAATACAAGCACTCTTTCTATGTCTGCTACTATCAGTCAAAGAAAGAGATTAAGGCCCAAGGTTCTAACAATGTGCAAAGAGGAAACCTATGATCAGGTACTTTCAATTTATTGCACAGATAAGAATTACAATGATCCGCCATTGTGCCTTCAGAATAGCTAAGTAATGCTATTCAAGGTTCAAGAATGTGCGAGATTTTGTTGGCTCTGGAAGACGTGCTTCGAAAGAATTTAAGTACCTCGGCATACGCAGCCGTTTGCATTTTGTTAGCGTTAGGTAAATCCCCTTTTAGTGGCATTTCTCTAAAGACATTGAATGGTAAAGTACAAAAGTGTGTTTTTGACAGCAATCCTAATTTGACTCTAACACAAGGCCTTTGATTAGCGACCAGTGAAGTGATAGTGCAAAAGTAATTTCTGTGGCAGACATCACTAATTAGTTAATAAACGAGACAGAAGCTACCACAGGGACTTTTTCTGGAAACCAAATGTCTTTTATAGGAGACTTTGTCAATGTTTTTTAGCCATGTTGAACAGCGGGGCAACTGGTGTACAACAAGGCTCAAATGTAAAGAAAACAAGCATTTGCAATGCAACCGGTCGCGCCTTTAGGACTTTAGCCATACAGCACAAATATCCTGGGTGTTATATATACCCTGTTCTCATTTAGCCTTACACAATACCCTGTACGTGAAACACTATTTGGAACTCGCAAGCAATGCACTGAAGCAACACATTTTTAAACTGCTTCAATGCCTCATAAGGGTAGGGAACAGTGCAGGACAGAGGTGGCTTACAGAGAGGGGGTAGGGCAAGGGGGCAGTGAACAACAGCATGACCAACAGAGCAGAGATGGCTTACTTCGCTGTGTTGAGAAAGCTGGCAACAAAAATAGGATCCCTCGGATGTGCTTGCAGTGACGACACCAGCATTAAGAATGGGTTGGTTGGCATTTGGAAAGCGCAGATCTTCTGTAACGGAATACAGCATATATTTACAACAGACCCCTTGCTTAACAAAATTTGTCTGGAATGCAGCAAACTTCTTATTTTCACCGATATATCCTGTATTTTAACTCAGCAATATTGGAAGTAACAATGTAAAAAGAAAGTTTTGTTTATTTTTCCCTTGAGTTTGTATATATTTCCTTAACCCCTCCCACGCTTTTGACGGAACCGTTCCGTCACGCCCCTCGGGTGGGCTGTGCTGGTGACGGAACGGTTCCGTCACGGCCCGCTCACCGCGCCTGCGCGGCGCGAATTCCGCGCCTGCGCGGCGCGAATTCCGCGCCTGCGCTGAGTGTTCTATTGAGCGGGCGGGGCCGTGACTGAACCGTTCCGTCACCAGCACAGCCCACCCGAGGGGCGTGACGGAGCGGTTTCGTCACCAGCGCGGGAGTGCCGCGCGCGCCCCCCTCCGCCCCTCAGCACTGCGGCGGAGTAGCCGCCGCAGTGAAAGGGTTAAACTAAGCCCCTTGACGTGGTAGGGCAGCCTGCGTGTTGTTCTGATGATGGTCTATGGCACTTCAATGACACAAACGGACCCACATCTGGAAGCAGCAAGGAAGGTCACAGGTTATGGGCCTTTGACAAACACACGGCAGGAGTGCACGCAGGCATTCACTGAGTAGGCACAGAGGTCCCGGACAGCTTGTTCCTCTCTGCAGCCACTGTCCCCCGAGGTAAAGTAAAGTAAAGTCCACATTTGTAAAGCGCACAATCACCCGTAAGGGTCTCTAGGCGCTGGGGAGCCGTCGGGAAGATTAAGCGAGCTATTGCCCAGAGTCACATGGTGCTGGGCTAACCTGCCGCCGGGGATCGAACCGTGGTCCCCAGATTCCAGCGTCAGTCGCCCTGGCCGCGGCGCCACGTACCCCCCGCGAGCTCTGTCCCGCCCCGGGAGCTTGCCCCCTATGGCAGCGAGTCAGACCCTAGTGACTAGAAGACCCTCCTTCGTGCGAAGGGAGGGCCTCAAATGGAGGGCGTGCTAAGGAGTGTTGCCATAGGGCATGGGTACTCACAAAATTTCACTCGGGGGCCAAATTTACAGTGTGGTTTGTGTCTGAGGGCCGCACTGGTGGGGGCGGGGTCAGTCGGGGAGGGGGCGGGCTAGGTCAACAAAAAAAAAAACTATGACCATGAGGTTGATCACAGGTCCCTGCAGCGGATGCCTTTATCCACTGAGCCACCAGTCCCGCATACACACATCTCTCTCTCTCCCTCCCTCGCTCTCTCTCTCTCTCTCTCTCCCTCCCTCCCTCTCTCCCTCTCTCGCCCCCTCTCTCCCTCACACCCTGTCTCGCTTCCTGTCTCTCTCTCTCCCCCTCGCTCCCACCCTCCCTCGCTTCTTCCCTCTCCCTCCCTCTGTCTGTCTCTCTCTCACTCCCTCTCTCCCTCCCGCTCTCCCTCACTCACTCCCTCTCTCTCCCTCCCTCACTCCCTCTCTCACTCCCTCTCACTCCCTCCCTCCCTTGTTACCTCCCTCACTCCCTCTCTCCCTCCCTCCCTCTCTCTCTCTCCCCCTCCCTTGCTCCCTCTCTCCCTTTCTCACTCCCTCGCTCACTCCCTCACTCCCTCTCTCTCTCTCCCTCCCTTGCTCCCTCTCTCCCTTTCTCGCTCCCTCTCTCACTCCCTTGCTCCCTCTCTCCCTTTCTCGCTCCCTCTCTCACTCCCTCCCTCTCTTGCTCCCTCTCCCACTCTTGCTCTCCCTCTCTACCTCGCTCCCTCTCTCCCTCCCTCTCTCCCTCTCTCGCTCCCTCCCTCTCTCGCTCCCTCTCTCCCTCCCTCTCTCGCTCCCGCTCCCTCTCTCGCTCCCTCTCTCCCTCTCCCTCATTCTGTCTCTCCCTCTCTCGCTCCCTCTCGCTCCCTCTCCCTCACTCCCTCGCTCCTTCCTCACTCCCTCGCTCCCTCTCTCCATCCCTCCCTCTGTCTGTCTCTCTCTGTCTCCTTCCCTGCCTGTCCCTCTCTCACTCCCTCCCTCACTCACTCACTTCCTCCCTCACTCACTCCCCCCTCTCTCACTCCCCCCTCTCTCACTCCCTCCATCTCTTGCTCTCCCTCCTGCTCCTTCTACCGCTCCCCCTCCCTCTCTCCTTCCCTCTCCCTCTCTACCCCTCCCTCACTCCCTCGCTCCCTCTCTCCATCCCTCCCTCTCTCTGTCTCCTTCCCTCTGTCTGTCTCTATCTCACACCCTCCCTCTCTCACTCACTTCCTCCCTCTCACTCCCCCTCCCTCATTCCCCCCTCCCTCATTCCCCCCTCCCTCACTCCCCCCTCTCTCACTCCCCCCTCCCCGTCTCCCTCCCTGTCTCCCTCCCTCTCTCACTCCCCGTCTCCCTCTCTTCCTCGCTCTCCCCCTCCCTCACTCCCTCCCTATCTCCCTCGCTCTCCCCCTCCATCACTCCCTCTCTCCCTCCCTCCCTCTACCTCCCTCTGTCATCTCACCCTTCCTGCGTGTCAGCCGGGGCTGAGACAGCTTCCAGGTGCACACACACACACAGCCGCACCCAAGCACTTCACAGGTCGTTAAAGGCCATTTGCATGCTAATGAGGCTTTGTTTTATTTCACCTCATCTTAGGCCCCTGCAGCTCCATTCTGGTTATGCGAGAATCGCCCGGCCCCCACAGAGCAGCAGAGACTCTCAGAGTCGCGCTGCAGCAGACACTGTTTAAAAAAAAAATAATAATACATGGGGACGATGTTTGCAAGGTCCGCGGGCCGCCGAGGAAGGCTTGCCGGGCCGCCAACGGCCCGCGGGCCGTACTATGAGTACCCATGCCATAGGGTATCCCTGCCCTCCTTCCCACAGTGCACGGGGAACAACAGCTCACAGTGTCTCCACCTCGCATCCAACCGTGGCCAGTAGAGTAAGGGGATGGGTCAGTGGTGGCAGTCATGTTGATATCCAGAGCCCCATGCTACCCCAGTAGAGGTGGTAACGACGAAGCCTCTAGTGTTTATTTTGTGTCCTGTGGTTCATTCATTGCTACAGCTCCCTGCCTCTCATGTGTCCCTTCTAGGCCCGGTCCCTCGCATGCAGTGCCTAGTTTGTAAAATATGAAGTCCAGGTGCTCAAATGTTTGTCGGAGGCCACACCTACTTTTCCCCAGCTCCACCCACTTACTCTATCGGCTCCACCCACATCCTCAACTGGCACTGCTAATAGTCAGAGGTAATACCATATCTGAATTTCAGCACCGGAGCCTTCCTCATAGCTAAGTTCTTATAGGAGGTTCGCCCTACCCTGGGAAATTTTGAAAAAGATTAAATCATATCATTCATCCACATGTGAAGGAGAGCAACGTAGAATGTGCACTTGAGAACAGCGTTGCTCAGCCAGTATGCGATTAGATCACAAAAGATAATGCAAATTACATTAAGAAAACTTTAATAAAAATACAGAAAGAAAAGGTAAACCTCTGATAACTAAAGGGTTCATCCAGCAAATGCAGATGTTCTCCACAAAGCACAAAAAGGTCAGCAAAAGAGTTAATGTAAAATGTATGTGTAAATCCTATTTGCATGCTGGTAAACATTTGTCTTCATCAGAATATTCTCAACTTGCCAGTCGTAGCGTTGAGACACTCTTGCTCCAGGGCATTGGTTTTAAAAGAGGGAGGAGGCCAGGTGAGAACCGAAGTGATAAGTGACTAGTGACTGGTGATAGAAGGAAAGAGGATGGGAGAAGAGAGGGAGCTGATACAGACCGGGGAGAAGCGGATGCTTGGGAAGAGAGAAAGATAGGAAATAAGAGTTATGAAAATATTTAAAAAGGCAGAAAAATAATGTTGCAGAGTGTGGGAAAAGAGTTAGAGAATCAGAGAAAAAGAGATATGGGTTGACACAGTGACAGAGGCTTGGCCGAGATCGGTTCTATTCCTTTTACGTAACCAAGACACACTGACCCGGGGTAGGTTTGGGTGTACTTGGTTACATTTTTCCCACTGAGTTCCAGTGACTGGAGAGTAAGACAGGGAATGGAAGGGGCACCTGGGACACTCTGAAAGCAGTACTACAAAGTGATATATGCACACCTCTGTAGTGCAAGATGGGGTCCGTTTTCAAAGGGTCCTACATTGGCAGCTCCAGTCCAGACACTTGTAGAAGGCTAGAACTTAACGATCATAAAACTAAGGAGGTAGGCGAAGGGTTAATGGGAATGATTGCCGTGGGTAGCTAAATTGTCAGGGCCACGGGCACTACTGTAGTGTTTGCTCACATCACCGGTGTTCTAGGTAGTGTTTCAGGATCATGTTTCCGGTCCTACCTCGATATTGGTTGAATTTAGTCTAATTACTCAAGTTAGACCCTTGTTTGGTGACTGCTAGTAAAGAATAATTTTCTGGTTTCTTCAGAGAAAATATTGGTGGCGGCCCAGTGTGAGAATCAAACACTGCACACTTTATGCTGCACTGTCTTTCAGACTCCACCCTGCCAGCTACAGAAAGCATTCTCCCACGTCTATTTATTTCACACGCTCTTCCCCGCTTCTGGCTTTTCGCTTGCATTTCGGCCTGTTGTTCTTCGCTGACCCCTTCCCTGGTGTGTGAGTCAAGAGCCCAAGAGGTCTGGGATGTAAACCAAGAGTATGTACACAAAGATAATTGGCACATTCATTGTGTGCTGCTGTACTCACTGTTCAGGCTGGCATTAAATAAAATATTGGTTTCATTTCTGTTGCGATTGTTCTTCAATATCTTTCAACGAGGTGCTTTAGCTGAGCTCGGAGCCTCGATAAAGTTTCAGTGGTTGCTAATCTCAGAAAACGTGCTGTAGGCGTCTTTAGCTGAGGTTACCAGACACGTGAAATTTAGTGCCTGTCGGTTAATTCTTGAGCTACTGTGTTTATCAAATGTTTAAGTGGCACGCGGTCTTCATTACCACCCTGGCCAGGACGACGAGGCTGGAAGGGCAGGGGCTGGAAAGGGGGTTTAATTTATCCCTGGGCGGCCTACCCTATTGTGATATAATGGACGGCTAGGGCAGGGCCCCCTGGGCATCGTCGATTTTTGAGATTGTGGAGCCGGAGCTACCACGGTGTCCGTCACACCACCACGCTTGGCTCAAGATAAAAATAGCATAGTTGGTTTAGCAATAGACTGCGCTCATTTACTTAGTAGTACTTAACGGTTTACTGGTGGTTAGCGGCCGCAGCACTGCCTTTATTTAACTGATAGGCCTGGTGCAGCTCCTGCTGACTGCCCTCCATGTAGTCGGGCTGACCTGGCTGAACCGCTGATGCCTCGTGGGGTGCGGGCGTGGCATTCTGAAAACAATCTGTGCATGCTGCCTGCCGCACAGCCCTCACCCTGCAGAAACCTAATCCAGCACAATCGGAGTCCCGGCCGCCACCCGCCCATCTGCAACACGGAACTAAGGGCCATATGCATCAACACATTTTCCCATACAGACAGAATGGGCAAAACCCTTTGATGCATCTGGCCCTAGGTCTGTCTCTGCGCCGCCAAAAGCAAATTCGCAATGCGCATGCGATATGGAGGATATCGGATAAATAACTATGGTTAGACCAGTAATTAATCATATCATGTGGATCTTGGCTCTCACAGCCCTGCCCTAACACTTCACTGGGACTCACTCGAGGGATGAACAAGTACAACACTTTCTGCCCGAGTCAGTGAGGTAAATATATCATCAATGCCATTGACGTGCGCATACGTGTAGACCATGATAAATAAGTGCCGGTGCTAAGCACCGACACAAATTAAGCACTGCTCGCATGGCCTCTGCTCCGGGTAGTCCACCCTAGTAACTCTTCACCTGTATTCCTCGAGTTCTTGTCGCTGGACAGCCTTAAGAGCATTTGAGCACATAACAGAGGTCGACGCCACAGCGATTTTCAGTTTCATTCACTTTTCCTGGCGTCATGTTTATTGCGTTTGCCACAGACACGCCCATTCTTTCAAGTCGTTCCCTTCCAGGAGGGAGAAGCTAATCCCCTCCTCTTTTTAGATCGAGCGTTCGAGACCTCTTGTATATACTTTAGTATATACTTATATGTGTATGTACTATGTGGGCTCTGGAGATCAGCCCTAGGACTTGTCTGTGTCCGCTTAGGGACTCTTTTTTCTGTTCAACGGCCTCTATTTAATATCTTGATAGACAAGCATTTACAATGCAATGGTCTCGGCATCATTAAAGGTAGAACTATTGGCATTGCTCATGACATTTTTTTTTCTTTAAATCATAAATAAATGGCATTGTCATTTACATTGTCAATACACACCACTCTGCACTCAACTGCACTCACTTGCACTGCACTGCACTCCCCTGCACTCAACTGCACTGCACTCAACTGCACTCACCTGCACTGCACTCAACTGCACTCACCTGCACTCAACTGCACTCACCTGCACTGCACTGCACTGCACTGCACTCAACTGCACTCACCTGCACTGCACTGCACTCACCTGCACTGCACTCACCTGCACTGCACTCACCTGCACTGCACTGCACTCACCTGCACTGCACTGCACTGCACTCACCTGCACTGCACTGCACTCACCTGCACTCAACTGCACTGCACTGCACTCACCTGCACTGCACTCACCTGCACTGCACTCACCTGCACTGCACTCACCTGCTCTGCACTCACCTGCACTGCACTGCACTCACCTGCACTGCACTCACCTGCACTGCACTGCACTCACCTGCACTGCACTCACCTGCACTGCACTCGCCTGCACTGCACTCACCTGCACTGCACTGCACTCACCTGCACTGCGCTGCACTGCACTCACCTGCACTGCACTCACCTGCACTGCACTCACCTGCACTACACTGCACTCACCTGCACTGCACTGCACTCACCTGCACTGCACTGCACTCACCTGCACTGCACTCACCTGCACTGCACTCACCTGCACTGCACTCACCTGCACTGCACTCACCTGCACTGCACTGCACTCACCTGCACTGCACTGCACTCACCTGCACTGCACTCACCTGCACTGCACTCACCTGCACTGCACTCACCTGCACTGCACTCACCTGCACTGCACTCACCTGAACTGCACTGCACTCACCTGCACTGCACTCACCTGCACTGCACTCAACTGCACTCACCTGCACTGCACTGCACTCACCTGCACTGCACTCACCTGCACTGCACTCAACTGCACTCACCTGCACTGCACTGCACTCAACTGCACTCACCTGCACTGCACTGCACTCACCTGCACTGCACTCACCTGCACTGCACTCACCTGCACTGCACTCACCTGCACTGCACTGCACTCACCTGCACTGCACTGCACTCACCTGCACTGCACTCACCTGCACTGCACTCACCTGCACTGCACTCACCTGCACTGCACTCACCTGCACTGCACTGCACTCACCTGCACTGCACTCACCTGCACTGCACTGCACTCACCTGCATTGCACTCACTTGCACTGCACTGCACTCACCTGCACTCACCTGCACTGCACTCACTTGCACTGCACTGCACTCACCTGCACTCACCTGCACTGCACTCACTTGCACTGCACTGCACTCACCTGCACTGCACTGCACTCACCCGCACTGCACTCACCTGCACTGCACTGCACTCACCTGCACTGCACTGCACTCACCTGCACTGCACTCACCTGCACTGTACTGCACTCACCTGCACTGCACTCACCTGCACTGCACTCACCTGCACTGCACTGCACTCACCTGCACTGCACTGCACTCACCTGCACTGCACTGCACTCACCTGCACTGCACTCACCTGCACTGCACTCACCTGCACTGCACTGCACTCACCTGCACTGCACTCACCTGCACTGCACTCACCTGCACTGCACTCGCCTGCACTGCACTCGCCTGCACTGCACTCACCTGCACTGCACTCACCTGCACTGCACTGCACTCACCTGCACTGCACTGCACTGCACTCACCTGCACTGCACTCACCTGCACTGCACTCACCTGCACTGCACTCACCTGCACTGCACTGCACTCACCTGCACTGCGCTCACCTGCACTGCACTCACCTGCACTGCACTGCACTCACCTGCACTGCACGCACTGCACTCACCTGCACTGCACGCACTGCACTCACCTGCACTGCACGCACTGCACTCACCTGCACTGCACTCACCTGCACTGCACTGCACTCACCTGTACTGCACTCACCTGCACTGCACTACACTACACTCACCTGCACTGCACTCACCTGCACTGCACTCACCTGCACTCACCTGCACTGCACACACCTGCACTGCACTCACCTGCACTGCACTCACCTGCACTGCACTCACCTGCACTGCACTCACCTGCACTGCACTGCACTCACCTGCACTGCACTCACCTGCACTGCACTGCACTCACCTGCACTGCACACACCTGCACTGCACTCACCTGCACTGCACTCACCTGCACTGCGCTGCACTCACCTGCACTGCGCTGCACTCACCTGCACTGCGCTGCACTCACCTGCACTGCACTCACCTGCACTGCACTGACCTGCACTGCACTCACCTGCACTGCACTCACCTGCACTGCACTCACCTGCACTGCACTCACCTGCACTGCACTCACCTGCACTGCACTCACCTGCACTGCACTCACCTGCACTGCACTCACCTGCACTGCACTGCACTCACCTGCACTGCACTCACCTGCACTGCACTGCACTCACCTGCACTGCACTGCACTCACCTGCACTGCACTGCACTCACCTGCACTGCACTCACCTGCACTGCACTGCACTCACCTGCACTGCACTCACCTGCACTGCACTCACCTGCACTGCACTCACCTGCACTGCACTCACCTGCACTGCACTGCACTCGCATGCACTCACCTGCACTGCACTCACCTGCACTGCACTCACCTGCACTGCACTCACCTGCACTGCACTCACCTGCACTGCACTGCACTCACCTGCACTGCACTCACCTGCACTGCACTGCACTCACCTGCACTGCACTGCACTCACCTGCACTGCACTGCACTCACCTGCACTGCACTGCACTCACCTGCACTGCACTCACCTGCACTGCACTGCACTCACCTGCACTGCACTCACCTGCACTGCACTCACCTGCACTGCACTGCACTCGCATGCACTCCACTGCACTGCACTCACCTGCACTGCACTCACCTGCACTGCACTGCACTCACCTGCACTGCACTCACCTGCACTGCCCTGCACTCACCTGCCCTGCACTCACCTGCACTGCACTCACCTGCACTGCACATACCTGCACTGCACTGCACTCTGCACTCACTACTCTGCACTCACTACTCTGCACTCTGCACTCACTACTCTGCACTCACTACTCTGCACTCTGCACTCACTACTCTGCACTCACTACTCTGCACTCTGCACTCACTACTCTGCACTCTGCACTCACTACTCTGCACTCACTACTCACTACTCTGCACTCACTACTCACTACTCTGCACTCACTACTCTGCACTCACTACTCTGCACTCACTACTCTGCACTCACTACTCTGCACTCACTACTCTGCACTCACTACTCTGCACTCACTACTCTGCACTCACTACTCTGCACTCTGCACTCACTACTCTGCACTCACTACTCTGCACTCACTACTCTGCACTCACTACTCACTACTCTGCACTCACTACTCACTACTCTGCACTCACTACTCACTACTCTGCACTCACTACTCTGCACTCACTACTCTGCACTCACTACTCTGCACTCACTACTCTGCACTCTGCACTCACTACTCTGCACTCACTACTCACTACTCTGCACTCACTACTCACTACTCTGCACTCACTACTCTGCACTCACTACTCACTACTCTGCACTCACTACTCACTACTCTGCACTCACTACTCACTACTCTGCACTCACTACTCACTACTCTGCACTCACTACTCTGCACTCACTACTCTGCACTCACTACTCTGCACTCTGCACTCACTACTCTGCACTCACTACTCTGCACTCACTACTCACTACTCTGCACTCACTACTCACTACCCTGCACTCACTACTCTGCACTCACTACTCACTACTCTGCACTCACTACTCACTACTCTGCACTCACTACTCACTACTCTGCACTCACTACTATGCACTCACTACTCACTACTCTGCACTCACTACTCTGCACTCACTACTCACTACTCTGCACTCACTACTCACTACTCGGCACTCACTACTCTGCACTCACTACTCGGCACTCACTACTCTGCACTCACTACTCTGCACTCACTACTCTGCACTCACTACTCTGCAATCACTACTCACTAGTCTGCACTCACTACTCACTACTCTGCACTCACTACTCTGCACTCACTACTCTGCGCACTCACTACTCTGCGCACTCACTACTCTGCGCACTCACTACTCTGCGCGCAACCTACTCTGGGCACTCACTACTCTGCACTCACTACTCTGCACTGTGCACACCACTGATATCATGGAATCTTCCACCACACTTTCTAAAACTCTATAGTCCGAAGCATAATAGGCACAGAACCAAAAGAAGGGTAGACATTGCTTAAAATAATCTTATTGTATTTATGAGAAGCAAAAGCGAGACTGTGAAATGTGCTGAATATCAGTTTGTTATGAATCAACAGAGTGGAGTTAGAGAACCAAGAAATAGTAATTTAGAATCCGGGTTAGAAGGAGTAGTAATCACAAGCTGAGGATCAACGGGCGCGAAACAGCGTGGTGGGCGTGCAGGAGACGCAGCGTGAGCGTGCACATCAGCTGAAGATCGCCGGAGAAGACACAGAGCCTGCCTGCTGCCGTGACTGACCCGCTGCAGAGGGAAAGAGCCCGGTGAGTGGGGGTAGAGGGGGGGGGGGCGGCAGAGAGGGAATGGGCTGAGAGGGAGGGTGTGTGTGTGTGTGTGCGTGTGTCTGTCTGTGTGTGTCTGGTGTGTGCCTGCCTGCCTGCCTTTGTGTGTGCGCGTCCACAGACCCTGGTCGGCTCGTGCACCGCTCTGTACTCCCTTGCGAGCTTACTCGGCGACAATAGTTCTCGTTGCCGAGACCTAAAAAATACCAGCAGAGGTCAGTAAAATACCAGAATTCCTTTATGCTGAGAGGCATTCTCTTTTTTTTCTTTCTAGCAACTGCCTCTATTTAATTTTCTTGATTGAAAACGACCAGCAGAGGTCAGTAAAATACCAGAATCACTTTAGCATTCTCTAGATTCCTGTCATAGAAATGGTCTTCCATGAGCACCCGTAGAAAATAATATTTTTTTTAAATCTTATATTTTCAGTGATATGACCACCAAAGGTCCTGATTTTATATTAAAATCGGAGCTTTGGACTATACCATTTTCCGCTGAAAGGCAATATTTCTTTCCATGTATACCCATACCTGCTGTGTCACGTAGTTTGGTGCTTACTTTCCCTCCATGTTAAAGAACAGTAGATGTTTCAGCACCCAGGCTAATGTGCTGCGTATCTAAAAACATATAAGGTCCCAAAAGTGCAAGCGATTGCATTGCAAATGCTTGTTTTTCTTTGCACTGTGGCACACCGAGGAGTGGCTAAGCCTATCAAATATGTACACAAGCAGCAGTCACAATGCCACAAAAGGCTAGTTTTATTTAGTGTTTTTTATGGTTCACTCTATTGTTTACATTACAATATTAAGAGATATAGCATTTCGAAACCCGACAATATAAAGTGAATCATGACAATGTTAATGTCAGCAATGTTATTTAGTTTTTTCCCCCATTATTCGGCGTAGTAACCAACGCCATCTGCCTGATCCGGGTGGGTCTAGCTCATGACTGCAAGTCAGCCGCCGCATGCAGTGGTGAGGCGTCAAGTCCAGCTCAGTGAAAAACCAGCACCGCCGTAATGGTGAGACACACCCGACTCACTGACGCACACGCGGTGGCATGCCTTCTCTAACTGTGCTGCTTACAGAAATGCTTAAGTCTGTGTCTACCCCGCTCACTGAGCCTATCGGATCACCCATGCGCCGCCCATTGCCGCACAAGCATACGTACGTCATGTGTAACAAGCGAAGTAAAGGGGCCAGTAGCCATGGGAGGATACAAATGAAGACATGGCAGTACTAAGGAGGGACTAACAAGCCTATTAACCAATCAGAAGCCAGCATTTACAAATGACAAACAAAAGCCAATGGAAAATATGGGCGGGGAGTTGGCGGAGCTTCTCTACCATACTTTACATACAACAGATCGCCAGAGCAGCGCTTGGGCGCTGGCTCAGGCTCAACCTAAATAGCTCTAGGACACAGTCAGCGCGGGCTGCGTGATAGTTTCTTTTTGGTAAGTATTCTTAACAGAAAGCGCTATCTGAAAATCACAGCTATAAGTCAATACTAGCTAACATTTTTGCTTGCTCATATGAATTCTGTATAATTCACACCAATAGCATATTTATTATGCAATCAAGCTATCAAATGTAGTGGGAATGAAAATGTCCTATTATAATTTCAACCTATTCCTTTCAATTTACTGATGCAAAACGATCAAACGCACTCTATGATGTAATATTGCTTAGTTGCTGTGTCACATTTTCGATATTTTTATAGGTGGAATTGTTGCGGGATTGCGCAAAGCCTTACTGTGTGAATAAAAAAAACTGGGGCGGAGCCAGTTAGAGCCCTATGTGGTTTCAAACTCTCGGGACACCTGACCAAGCCGTCTTCTTCTGCTCGGTGCATGCTTCCTGGGATCCTTGAGACTAGAAGGTACCTTTGAAGGTATGATGGGTAAAAGCAACATTGGGCTGGAAGATTAGTAGGGGCTTCCCCGGCTTTACTATGAGTGAGGGTGCAACTTGGCAGAACTTTTATGATGGTGGTGGCAAACTTGCTACCGGTCTATCAGCAATGTGAGGGGTTGAGGTGCTTCTGGTTAAGTGGAGGATGTAGGCACATTTTTAATAAAATAAGAAAATAATATTGTTCATAGTAGATGTGCAGTATTTACATGTACATTTAAAATAAAATGCGTTTAAATGCGAAATTGTAGTAGGCAACCATATTTAGTCGAACTAGGCCTCAAATGGCAAAAGTAACACTACTTGAAAAGCTGACTTGACAAGATATGCTTAATGTGCTTAAAATGTTTATTTCTTGACCTTTCCATGAACACATTTTTCATAATAAATAGTTACATAAATGTTTTATATTTCCTCAGAATGTTTCTAGATACACAAAGATCACTGTTAACAAATAATTAGAAATTATTATTTTAATGGGCTTATGAAGAGTTCACTTATAAAGATGCTTTTTTGACAGAGACAAGAGCGACCCATATGTCCTTGCAAACTGGGTATTGCTAGTAAGCAGAAACAGTGTTCACAAGGAACTCATTTCATTAGTGCATAAGGATTTAAGCAAGTAGTAGTCTTCATAAGTATATCTTGCACAATTAAAGCGAAAAAAGAGTAGCTGTATTGTGAAACCTTAATTCAATTTAAGGGTTTATCAACATTACAGCATAAGATACATAGAAAAGTAGTATAGAAGCTCACAGAACATGGATTATTGCTCTACTCACTACAGCCGAAGGTGAGGCATGCTCATCTCTCACAGGTAGGTCGAGTAGTGAGCAAGGGACCTACATCTGGGCATACCCTGCCAACTTAGGGCAAACAAAGCAAACACAAGGAGATGATGGACGGAGTGCTGAAACTTTTCAGATACTCACCCCCAGACAGTCACAGATCTGGGTTGAATTCATCATCATTCTTTAGCTCACTTTGCCACCTCAGTTCAGGCCCAGCGATATGCAAACCAGTCTTGACCCTGTGCTGCATGGGAACAGTCCAGCCCGACATGCCAAGCCAGGTCTTTCCTAAAACGGAAACAGGCTTCAGGGTATGCCCAGACGTGGGTCCCTTACTCACTCTGCCACTGGATTCAAGCTAGCCTGGCTGATGAAGGGTGTTACCCAGAAACCAGCCCCAGGATGCTTTTTCCGGTTCAGGGAAGACCTGGCTTGGAAGTCCGGGCTAGACTCTTCCCATGAGGCACAGGGTCAAGACTGATTTGCAGATAGCTGAAGTAGAAACTGGTTCTCCCCAAGCTTGAATGGAGGGTAAACAGAGGTGTTACTCGCAGTGAAAAGAAGTACTTATTTACTTCGGAACAAGTTGAATTATTCCTTTATTTAGTGGAGCAGACACAGTAGCACTGTTTTTATGTTGTTACTAACAAATTTTATTTAGAGAAGTTAAATAAATACGTTTTCGTATTACCTTGTGAAGGGTGGGTCAGTTGCAGGAGTGATACTGATGTCACAGAGAGCCACTCTGGGACTGGTTGAAGCAGCGGGCGTGAGCAGATTGTAAAGGGAGGCTCGGTAGTGAGGAGCAATGCGAACGTCACAAAAAGCTGCGCTAGTATTGGTTAGATGAGCAGCGCAAGCCTGAGCTTTGATTGGTTGATAGGTAGAAGCTTATGTTAGAATTGGTTAAGTGAGGAATTGTATGTTGAATTCTGATTTGATCGCTGGTGTGAGTAGCGCTGACATCGTACAAGACGTAGGTAACAGATTTTGAGGGTTTACAGAAGAGACTTTCATATACCATTCGTCTAGAATGTATGGAGAAAAGAGGAAGATGTCATTAATAAAGAAAATTAAGAATTTCTTTAAGGAAGATAAGCCTGTGTTGCCTAGAGAGGGAATTCCTATTCCACCATCAAAATGAAGCAGCATTTATGATGATGGAAAGGGGATATCATACTTGTGTATGGTTGGAGAATTGGGTGGATTATACAAAAGGTGATGGTGTTCTAGCTTTCCCAGAACATGGTACGTAATGGGAGAATTCTTCAGAATTTGTGAATCAGAATGAATGATTTAGAACCAAGACCTAGATTAACTCAATATGAGGCTTTGGAATAATGGGAAACTCAGGCATTTGAAAGAGAGAAATTTAGAGGCGGTAGGAGATTTAGAGGATTTTTACCTAGATAGCCATATGAGTCACAAGAGGATCAGATGCACCAATGGAGGAGAGCTATGGTATCAGATACTTTATATCCAGTATTAATGGCTAAAGAGCATTCTGGAGGCAAGTGTAAGGAAAAAATGAAGCACATGAATGTTTCAGGGTATGGAGAATCAGATGATGAATTGTTGGAGGATATTTTAACCCTTTTCTTGGGCCCGTCGGCCAACGCGAGCACTACGTCCGTAGTGCTGCACGTCCCCGTTGGACGACGTGGCCCTGCCCACACAATGGAAAGCTCCACACAACGGCGGAACTGCCGCCGCGGTTAAGGCTTCGATTAAAAACCCTCCACCTTATCAAGAGATACCTAGTAAGGTCACCCCAAGTGCTCCAGTGTTAGGAACATCATTGGTTCCGCAGATTCTTCATGATACATCAAACACTAGGGTGTTACAAGATAGTGAGAGAGAAACTTTAAAACTAGAGAAGAATTAGTACAGAAAATAAGTCAGTTGAATTTAAATACTGAAGCTTTGACAGTGCCTGTGACAATTGGTCCCGTGATCCCACTGTATGGAGATAAAAAGAGTAGTCCAAAACCACAAACTGTAACCGTTCCTTTAAGTAATTTTAGAAAAGGAATAGTGATGTCTGATGATCAGGCCAGTGAGAGTGATTCAGTTATTTCATTAATGGATCTTCCAATTATGGAACCTTTAACTGAGACTCCAAAGAAAGTTACACCTAAAAAGGCGAAAGAAAATGTGTCTACAAGCCCTAGTGGAACGGGAGGCTCAACAATGGTTACTCCGGGAGGGGCGTGGCCAACAGCATGCCGTGTTAGACGTGTGGTCCGGGAGCTCCCGGCCGACAGGAACAAAATCCGACGTTAATTATTGCCACCGCTCACTAAATCGCCGAAAAACGTGCGGCGGATACCCCAGAGGCAAGTGTACGAGACTGCGGGAGGTTTTGCCGAGTCCGGAGCCATACATTCGGAGTTTCTATCGGAGGCCGGCGGACGACCCAGAGGAGCAACATGGCGGCCTCACAGTGAGATCTGTGTCCGAGAGGCGGAGGAGAGCGCCACAGGTTCTGTGCCACCAATCCAGGGACAACTCAATCCTGCGGTGCTTAGACAGCGGGGTACCGCACCTAGCGCAACGACGACCCCAGGTTCTACGGGATACCGGTGCCCGACATCCCACCACAAGATGGCGGACTGCCCGGGACAACGACCTGGGCTGCAGTGAGGTCACTGGGGGCGCCAACCGGGAGCGCGATTTGAGGAGCCGACGGGCGGTCCTGCTGGGGCGGCCGCTGAAGGGACTCCGACTTCACAGGGCAGATCCCACGACCCACCAGAGGCATCCGTGGTAAGTCGGTCCGCGCGCACCTTTAACCAGGGTGGCGGAGTGGCTCGGCGGCCGCAGCGGGCGGACCGCAGTAGTGGCATCCGGCGAAACTGCGCCCCACCGCTGTGCGGCAGACACCCAGTGAAGACACCGGGAGGGCGGCAGACAATGGTGTGGAGCCCCTTGCAGCCCGGTAAATACTTTACCAAGATGGCGGCCATAGCAATCTGCCGGCTACCCACACCACGGAGGTCAGCACGAGATGGGGTCTAGCCTGGTCCGGAGAGTGCACGCGAGAACGTGACTGACCCCGAAGGGCCGATTGAGGAGGCGGTAGGACCCACACCTCCGACAAAGCCACCACTCTTGTGACAGCGAGGGGTGGCGGAGAGGGGTGGCAGATGCCAGTGCTGCACACCACCACGAGGAGACCCGCGGCCGCAGATGACCAGCTCAGGAGATAGTTACGCCGGAGCCGGAAAGACGTTGTGCAGCCTGGGAGTCGGGGACTAGACGGAGGCCCAGTACCCCGTATTGACCGCCACAGAGGCCACAGACGAGGGGAAACCCCACAACTCGCCACCCGTGACTGAGCGAACAGGCCCCTGGGTGAGGGGAGCCTTGCCCTTTTAGACGGACCGGAGGCCTGGGACATAATCCGATCCCGGGAAGAGACATACACGGGGTCACGCAGCGACGGTGCTGCTGCGGATCGCTGCACCCCCCCCCCCTCCACACATCACCCTGAGTCAGAAGCTGGGGCGCAGCAGTTTCATAGCAGCGATCCACACGCAGGGGGGTGGTGGGAGTCGCGGACACCAATATTGAACAGCGGCACTCCTTAACTTCATCTGCTGCGGTGGGGCGTCCCACGTATTGGCCGCGCAATCCCGATCCCACTTTGACAACCATCGGGAAGAACAACCCACTACCCAAGCCTCTGAAACAGGGCCCTATGGACAATTTTGCGGCACCTCGACAGACCAGAGGGAACCCGGACGCTTCATCTGAGGGTCTCATCGACAATGGAGCTCTGCTTGCGGCGATACAGGCGTCAAGAACGGATATTCAAGAATCACGGGCGGCGTTGGAAGTCAAGATCGGCGAGGTGGGATCGGAAGTCACCCTCCTGCGCCAGGACTTTAAGAACCTCTCGGCCAGAGTGACGGACACGGAATCACGCATCGGAGAAGCGGAAGACGCGATCACCACGGTCCGGAGGGAAATGGCGGAACTCCAAGCGTCACACCGACAACTGCTGTGGAAGGTGGACGATGCGGAAAACCGAGCACGCCGCAACAACCTACGCTTCGTGGGCTTTAGAGAAGGACTTGAGGGGACAGATATGTCGGCGTTCTTACACACTTGGCTCAAGGACACCTTCCCAAGGGCGCCCTTCTCGACATGCTTCGTGATTGAAAGAGCTCACAGGGCACTACTGGCGAAACCCCCGGAGGGAGCTCGACCTAGACCAGTGATCGCACGTTTCCTCAACTTTGCAGATAGAGACCTGATTTTGAGGGAAGCGAGGAAACTAGGAGAAATCAGGTGGGAGAATACCAACATCATGATCTTCTCGGACTACAGCCAGGAGGTGCAGAAGCAGAGGCGCTCCTTTGACTCGGTAAAAACTAAACTCAGATCCATGAACATTACCTATATGCTGCTCTTCCCGGCTAAACTCAAAGTCATCTATAAAGATAAGGCAATCTTCTTTACTCATCCGGAAGACGCATGGCAGTGGCTCGAAGAGAGACCAATCTTCACAGGCAGAGAGATGGCTGGCCGCGAGGAATTGGAAAAGGTCGTGAGAGAAAAGGCACAATGGGGCCTGCCCCAACGACAGAGGAGGAAATCCAGAAAGACATTCACTCGCACCTCGGGGACCCCATACCATGCCCGCCGGTCGGCGGGAGGTAGACGGGGGAGATCAGAATCTCCCGGGACGTCCTACAACGATTGCAGGGGGACCGCATACGGACCTGCTCGAAAGGAGACGACGAATACGGTATCGATCCCGGAGACTCGGCAACAGGGACAAAAGATCCACCTAGTCCTCAGAACTCGGTTCATCCCCTGGTGACTGAGATCCGCAACCTGGAACAGGAGTCTTCCGATAAGGTGAGTGGGGCGGAAACGTCAACGCAAGATTCACACTCATGAACTGCTGCTGATGTGGACTAATGCAACGTCGGCCGGGAGGACGGCGGCACGCAAGTTGTCACTACCCCTTTGTTTCTTACTTTTGTATTCCTTATTGGGGTTTTGTTGATAGACATTAAGACATTTATTCAAGGTTTACGGTATAGCTGATTAACGGGAGGGAGAGGGTGGGCGACAGACCGACTCCTACTGAAAGCTCTGCCCTCTGGGGGATGAGTCTGGAGGGGGAGGGAGGTGGGGAGGGGGGGGCAGCAGGGGGGAAAGAGTTCAACAAGTTGGGGCAGGGAGGGGGGGACGGGGGGGGCAGCCACGAGCGTCCAAACTGAAGCACTACCTTTTGTACATGTCCGGGATACTCACAGAACATAAGAAACATCCCACATCATGGCAGGTACACTAACTGACCCACCCCAGGAAGGTAGGGGGGTTTCACTCCTTACATGGAATGTCAACGGCCTGGGTTCCAGAATAAAGAGGGGGCTAGTGAACGCGTATATCAAAAGGGTGGCCCGGACTTTGTCCTCCTACAGGAAACCCACCTACGAGGGGACAAATGTGCATTTATAGCGAGAGGGAGATACACAGTTCTGGCACACGCGGGGTACACGACCGATTCGAGGGGGGTGGCTGTGCTGATAAGGAACTCTTTCCCGTTCACAACGACACGCACATGGATAGACCCGCAGGGCACATATGCGGGGGTACAGGGATTGTGGAAGAGGCAAACTTACACAGTGATCTCTGTGTACGCCCCACCGAAACTACAGGCACGGACGCACACAGCACTTGCTTCCATCCTCCTAGACACGGCGGACACGATCCAAATAGTGGGTGGCGACTTTAATGATGTAATGTCAGAAGAGCTAGACCGTACTGGGCCAACTCGCAGAGGGGGGGCACCGACCACGCTATCGCAACACATGACCGGTCTAGGTTTTACTGACATCTGGCGGTGGCGACACCCTACCCAAGAGGCATACTCCTTCTATTCGGGGGCGCATAGAGTATTCTCCAGATTAGACTATATCTTTATGGCCAGGCACCACCTTGCGGCAGAAGACGAGATTGCGTACAAGGCGAGGGGAATATCAGACCACTCGCCATTGTTCGCAAAGGTGGGGTCCGATAGGGGGAAAGGAGGCTCAGAATGGCGCCTGGCAGCCTGGGACCTCCAAAACCGAGAGATAGCGCGAGGGCTTCGGGCTGACATCAAAGTCTACGTGGCAGAAAACGAAGGCTCAATTGACTCCGGCTCGACCTTCTGGGAGGCAATGAAAACGGTCCTCAGGGACAGGGTACAGAGTAGGCTGAGAGCGGAACGGAGGAAGCAACTTGCGGAGACAATGGAACTTGAAAACGCGATACTGCACCTAGAAGGGGAATACCAGATCCATAAAGAGGAGACAACCCTGAGAAGACTGCTAGACAAACAGCGGGAATATAGAGAACTAGTTGCCAACGAGGCACGGACACAATCTCTGGCAACTCTCCATCGGCTGTACGATGTGGGGGACAAGTCGGGCAAACTCCTAGCCTGGCTGAGCAGAAAGGAGAGGGCAGCAAGATGGGTGGAACGGATTAGAAGGACGGACGGAGTCCTGGTCCATACTGACAGGGAGATAGCAGACGTTTTTGCGTCCCATTACGCGCGCTTTTACACCGCTAGAGACCTCGGGACGGAAGGAGAGGCGCTTCAATACATGGCCGGGGTTGATCTACCTACACTGACGCCCGACACCAGCTCAACGATAGAGGCGGAAATTACACTCGATGACATATCGGATGCCATAAACAAACTTAAAACAGGGAAAACGCCGGGACCAAATGGATTCCCAGCGGAATTTTTTAAGCGCACATCGGATCTATTGGCGCGCCATCTCAAAGCCTTATACGCTGCTTCCTACCGGGAAGGCCGCCTACCACCAGACCTCACAATGGCTACTATAGTCCCGATCAACAAGCAGGGAAAGTCCAAAGACGAATGTACCTCCTACCGCCCCATCTCCCTCTTAAACATGGAGGTGAAGATTCTAGCTACAGTCCTGGCGGCGCGCATGAGATCGGTGATCCCGGATCTCATACATGCGGACCAATCCGGATTCCTACCGGACAGGGCGACTAAGCTGAACCTTAGACGCACGCACAATTGGCTCCAAGAAGTTAAGGACAGGGAGGAGCCCCACTGGTTCCTATCCTTGGACGCCGAAAAAGCGTTTGACGCAGTGCATTGGCCCTTCCTGATGGCTGCGCTACGGCGGTTCGGAGTAGGCCCGATATTCCAGGGATGGATACGGTTGCTTTACACAGAGCCGACAGCACGCATCAGAGTGAATGGCCGACTGTCCCATGAGTTTCAGATCTCTAGGGGAACGAGACAGGGGTGCCCTCTGTCCCCTCTCCTCTTTACGCTGACGATCGAGGTCCTGGCGGCAAGGATCAGGCAAAACGCAGACGTCAGCGGTTTCACGTGGGACACGTGGGGAGGACCATAGGAAAAAATATCGTTATATGCTGATGATGTGCTGCTGTATATAACAAAACCCGAGAACTCGATCCCTGCGCTGTTTAATGAGTTGAAGGACTTTGGAGCGAGGGCAGGCCACACTATCAATTGGAACAAGTCAGTTCTCTACGACCCTAGGGGGACTCACAACTGGGGGGCTATACCCGACCAGCTGCTCACCACCATAGACGGCTTTCAGTATCTAGGTGTCTATATTACTTTAGATCGCGCTCGTTCATTTCGCAATAACGTTGACCGGATAATGACGGAAGCGCGGGAGGACATGACCAGATGGAGACTACTGCCACTCACCCTATTAGGCAGGGCTGCCATGTATAAGATGATTACTCTCCCTAAGTTCCTTTATGCCCTCCAGAATGAATACTACCCGCTCCCGGCCAACACACTTTCCATCATACATGCAGACCTCCGTTCGTTCCTGTGGCTGGGGAAGCAACCACGAATTGCTCTCCAAACACTCCAGCGACACCAATATAGCGGGGGGATCTCACTACCCAACCTAGAGGCGTATTACTGGGCGGAACACTTAACACCTATCAATGACTGGATACACACCCCAGTAGATCACCCGACCTATGCGCTGGAGAGGCATAAACTGTCTCCCCACAATATCCTCCACTACCTATACGGGGGAAAGATACAGAGGTCGCTCCTACCAGCTACTACGATCACCCTGAGGGCGTGGACACGAGCCACGAAACGCATGGGCTGGGGGGGGACGGCTGACATGTCAGACACCGCTTTGGCATTGCCAATGGCTGACTGAACTGAAGAAACTGAAAGGGTTCCAAAGGTGGGACGACATAGGTATCTCACATATTGGAGATGTGATATACAGGCTACAGGCGGACTTTGGATTACATCGTTCACAACTGTTAAAACACACTCAGTTCGCCCATGCGTGGAGGGCACAAAATATTGCACTAGTAGACATACCGGAGTACGCTCCACTAGAAGGTAGACTCCTCCAGGAACAGATGATACACCAGGCGGTCTCCCTCACATACAAGACAATAACAAACCACATGCTGGGTGACTTACTGAAACTGAGAGGGATATGGGAGGCGGAGGTGGGGGAGATGGAGGACTTAGATTGGGAGATGGTCCTGATGCACCCCCGGGAGGTGGCGATCAAGTCGCGGCTAAGGCTCATCCAACTGAATGTGCTCCACAGGACCTACTTTGATAGGGTACGCCTCCTGAACACCGGGAAAATAACCGATCCCACATGCCTCAGATGTCGGCGACAAAGGGGAGATATTTATCACACTATATGGACCTGCGAAACGATACGAATATATTGGACACACATCTTCACGGAGTTGGGAGAGGTATTAGGCTTAGAACTGGTACAAGACCCGAAGTTAGCGTTGCTAGGCATGTCAAATGGGGTGGACCTGCCACGCCCACAACTCATATTCCTGGTATTAGCACTAGTTGTGGCTAAGCGAGACATAGCGAAGTACTGGGGCGCCACAGAACCACCAACAATAGAGGAATGGAGAAGGGGTTTAGATCTTTACATGGGAGCAGAGAGGGTGACGTACAAGGCGAGAGGCTGCCCCAAGAAGTTCAGGAGGGTGTGGGCCAAGTGGAGACGCTATCGTGGGCTTGAGGCGGGACTGGGAGAGTCGAATGGGCGGGATAATGAGGATAGCGGGCTGGCTAGTAACCAAACATAACCCCATGCAGACAGAGCTGGGAGAGTACAGTAGTTGTGGAGGAGTAGCAGAAGAGATGTGCAATAAGCGGCGATGATGAGTACCGTTGATGGCGGGAGGGTGGAAGGGTGAGATTCTAGACACGGTGATTAATGTTTACACATTAAAGTGCTTGGAAAGATACGAGGTGGCAAGACCCAAGTTGGGGACTGTTTTTCTTAGTTTTATGGAACATAGTTGGGGGGGAGGGGGGGGATACGAATATAAAATGTAGGGATATGCCAAACGATGTAATGCCCGAATGGATGAATATGCGACTTACAACTGAGATTGATTGAAGATTTGCCGCCCGGCCTCAGGGATGTGGCTGAAGGGCCGTGAGATGTGGTTTATCCTGTTAATAACTTTAGAGATTGTGTATTTATACTGTTTCCTTGTCTAGGGCAGACGATATTCATGTACTTCCTACACCAAAAATAAAGGTTTTAAAAAAAACCAAAACAATGGTTACTCCGAAGGATTTAGAGAGATGGGCCAAGGAATAGAAAAACAAAAATCACAACCAAAAGTCTTGGATATTAGCAGATTGAAAATGGATTTGGAAGAAAAGATAGCTGGTAATGTAAGCACAGAAAGATTTAACATTTGTAGTGAAGAAGAATCGTTGTTTTTATGTAAAAGCATGACTAGAAGAGCAAAGATTTTTCATGAGAAGTTAACAGACGTTGCTTCAGAGATTGGAATAGATAAAGAGAGATCAAAGTTGTTGCAGAAGAAACGCGTTACTTACCTGTAACATCAGTTATCCAGTATTGGTGTCTTTCATAGATTCACATGCCTGAATCATTCCCCGCCGTCGAGACGGGAGCCTCCGGTACATAGAAAAGTAATGTCCTATAGACATACATAGAGAAAAATAGGCCTAAGGGCCTCACCTTAGTAGCCTATCCTTGTCCTTATGTAAAAAGGACCAAACTCTTAGAGCCAGCCAATCAGCTATCACCTCCCTCTAGAACCTTCCTGACAGGAGCCTCAGTCTCTCAGATTTTCGTACGCACCAATCTAGGTAGGCGTAATATAGTTAGAGAGAACGTGAGTCCTTCCAGGGGAGGCAGGAGGGTTGCATGTGAATCTATGAAAGACCCCAATACTGGATAACTGCTGTTACAGGTAAGTAACGCGTTTCTTATCCAGTATTAGGGGTGTCTTTCATAGATTCACATGCCTGAATCAGAGTAGTTAGCAATATATTATGCACATTTCTGATGTAATCATGTTATATAGCCATTTTAGATAATACCCCTATTATCCTGCGACTCTGAAACAGTAGCATACATCAATATATCATAACAGTAAGAGATGTGCATACCAGGATGGCGGGATGTTGGAAGGCTCACCTCACTGGAATAGATGGCGAAGCACCGCCTGGCCCACTGCTGCATCCTGCATAAGTTCAGCATCCAGGCAGTAGTGTCTGGAGAAGGTGTGCGGTGATTTCCACGTCGCCGCTCTACATATGTCCAAAATCGGCACTCCAGCGAAAAGCGCTGCTGATGTGGACATTGCTCTGGTGGAATGCGCATGAACATTAGCACTCAAAGGCCGTCCGGCCTTGTCATGGCAGAATGCTATCGCTGAAGAAATCCACCTGGAGATGCTCTGTTTCGTTAGGGGCATACCCATGCTTGGCCTACTGTAGGCCACAAATAGCTGTGATGACTTCCTGAAGCTCTTTGTCTTGTCCATGTAAAACTTTATACACCTTTTGAGGTCCAAGGAGTGCAGCGTTCTTTCTGCTGCGGTGGTAGGGTTCGCAAAGAAGGAACGTAGAACCACCGGCTCATTAAGGTGGAAGTCTGAAGGCACTTTCGGTATGAACTTGGGATTTGTCCTTAGCACCACCCTGTCCTGTTTGAACTGCATGAAGGGTTCCTGAATGGATAGAGCCTGTAACTCGCTGACTCTACTGGCAGACGTTAGAGCGAGCAGCAGAGCCGTTTTCCATGAGATGTACTTGATGGGTGCTCTATGAATGGGCTCAAAGGGGTGCTTCATGAGTTGGGTGAGGACTAAATTGAGGTGCCATGTCGGTGGGACCCTTCTAGGTCTTGGGAAGAATCTATATAGTCCCTTTAGGAATTGCTTGATAAGTCTATTGGACCAAAGAGACAGTCCCTTGGAAGTCCTGGTGAATCGTGAAATGGACGCCAGATGCACCTTTATAGATGCGTGCGCCAATCCTGACTGTGCCAAGTGCAGTAGATATGGCAATATCTGTTCGGGTGTGATATGGAGTGGTTTCAGGCCGTTCTCTAAACACCATATGCAGAACCGTTTCCATTTTAGAGAGTACGTCCTGTTGGTACTGTCCGCTCTTGCTTTTGCCAGCACATCCCTGCATTCCTGCGGGATGTTTAGATGACAGAACTCTCTGTGCTCAGGAGCAAGGCCGATAACCTGAGCGATTGTAAGTTTGGGTGCCGCACCTGCCCGTTGGACATTGTCAGCAGGTTCGGGTGCTGCTTCAGACGAATTGGTGTCCTGATGGAGAGGCGATGAAGATCCGAGAACCAGTGCTGCCTCGGCCAGAACGGGGCAATTAGGATCAGGGTACAAGGCTCCGCCTTCATCTTCCTGAGAACCCTGGGAATCATCGGAAATGGCGGAAAAGCGTACGCAAATACGCTGAACCAACCGATGGAAAGAGCATTTCCGAGTGACCTTGGTTGGGGACGCCAGCTTGCATAGTTTGGGCATTTGGCCTTCTCCTTGGTGGCAAACAGGTCGATTCCTGGGACTCCCCATTCTGAGAATATGTGATCCAGCGTACCCTCGTCGAGCTCCCATTCGTGGGAGAGGGATTTCTGCCTGCTTAGGGCGTCCGCAATGGTGTTGTCCTTGCCCGGGACATAGTCCGCTTTGAGCGTGATCCCATGGAGAACAAGCCAGTTCCAGATCTTTTGCGATTCGCGTGATAGAGTGAGCGAACGCGTTCCTCCCTGCTTTTTGAGATAGTGCATCGTCGTGGTGTTGTCCGTTCTGACGAGCACCTGGGAGTTCTGGATGCGTGGTAGAAAGGCTTTTAGTGCCAGATACACGGCTCTCAATTCCAGAAGATTTATATGGAGTTGTTGCTCCTGATGTGTCCATTTGCCACTTATTTGAAGGTCCTGGAGAACAGCTCCCCAGCCTGCCAGGGATGCATCCGTGGTGATCACCAGAGGTGCTGCTGGAAGTAGGAATGACAGACCTACAGACAGATTCTTGTGATTTTTCCACCATTCCATGCTCTTGGACATTTGTGGTGTTATCTTCACTATGTCTTCGAAAGAACCTGTACTCTGTGTCCATTGGTTTGTGAGGGCTTCTTGCAATGGGCGCATCCTGAGTCTGCAGTGCGGGATGAAGAGTATACAAGAAGACATCATGCCTAGGAGTGATTTGTAAATTCGAACTCTTAGGGACCTCCTTGACGCCACAGCCGTGGCCAGAGATATTATCTTGGTTTTTCTTTCCTTTGAAGGAAATGCTCTTGCGCATTCTGTGTTTAAGGTCGCCCCAAGGAAGGTGATGTTCCTTGTTGGGGTCATGCAGGATTTCTCGTGATTGAGAGTCAATCCTAGCTGCTGAAAGAGATTGGTGCAGGCGTTGGAGGATTCGGTCGCGCCTGCAGCTGAGGGTGCTTTTACCAGCCAGTCGTCGAGGTAGGGGAAGACCTGGTGACCCATTTGACGGAGAAAAGCTGCCACAGGTGAAAGGCACTTGGTGAAAATCCGCGGAGCGGATTTGAGGCCAAACGGTAGGACTTTGAATTGGTAATGCTGTCCTGCCACCTCGAACCTCAGGAATTTTCTGTGCCCCTTGAGTATCGGGATGTGGTAGTAAGCATCCTGGAGATCCAAAGATGTCAAAGTCTCCTTGCTCCAGCATGCCCAGTATTTCTTGGATCGTCACCATCCTGAACGACTGACTCTTCAGGAAAGAGTTGAGTGCCCTGAGGTCTAGTATGGGCCTCCACTTTTTCTCCTTCTTGCGTATAAGAAAGAAGCGGGAATAGAATCCCCTCCCTCTTTGAGACGATGGAACTCTCTCGATCGCTCCTTTCTTCAACATCGCAGATATTTCCTGGAGCAGCAGTCGTAGATGTTTGTGCGGAAGCCTACGGGGAGGTGTTGCAGGTGGGATGGTGGTGAATTCCAGGGAATGGCCGAATCTTATTAACTGGAGTACCCAACGATCTGTGGTGATGAGATGCCAATTGTCTAGGAAATGGGTCAATTTTCCTCCAATCTTTAATGAGGGATATAGTTGCTGGACTGGCTGGAGTAATCGGTCACTGGCGTCCGCCAGTGCCCCTCCTCTGGTTTTTGCCCCGGAAGTTTGATCTCCCGTAAGAAGTCTGACGACCTTGTTGCTGCTTCTGTTGGTACTGGGATTTATTCTGATAGGAATACGAGGACCTATTTTGAAAGGACCCCCTGTAGGAGGACTGGCCCCTGGATCTGTTACCTCGAAAGGACTGGTTCCTTGCCTGCAAAGTACCAAGTGCTCTAGCAGTATCAGTGTCTTTCTTGATTGTTTGGAGCGCTTCGTCAATTTTGTCTCCGAAAAGGTGTTGGCCGTCGAAGGGCATGTCCAGCACCTTCGTCTGCACTTCTTGTCTGAATGATGTTGCCTTGAGCCATCCCTGACGGCGCAGGACTGCTGCCCCAGCTAGTTGACGAAAGCCCGTCATGGCTCCATCTATGGCGCAATCAATGATCTCAGCTGCCGAGGTTTGACCCTCAGTAAGTAGTGCCTTGACCTCCTCTTGAACTGTATCCGGCAGTTACGCTATATATGGGACAATATCTTCCCAAAGCTGGCGATTATAACGCCCTAACAGGGCTATGGAGTTGGCCACCTTGATGGTCATGGCCGATGTCGTGGTAAACCGCTTACCGATGGTGTCCAACTTTCTTCCTTCCTTGTCCGGTGGGGCTGACAAAGGGGAGGAAGGGTTGCGAGAATTCTTTTGGGCCGCCTGGGTTACAACCGAATCTGGTTTCGGGTGCCCATGAAAGCAAGCTGCCGCCTTGGTGGGAGCCTTGTATTTCTTGTCCAGGCGTGGAACCACCACAGGTACAGAGGCCGGCGTCATCATCAGTTTCTTTCCCTGGTCCCAGAGAAAGTCTATTATTGGGATAGATTTCGTTATCTTCTTTGTTTGCTCCTTAAAATCATATAAGAAGCACTCGGTCTCAGTCGATTCCATCTCCATATGAAATCGTTTCGCTGCTCGTTCCACTATTCTGTGGAAACCGCCAATGTCCACTGCCGGTGAATCTGACTGGCGCGGTTGGGGTGAAGCTGGGGAAGCTGCCACATACTCATCGTCCTCTTCTTGATCCGTCTGATCCTCGTGGACTTCACCCTCTTCCATTTCCTCAGCCTCCTCATCTGATGAGTCTATCACCTGAGGTGGCACTTTGTCCTGGTGGGCCTGGGTATCTGGCCGTGTCTGTTTTGGGGCTGCCACTGGTGTATCTGTAGCAGGCGTCGGGCCCCTTGTCTCAGTTGTCGGTGCTTCCGGGAAGCGCTCTTTGTAGTCCCGGATAAGGTGTTTAAGGTCATCCACAATTGAAGCAGGAAGGCATACCATCGGGGTAACATCTGTACGAACATGAGCTTGGAAAGAGTGTTCCTGGTAGCTCATCTCCTCCTGTTCCTCCTCTGTGCTCTGACATTTCACATGGAGGTCTCGAATTGAAGTAGCCTGCTCCAGGAGTTCTTCTTCAGATTCTTCACTCTGGCGAATCTCCCTGGGCAAATGACTTTGCACCCTACTTGGAGACGTTGTTTCTGGCGTAATCTGTTTCTTAGTCAGTTTGCCAGACACAGGACCTTTTGCAGGGGCCCCTGCCGTCGTCCCTGGTGTTGTCCACGGTGGTAGGGTCCAAGACGACGTTTCTATCAGCTTGGATTTCTTCCACGGTTCAAGAATGACTACTTCCGTCGACGATCCCCCCGTCGACGGTACCCTCGTCGACGGCATGACTTTCGACGACGGCGCTTCCGTAGACGATATTTTCTTCGTCGACGATGCGCTCGTCGACGATTCATTCCTCGTCGACGTCTTCGACGTCTTCGTCGTCGACGTCTTCGTCGTCTTCGTCGTCGACTCTCCCGTCGACGGCGGACTCTTCATCGACGGGCCCATCTTCATCGTCGACTCTCCCGTCGACGGCGGACTCTTCATCGACGATGTCGTCGTCGACGTGCCCATCTTCGTCGTCGACGAGGTCTTCGTCGACGACGGCTTCAGCAGTATTATAGATGGAATAGGTTTACCAGCTGACGACGATGAAGGAGTGGTCGTCGTCGATGAGAAAACCGACGACGCTGTCGTCGTCACTGTGGAGACTGAAACTGGCGTCACAACTCTTTTTTGCGTCGCAAGCTTACTGGACGACTGTGTAGGCTTCTTAAAGGCCTGAGAGGCCTTATCAGACACTGAAGATTTTGTTGATCTTGCCTCTGAAGACTTCTTTTGAACCTTCCTAGGAGGAGTGTCTGAGGGGCCCGGGGACTCCACCCTTGGCCTCTTCAGGGAGACTTCTGAGGTCATGGAAAAGCTTCCCTCTGAGGAATCCACATTTTCCCTCTTTTTAAGCCTGTCCAGCCAGATGAGCAGTCTACCTTCTCTGTCCCTCAAGGTCTTGTTAGGGAAACACCTACATATCTTGCAGTCTTTAGGTATGTGGTCAGGATAAAGGCAATATAAGCACAGGTCATGCTTGTCTTCCACATGAAGCCTTTTCTTCCCACATGAAGAACAGGCCCTGAAAAGGGCTTTCTTCTGGGATTCCGACATGCCAGAATTCTGAAGAAATAAATCACTTACTTCAATGAGAAGGGTTTGAAGTAGTCATGTACGAGATTTTGGAGAAAGAACTCACTTTAAAGAGTGAACAAGTTCGTTTTGAAGAGATCCTGAGGAGAACTCAGGTTGGAGACTCCCTAGCACAACGTGCGGTAGAAAATCTGAGAGACTGAGGCTCCTGTCAGGAAGGTTCTAGAGGGAGGTGATAGCTGATTGGCTGGCTCTAAGAGTTTGGTCCTTTTTACATAAGGACAAGGATAGGCTACTAAGGTGAGGCCCTTAGGCCTATTTTTCTCTATGTATGTCTATAGGACATTACTTTTCTATGTACTGGAGGCTCCCGTCTCGACGACGGGGAATGATTCAGGCATGTGAATCTATGAAAGACACCCCTAATACTGGATAACCTTATGGAGGTGAAGTTAACTGAAAAAGATTTAGATATATAGAAGAATTAATATTTCTGGTAAAAGACTGCAGATAAAAGAATTGATGAATATTATGAGAAAATGGGTAGACATTGATAAATGGAGGACTAGACGGATAAAAATGAAAGAGGAAGCACAAGATAAAGAAGCATTGTCAGCATTTCCAATAAGGGAATCAGAAAAGATCTATCATAGGAAGGAGGTGCCTAGCTGTGGATACGTTCATGTTCCATGGAGTAGACATTATATTTTGTCATTTACAAATGATTTTCCAAGGCTGAGAGAAAAACCTGTTGAATGGTACAAGCAAGTAGAAAGGTGTGTGAAAGTTTCAAAGGTATTGTTGAAAGATTTGGATGGTTTATTTGACATTGTGGTTCCTGCAGATTTATGGGCGGAGTGTAAGATTACGATTGATTGGCCGAGTGAAGAGTATGCAAGAGATCCCAAAACAGGAGCAAGATCAGAAGAGGCGATGAAGAAGTAATACCAAGTGATTACTTTATTAAAAGGAACAATCCCTCCTAAAGAAATGGATTGGGTAAAAACAGAACAACACAAGAACCTAAGGAGTCTGTGCATGCCTACTATGAGAGGTTATTAAAGATGTTTAAGCAGTATTATGGCTCTGAAAATATTGGTGTTAAGGATATGGGACATTTTGTGTATCGGTTTGTATATGGTTTGAAACCGGAGGTTAGTCAGATGAGTCAACAACACATGTGTTGACAGAGCAAGTCAATTGATGAGATATTGAAGTATGTGAAATACTGCAGCGATGACATTGAAGCAAAACACAACGTTAAAAAAGAAAATGATGTGGGCACAAGTGAAGTTGGCAGAACAGCAAGAAACAAATTTAGTTGCCCAAGCTGAAAATCAGATGAAAGAGCAGAGTCAGAGTGAACAAGTGTCGAATGGTAGTAAAGGAAGAGGACGAATGAGTAGAGAGGAAGCAAAGAAGACATTTCCTTGTCATGCCCGCGGAAAGCATGGACATTGGAAGAACGAGTGTAAGAATATTCAGAATAATAATGGGGCAAATCAAAATTTAAATCCGCAGATGCAGAATGAAGTGGTTGTGAACCAGCAACAGGTAGTTACTCCACAGTATCGGGTGCCACAAGCTCCTATGCCAAACCATGTAAACATTCAAAAATACAGTGCGAACACCAGATTTCACAGAGAAAGTGGTAAGAAAACCCTGTGGTTTCACAATATTTTTTACGGAATGATGAAGATGACTGAGACTATGCGCAATGACTGTGCCTGAGGGGGGAGGAAGAGGGATGCGTGCTTGGCGCATCCTTGCCGGTAGATCAGACAGTTTCATTTATTGATGGGAAAGTGGAAGGTAGTGACATCAATTTTCTATTGGACACCGGTGCTACCCGATTTACTCTGAGTACAGCAGACATCCCAAACCTACCCCTCTCGGGAGAGACTATCCAAGTTGTAGGAGTATCAAACACAAAGATTAGAACCCCAGTTACAAGATTAATGGAAGTCCATATTGGAAATTTTAAAGATATGCATTGGTTTGTGGTGTGTGATTCAAGTCCAGTGAATTTGTTAGGAAGAGACTTATTGCTGTAAGATGAACTGTACAATCTATTGTACTCCTGATGGTGTTGCTTTCCAAACACCTGGTGAGGATATTGTTTACAAAATGTTGCTAGTTAAGCAAGGGACAGAAGTAGATGAGACGTTTTCATTAATGACTGAAAATGATATGCCAGAAGAATTGAAAACCACAGTCAATCCAGAGGCATGGGATTTTTCAGAAAAAGATACAGGGTTAATGACAAATGTTGATCCAGTGAAATTAGTAGTGAAAGAAGGTGCAGTTTATTCAAACACAAAACAGTACAAAATGAGTCCGGAAGTGAAAGCAGGAGTTACTCCAGTAATTGAACAAATGATTGAGCAAGGAATTTTGAAAGAAATAGTAGATAGCCCTTGTAATTCGCCAATTATGGGACTGAAAAAGCCTAGTGGCAAGTACGGATTAGTGCCGGATTTGTGAAAGATTAATAAGATTGTAGTGCCTTGTTGTCCGGTAGTGCCAAATCCAGCAGTGATCCTTTATCAGATACCATAGAATGCAAGTTGGTATACAGTAACTGATTTGTGTCAAGCATTCTTTTCTATACCTATGCACCTAGTTATCTAGTATCTCTTCGCTTTCCGGTTTGGAGATCGTGTGTTGGCATGGTGCTGAGTTCCTCAAGGGTACGCAGAGAGTTCCTCGATTTTTAATCAGGTCTTGAAAAAGTGTCTAGAGTAATTAGTAACCCCGAGAAAATCTGTTTTGGTTCAGTATATTGATGACATATTGGTGGCATCAAAGACACAAGAGGATTGTGTCACTGACACAATTGCCTTACTGGACAATTTGGCCGAAGGAGGACACAAGGTGTCTCCAGAGAAATTGCAGTTTTGTCAACAAGAAATTAAGTATTTAGGGCATAAAATAGAAAGAGGAATTAGAAAAGTGACACCCAAAAGAATAAAAATAATCAAAGAATTGCAATTACCTCAGACACAAAAGGAGATGAGAATGTTTCTGGGAGTGGTTGGATATTGCAGGCAGTGGATAAATGGATTTTCCCTGCAGGCAAAAAAAATTGATACAGCTGACTCGGAAAAGAGCGAAGGATCCGATTGATTGGGATGATGAATGTTTGGAAGCATTTGTAAAGTTGCGAAATTGTCTGTGTGAGGCGCCAACTTTGGGGATGCCAGATTATACAAAATAATTTGCACTATTCTGTTGTGAAAGGGAGAGATGTGCACTTTCAGTTTTGACTCAGAGACATGGACTGAGCCGACGTCCAGTGGCTTCAGGTTTAGCTGACTGCTTAAAGGCAGTAGCTGCTACTTGTGTGAGTCTGGAGCAAAGTGAATCGATTGTGATGGGACATCCAGTTAAGGTTTATGTGCCACATTAATTTGAGATTCTTTTAACAAGAACTCGACCACACAACACCTCACTCCCAATCGGATGACTAAGTATGAAAGAGTGATTTTGGGAGCAGAGAATGTGATAGTGATAAGATGCACAATGATGAATCCTGCCACCTTTTTACCATATCCATGTTGTGAAGAAGTGAAAGATCTCATAAAGAGATTACTAGAGAGTGTTTAGTAATAAATACATATATTTTATTTATATATATATCTACACCTTGTGTGGTTCTCCTTTCATTTAGACATTGAAGAGGTTATAACCTGGTAAACCAAGCTACTTTACACTCCTTCAAGACTTAGCCTGAAGGCTGCTCTCCATAGCTACCACTAGGATAGCTTTCAATAAAGGTTGCCTTAAAACTATCAATAAGGATTGTTTGGACTGGTGCAAGGACTAGTGGACAGCATATGCCAGGCCAACTTCTCACAATTAGGGTGAGCACTCTAAGTAAATGTTGAAAGCTCAGACTGCACTACCGACAGTGGTTCCAGTATAAAAAAGTGTACACAGGTTTTTCAATGTTTAGCAATATGAAGCTACGTATAATGCTCCTAGAATGCTCTCTGATTAGATGCATACATTTGCAGAAGCTTGAAAGTAAGATTTCTTGATTCTGTGCTTTCACAATAAAAAATGTTAACAAAAAAAGCGAAAACATTTCACTAAACTACTGGAAAATTGTAGGTATCATTTTTTTGCAGCATCATTTAGTAAAATGTGTTGATGTATGCCTGTATTTCCCAAAAATATTCATAATGAAAAATCAATGTAACCAGTTTTCATAAGATTATGGGAAACATAAAAAACTAGCATTGGTAAAGCCAATAGATCTGAACTTGATGGTCAGCCTTTTGCTTTTGTCGACAAATGACTTGTTTTGGCATGGTTTTTGTAAATCTTTATTTGTGTGGGAGCTGCTGGGCCCTCACCATTGTAAACAAAAATTGCCAAAAAGCAAAATAAAATTAAGTCTCAAAAAGCACACATTGCCACAATAGTTCTGGCACTGAACAAAACAACTGTGTGTCAAAAAGCTACTTGTGGAATAACAGTATGCTGTCACTCAGAGTGAAGCTACAGATAGAGAGACAGAATTGTAATAAACACAAAAGGTCATGGTTAACGGCAGACCTAATTAGGGGCCCAATTATAAAATAAAGTCTCAAAAGTGCACCCATGTCCTTGCATTAAGTGCAGATATAGGCGTTTGCGAATTCACAAGACTTTACAGAAGTAGGCCAAGAAATAGTACTCCTAGAAAATATTTGTGAACTGCATTTAGGATGAGCAAATATGCAGGTGTAAATATGCTCAAGGGAAAATCTGAGTCTTTGCAAGTTCACTTTCCCTCCAACCACCTATTTTGCCCACCCTGGAAGGAGTTGTATGTTTGCCACTGTCAGGAGTACATTTCCAACCTTTGTCAGTATGGGAAAAGATAAGAGAACAGTTGTGAAAACCCTAAAAACATGCAAGTTAGTAGGTTTCCACAGACTTAAATAGGCATTCCAACCTGGAACAATTGCTTACCATTACCTTCATCCCCTGTATGTACAATGTGCGGAAATGTGGCAACATAAGGGAATTGCTAGTATTCAAACCCTACTATGGAAGGAGCCCTGGCACAAACAGAGAGGCTATTTCAGAGCTCTTCATAATGAGATTGCTACCACCATTTCTCTCTGCATTACATGGCATAAAAGGGACAAGTAGATTTATGAAGCAACCTGCCCCATGGACAAGGAAGTATTTTATTACATTCCACACCCCTGAGCCTGTGCACCATCAAGTGCAGACATTTTATCTGTTTTTTGTACACAGGGATATGGAAATATATGTATTTGTTCATTCCATTTAAAGATTAACATATTATGTTCATTCAAACGGTATAAAAACACTTAATTGTTTTATATATAGAATTAAAACGGATGAGGAGTTGAAAAATGTATGCATTCTATTAGAAGTCTTTCATATTTATGGTTTATTTTAAATCTCCCTTCTGCAAAACCGTAATAATTTGCTGCAACAACAATATTGAAAAGGACTGCTTGTTACAAACTTCGTGGAGAAACATTCAATCTAGAATTGGCCTAAATCCACTGAAAATATATTAGGTACACGCCCTGATTATGTGACTCTTCTGTACCTTTTCTATCAGACCCTTTATTTTAAAGGAGAGTATCTTATTCTCTAGATGCTGGTACAATTTTTCAGTTTTCTAGAGAGGGTGCAGTTGAAGGCTTTTCGCCAATTCGAATACTTTTCCTTTATGCATAATTCATTGCACCCATTTGTTGAAAGTAATTCTGGGCAACGTTTGTCACTTATTGGAGATCCTCCTACTCTGGTATGGATGGGAGGGCGAAAGCTTAAATTCAAGCATGTTTCTGTATTTACGCTTTTGATTGACTAGAATCCCTGGCCTTTTTGTCTTCTTTGCTTGTATAGGTTAGTTTATTTGAATGTCGGATAGATGAAGGATTACTCTGCTCCAGTCTGGATTTCCAACAAGTCAATCAATCAAATCAGTGTTCCCCAAATGTGGCATTGTGGCCTTGGTGGCAGACTTTATGGTTTGTAAAGCCTTGTTAATCTTAGATCCCAAGAGTAATTCATTATCAAAGACTCTGTCTAGGATTATGGCTGGTATCTGACTGGATATTTGTCATTTTATATCACTGCTGGTATCTAAGGACAGCCCTATAGTCCAACTGATTAAAACCTGTATCCGCACTACACACTGATTCTTTTATCACATGGTCTGAAACTATTTTAGTAGTCCATAGGTTTTTTCTCTTCCATTGGGAGACAGGAAGTCTAGAACTTGGATATTTAAAGCTACATCTGCATACCATGCGGTGATTTGCAGCAGCATTTGAAGTCTTTACCGTAGTAGCTGCCTACTGTCAAGATCATGGTTCCCGTAACAATTCAGTTTTAAGCTTTCTCAATTGGGTGCAACTGAGCAGGTAAAGGCTAGGTTCTTGCAGCACATCTGCAAGTTGACCTTCGTTAGATCCATCAGGCAGTTTCATGCTGCCAAATTGTACTTTTTCTCACAACAGATGAAGTGGAAAGATAATTTTCCACAATAAGTAGGACTTTCTAGTACATGTTTTTGAGGAGGGAGACACAGGTAATCATATTACGAGACTTACTGAGAAGTTGTACAGGAAACATGCTTGTTGGTCTGGTTGGGAAACACATACTGTGGCTCACCAAGAACTTAAAAGCCTGTCGATTGCTTACAACTTGTTGGCCATACAGTCACTCTCATTTGCCTGCTATATATTTGATGGATTGCGTTGTCCATCTTGTAACAGCCCCTCCCAAGCAGAATTGCCTACATACATATGTCCTTCCACGGCTTGTTTTTAGAGAACTACTATTTTCTTTTGTCTTAAGCACTCCGCAACAGTGCATGTGCTTTCCAGCTTTCTCTCTAGTGTGCTTCTCATTTCCCCCGCTCTGTGTTGCTCTCTCTCGCCCACGTGTTTCTGCCATGCCTACTCTGTGCACGCTCACCTTTGTGTGCTTCTTTCCCCTTTTTGCCAATGTGCTTCTTCTTACCAATTCCACATGGCTCTTGCCCACTTGCTTTTCTATGCCTGTGCAACACATTCTCCCTCTAGTCTGTCCTTCTCTACCCGCCCTTCTCTGTTTACCTCACCACCGCCACCCATGTTGCTTCCCCCAACTTTAGTCCTGTGTTGATTGCCCCCTCACCTCACCAGCACCCCCATGCTGTTACGCACTCTAGTGTTGATAAAACTACTGCCCCTTGTTAGTTCCTCCACTGGTTTTGAAAAATAAAAATAAATAAAAACATGGAGAAACATTCAATCTAGAATTGGCCTAAATCCACTGAAAATATATTAGGTACACGCCCTGATTATGTGACTCTTCTGTACCTTTTCTATCAGACCCTTTATTTTAAAGGAGAGTATCTTATTCTCTAGATGCTGGTACAATTTTTCAGTTTTCTAGAGAGGGTGCAGTTGAAGGCTTTTCGCCAATTCGAATACTTTTCCTTTATGCATAATTCATTGCACCCATTTGTTGAAAGTAATTCTGGGCAACGTTTGTCACTTATTGGAGATCCTCCTACTCTGGTATGGATGGGAGGGCGAAAGCTTAAATTCAAGCATGTTTCTGTATTTACGCTTTTGATTGACTAGAATACAGTCACTCTCATTTGCCTGCTATATATTTGATGGATTGCGTTGTCCATCTTGTAACAGCCCCTCCCAAGCAGAATTGCCTACATACATATGTCCTTCCACGGCTTGTTTTTAGAGAACTACTATTTTCTTTTGTCTTAAGCACTCCGCAACAGTGCATGTGCTTTCCAGCTTTCTCTCTAGTGTGCTTCTCATTTCCCCCGCTCTGTGTTGCTCTCTCTCGCCCACGTGTTTCTGCCATGCCTACTCTGTGCACGCTCACCTTTGTGTGCTTCTTTCCCCTTTTTGCCAATGTGCTTCTTCTTACCAATTCCACATGGCTCTTGCCCACTTGCTTTTCTATGCCTGTGCAACACATTCTCCCTCTAGTCTGTCCTTCTCTACCCGCCCTTCTCTGTTTACCTCACCACCGCCACCCATGTTGCTTCCCCCAACTTTAGTCCTGTGTTGATTGCCCCCTCACCTCACCAGCACCCCCATGCTGTTACGCACTCTAGTGTTGATAAAACTACTGCCCCTTGTTAGTTCCTCCACTGGTTTTGAAAAATAAAAATAAATAAAAAGTAACGTTTTCACACTTTTTGCTTTTTATTTACATATCCAATTTTGACTGGTAAATAAAAAGAAAAATACAGCACCTGCACAATTTTGTATACATGCGCATGGGTAGTGCATGCACCTACAAAGGTATATGGGCAGCAGGTCTTCTTTACCCATGCTGCACAGCATTGGGAATGTTGTACAGCACCTTTTAAAAACCACTGCCCCAAAATTGTGCTGAGGGTGTCCACTGTGCGGCAGGCAGAAGCAGCGAAGAGAGATGATGAACCCCAGACAGGGCTCCATGGCATAGGGAGGTGGCTCATTGTACCTGGTCTGTCGGGGAAACCCCAGCCAAAGCGGAGGATCCAAGGGACCTTCAGTGAGGCTGGGAATTGGACACACAAGGAAAACTGGGGGCCACAGTGACTCTATACCGGGAGGCCCCCTCCCAAAAAGACAGCGCTTCTGGGGCAGAAAGACTTGCTCCCTTATGTGAAGAACCAGCGGTAAAAACAGTTGGATAGCCCTCCACTTAAGTCATGCAGCATGACTTGCCCAACTGAGTGTTTTGACAGTATGGCACTGACAAAGGAAGGCCTGCAGAGAGCCCTGCAAACTCTTCGGAAATACCTCAAAGACAAAGTGAGGAAAGGAATCAAACGAAGCCTCACAGATCCCAAGCACTCACTAGGGGGGTCAAACTTGAACACCTCAGGAAAGATGTGGTGCAGAGGTCCTGGAGGTCGAGAGCAGAAAGGAATTGCTGGATAAGGAAGAGGAGGACAGTAAAAGTTGCTTTGAACATATGGAGGCAAATCTCTTGAAGTTCAAGGAAGTGGAGTCAGTGCCCAAATATAGAACATTCAAATCAGGGGTCTGGAGGAGGGGGAAGGACCAGATTGTTTAGGCCTTTATAACGGTCCTGCTCACATCAGTGCTGGTCCCGGCTCACCCACAGGTGCACCTGGACAGGGCTCGTAATGTGGGACATTGTGTTCAACTACAATTTTGAGAAGGAATGAGGGATGAGCACAGCCAGGAAAATGGAATAGATCACCTACAAGGGCCAAACATGCTCCCTTTCAGAACCTTTCGTAAATCATACTGCAGAAACGAGCCCACAGTAAACAGGTCAAAGAGATATTTTGATCTGAAAAAAACAAGTACAGATGGTCACATCCATCCGAAATCACCTTTGAATATGCAGGGTCATCCAACCAAGTCACCCACTGGAAGGATGCAGCAAAAACCCTGAATATGCTGCATGAAGAGGCCATAGCTGAATCTTACTTGGAATTCACAAGCCATCCTCTGGCTGAGGAGGGGAGTGGCAGTGGCATCCATAAGCAAAAACAGAGGCTACGTGGTGCCAGGGGACGGAGGGAAGCAGGCAACAAGAACAACACAGAACATGGGTGATTTCAGGGGGGTGGGCAGCAGTTAGACACAACAGCAGATACAACTTTAAACAATAATCCTGATCTATCAAATCAATAAGGGATGGGTTGTGTGGAAGGGGTGACTGGTTTAGCTGAAGGGACAGGAGCGTTAGATTCCCGAAGCATAAAAGGGGATAAAGCACTCCATAGTGGAGTGAGCATGGCAAGAAGAGTACAGAACCTATTGAATAGTCTCCCCTCAAAGGGGGCTGCACAAGTGGCACTCACTTAGGAACTAGAGGGCACAGATCACCAGAGCTGAAGGGGAACCGGATCAACTGAGGCTTCACTAGGCTTGGCACAACCATTGATGAGGGACATGCATTCGACCTCTACACTCAATTAAAGTTCCATGTACGATGGACACAACTAACTTGGGAGGCATTTTTCCAGATTTCCATGGGTTAGCAAATTGGGGGAAAGTTAGAAGAAAGGAAAACAAGATAGGTTTGTAGAGTGGGGGAGAATCACACTCTTAACTATGAGATGAAGGAAGGATAGTACTGCAGAGTGCGGGAACGTGCATCAACAGGCACGAATACCCTTGCAAACCCATTTGTTACAAACTATGACTTCTTAATTATACATAATGGTGAAGGTTTTATCACAAAATGTAAAGGGGCTTTATTCCCCCACTAAAAGGGGAGCGATGTAGGGGTCAATTAAGAATTGGAAACCCAACATACTATGCCTCCAAAATACCCACTGCGAAAGAAATGATTTTGCCAAGATGAGGTACAACGATAACCTCACGGCTTATCACTAAATCACTATGTACAAATACAATAAAGTCTCAATTTTTGTCCAGACAAGGTTGCCCCATGTATCACAGAACATTAAATTGAACAAGTTAGCCACTAAATCATAATCTGCTGAACCTTAGCGGGCAGAATGGTGGCAACAGCCACCAGCTATATCCCAAACATTGCACAAGATCAGTTCCTGCTGAGATTACTAAGGTGTTGGGTTAGACGGCAGGAGGATATATCAGCAGACTTTCACTCAGGCCAACAGAGCGAGGAGGAGGGAAGCTCAGTCTCAAAAAGACTTAAAGCCAGATGGGAAGACCTGGACCTTGAGATATATGGAAGGAACAGCACACAGAGGGCAGAGACTATCCTATTTTAGGTCGTGCCTAGCCCAGCGTACATGCGCTGTACTATCAGGAGTCCTCTTAGAATCACTCCAGACTTTCTCGAAACTTTTCAGTGTGGTTTTTCAACTTGCACACATTCTATTGGCCTTTGCGTGTGGCTTTCAAAAATGAAAGCTCGCAATTGGCCAAAGGCGGGTGCATGTCCCACCTGTTCTCTAAATGTTCACTCCCACGGCATTCAGCAGTCGGGAGCGAGCAACGGCGCGCAGGGTGCCAGCTGCATTCCTTATCTTATCTAGCAGATGGCAAGTCAACTATCAACATTACCATCAGTTGGCTGCCCCCTCCCCTACTCCCCCGCATCCAACCTCTTCTAAACAGACACAATAATAACTTTTTTGCACTTTTATACAATGTAGCTGCTTAAACCAGTTTGCTGCAAGGCTGCTGTGCCTTAATAATAACAATACAAAAGAATCTCTTCTGGTAAGTCTGAAGCGGCATAATGTTAAGCAAAGCTAAAGCCAGCCCGCGCACAGCTGCAAACGGGCAGACACCCTGTGATCCCCGCCTTTGAAATGAGGGGGCTCCGGCCCAGACTCGTGCAGTAATTAGCAGGGAAAGGCCAGGCCACTGGTTTCCTTTGTGCTGTTGAAGGAGAAGGCCACCAATTCACCGGGCTGAGGCTGTCGGGCGCAGAAATCACGTTGGGTTATTTCTGTTAATTTCTTTTCTAGGTTTTAAAAGACAGCAGTAAGAAGGTGTGAACATGGCTTCTTACTGCTGTCGAGAAGTTAGAGACAGACATGCTACATGCACCACGTTTACTTCAGGTACTTACCACAAAGTTGGTTGATTTATTTGCGCAGCAGATTTTCCACAGTACTATTTTATTTACTACTTCGAAGCAAAGGTAAGCCATACACATTTAGACATGAAAACACATATGTATAATGCTTATATCAGCTTTGTGATGATATAGCCTGATCTCATCATAAAAACCAGGAACGGAACTGTCTGTTATATTTACTTACAGTACATGATTTTTTACCTATGTTACAAAGACACTGGTGATCCCGTGTATCTGGGAATAATGCAATGTTAACAGTGCAGATTATCACCGACATTAAAGCGGGGGCTGCTCTCTGCACACACGGTGTGCAGAAGCGCTCTCTCCTGGCACCTCTAGCCGCTGTGCGTGTCGGTGTGACCGTCAGCACCCTCTGTCAAGGCCTCTTTCTCCTGTGGCCTTTGCTTGCCCCTGTGTCTTTCTGTGTCTGCCCCTCGGTCTCATGGTTTCTATGACTTTGTCTGTTTATCTGTCTCATGCCATGTTCCTCCTCTGCATCTGTCTTCACCGTGTCCGTTTCTTTGTCTCTGTCTATATGTCCACCATTCGCTGTCTGTTCACTTATCTGTATAGCTTGTCTCACTGCCCTTGTCCCTCTTTGTCTATCCCCGTCTATGCTATCCATGCCTGTCCCTGTGTCACTGTCCGTGTGTCACTCTCTCTGTCTCTATAGACAATTTTCTATGTTGCTTATCTGTGTTTGCTTGTCGGTATGTTTTTCCCTCTCCGTGTCTTTCTGTCTCTCTGCCAGCCGTTATGCAAGATTCTGTAAACAGAAAGAGCGAAGTGTATTTCTAGAGCAGGTTATGCACAAAGCATGTATACAGTGATTCCCAGGCATTTGGGAGAATGTCAGCTGGTGAACAAAAACAGTGACAAGGGATCATGGGGACGGTGGACCGATATATATATATATATTGGATGAAATGCAGGATCATCATATACTATGGTGACTGTATAGGTGGTGGATAATGTATTTAACAAATGTTATGTAACCACGTCATAAATTATTTGTGGATTGTTTTACAATATTAACGAATCAAAAGTGCAATATTCCTTAATTGTATTGTATTTTACTAGGTATCATTGAGTACTTTACTAAGGATGTTACACGCATTGTATTTGACTAGTATTTGAATTGAAGTCTGTTCTCTAGCTCTATGTGTTTGAGCCCAATTACAACACAGCACTTGCACTTTAAATTGATCACTCTCACTGTAATTCGCTGTCATGTGAGCGCCGAAACGTTATGAGGAAGCCGACGAGCGAATAAAGATATTTTGAGCACCGCAGAAACTGGTCCGTGCATTGTGTTCCTGGCGCAAGCTGAGACGATCCGCAGCCGCGCAGGGAGACTTTGGTCTGTATATAATCAGCCGGAAAAACGGAGCGGGACATTTTGCTTTGTTTTAAGACTCACTCTGCTTTGGTTCCCGCATTCACGCATCGAGCTATCGTTTTCCCCGCAGCACCTACCCCCATGATCCCCCTACAGGGGATTCTGGGACCTGTAGTTTTCCCGGACTCAGGGGACGCTGCACAGGTGTGCTGCTTCAAGTTTTTCTTGTGGGAGGTGCAGGCCCATCACATTGGGCTTAAGAGAGAGGCGGGACTTGCAACAGAGTGTTACTCTTGTGGAGGCTTTTTGGGCGCTGACGAAGGCACAAGAACAGCCAGAAATGCATCCGCCACTTTCCAGAATAAAGCCTCCAAAGTTTTCCCCTTGGGTCTCTGCTCTCTTTTTTTTGGAAGGAGTGTTTTCCTGCACATTTTATGCGTCAACCTGAGACGCTTACAGAGAACCCCGCCTTACCACGGGATCGGACATCACAGGACTGGACTGTTTTCAGTCCGTTTTTTTCACCAGAGTGATTTGGTTGGTCCCAATCCCGCCCCGGAGTACAGGAAAATAACCGGCAGTTGCGAGGTATCCCAACCTCGCTGTGGGCTGTAGGCACTGACCTCACCGCCCCTGCCCAATGGACACCTGTATCTTGGGGCTGAGGCGTATGAAGGGGAGCTGAGGAGGCTCTGTTATGGACAAATCAGCCGGAAAAACGGAGCGGGACATTTTGCTTTGTTTTAAGACTCACTCTGCTTTGGTTCCCGCATTCACGCATCGAGCTATCGTTTTCCCCGCAGCACCTACCCCCATGATCCCCCTACAGGGGCTTAAGAGAGAGGCGGGACTTGCAACAGAGTGTTACTCTTGTGGAGGCTTTTTGGGCGCTGACGAAGGCACAAGAACAGCCAGAAATGCATCCGCCACTTTCCAGAATAAAGCCTCCAAAGTTTTCCCCTTGGGTCTCTGCTCTCTTTTTTTTGGAAGGAGTGTTTTCATATACATACATATATATATATATATATATATATATATATATATACATATATATACATATATATATATATATATATATATATATACACACACACATATGATGGATGCATGTGAATGGGTTCTCCCTCCTGTACAACAAGCACCAGGTGTATGCATACATTTATAAACACTAGACACATCACTACATCAACAGCTCGAAGGCTATGTCTTTGGACAAAGCTGCAGAGCTAGCCTCCTTGTACGACACCCCCTCTACGGGCATCCCCCATTCCACGATCTAGGTGATCACCGGATTCAGAAGAGACCACGCCACTCGGAAACCCCCTAGACCCCCTACCTACCTCACCAACATCCCCATGGCCCCCCTAAGTAAGAAACCTAAAAAAAGAAACACCCCCTACCAACTGCATGATCATAAACTGCAGATCAGCCACCAAACATGCCACAGAGATAGCAGATTCCATCCTAGCCCATAGCATAGACATAGCCTTCCTCACCGAGACCTGGCTAAACAACTGCTTGCCTCCAATCATGGATACTCTAGTACCCCCAGGCTTTACAATCATTAACAAAGACCGTAAAGACCAAAGAGGCGGGGGGTTAGCGATAATTAACAACAACATATCAGTGTCAGAAATAGATACCTTCAACTATGACACCTTTGAATGCCTAACCGCCAACATTAACTCAAGCGACAAGACACTACACTGCCACCTCCTATACCATCCCCCAGGCAACACCACCACTTTCACGGAGCACCTGTCAGACCTGGTTGCTCACTGCTCACTCAGTGACACTGACAACCTAATTCTAGGCGACCTCAACCTACACTGGAACGTAACAAACAGCTCACTAATTCAAAACCTAAATGAGCTACTACACAGCAACAACCTCACACAGAACTGCTCAGAAGAAACCCATAACAAAGGAGCAATCCTGGATGCCATCATCGCCCAACACGACACAATCACACTAGATCATATCTTACCGGTGGACTGGTCAGACCACCACCTAATCCTATTCCACATCACGCAACCGATCATGTACCAACCCCACATCCAAGACCCCCCCACATGGATGAGAAACCTAACTCAGTTCAACATGGGCGACCTAGAAGAAAAGATAAACACGCACCTGCCCATCTCCTCAGATGGTCTCTCCGCAACAGATCTCACTGCCCACTACAACACTACTAAAATAAAACAGGAGCATCCCTTCCGGATCCTGATTCAACAAGGACATTAACGTTGAAAGGAGGCAACTTAGAGCCACAGAGCGTCTATGGAGGAACAATCCCTCTATGAGCCTTCACAATCAACTCAAAGCAGCCCGAAGGAAATACAAAAAGCACATCTACGAAAAAAACACCTTTTTCTGCACCGCTCAGGACAACGTGAAAAACAGACCCAAGGAACTCTTTAACATCATCAGGCAACAAACTTCCATGACCTCAGCAACCCCAATCCAGGCCTCCAAAGACCTGTGCGACAAATTTGTCATCTTCTTCAATGAAAAAGTCACCAAGATTGAGTTATCACTAGACATCAACCTCAATCCTTCCTGCAAAAACCCAACTGCAACAATCGAATCCAACACACACAAGCTCCCCACAGAATCCAGGAAATCCTTTGATCCCGTAATCGAAGATGAGATTCTCAAACTGATCTCTTCCTCCAAGCCCTCATCCCACGTTCTCAATCCTGTTCCCTCCCAATTGACCAAAAAGCTGAAACACTCCTTCGCCCCACTCTTGTGCGAAATCATAAACAGCTTCTTGAAAACCGGCGTCATACCAGATTGCCCCAAAGTCGGCCAAGTCACACCTCTATTGAAAAAGCAAGGCCTAGACCCCAACGATCTGAACAACTTCAGACCTGTCTCCAATCTCCCCGTTCTATCCAAAATCCTTGAAAAATGCGTTCTCCATCAACTGACCCAACACATGGACAACATCAACCTGCTAGATCGCCACCAATCGGGCTTCAGAAAAGGCTGCAGCACCGAAACCGCGATCCTTAACATCGTGGATGACATCCACAAGTCCCTAGACACCGACCAAAGCTGCCTACTCATCCTCGGCAGCCTTTGACATGGTTAACCACAATCTACCCGTCAAGGCTCTCCAAGATAGAGTAGGTGCAGATGGGATGGTCCTAAATTGGTTCTCCTCCATCTTACACAACCGCTCCCAAAGGGTAAAAATCAAATCCTTTACGTCCGACCTACACCCCGTCAGCAGAGGTGTCCCCCAAGGCTCAGTGCTCTCCCTTCAACTATTCAACATATACATGGAACACCTCACAACCCTACTCAAAAAAAGACAACATTCCCTTCCATCTATAAGCAAATGACACCCAGATCTACTTGGAAACCTTCTCCATTAACGACATTCTAAGACTAAACAACACCCTTAGAGAAATTCAACACTGGCTATCAACTAACCATCTTAAACTCAATCGAGAAAAAACGGAATTCCTCCTCATCTCCAACAAAGAAGAAAACCCTCAAATCATAGAGTGGCTAAAAGCAATAGATGCCCTCAACTCTGGCTAAATCGGTAAAATCTCTAGGAATCACCCTAGACCCGAAACTGCACATAAACAATCACATTAGGATCTCTGCGAAGAGTGCTTTCCTCGATCTGAAGCTCCTCAACAAAATCATGCCCTTCATCCCGCCCAAAGACCTCAAACAAGCCACCTAATCACTGGTGCTATCCAGACCCGACTACGGTAATACAATCCTCACCGGTACAGCTCAATCCCACCTAGCCCCCCTCAAAACAACTCTCAATGCAGCTGCCAGAATGGTCACCGGAATTCAGAAATATGACCACTTCTTACCCGCACTCAGAGAACTAAAATGGCTCTCAGTCGAAATGAGGGCCGGCTTTCGGACTACCTGCCTGACACACAAAGCTTTGCACACAGGGAAACCAGAATACCTGGCCTCCAAACTCAAGAAAGCCGGCCAGACAAGAAACCTCAGGAGCTCCAACACCATGCTACTCATCCCCATGAAAACACGCAAACAAAAAACTGCTGCATGATCTTTTGCGGGAAACGCACCAAAAATCTTGAACTCCATCCCAGCCGATATAATGACTATCACTTCCTTTATAACATTCAAAAGACTCCTAAAAGTCCTCTACCTCAACCGTGCCTTCCCGAACCAAGAGTCTCAGCCGAAACGCACAAACTTGCACTCCACAGCCCCTGGATAATGCTCCATTACTATAAGTAGTAGTACAAAGCTTTATTTCGATATGAAATATCTTAAAAAGCACATGGCAGTTAAAATACAATTCATTAGTAAAAAGCATTTGAATAAATACTTAGACCAGGATACAACAATAAAAAAATCATTAAACCAATCACAGCTTTGGACATAAAGAAAAAAGTGGTCACCATATACAATTATCTAAGGTCTTTCAATCTAATCACCCATGCCCAACTAAGAAATGTGGCCACCCCACAGGCTAGGGTGGTGTTGGGATCCATCTGCAAGATTCTAAGAGCAGAGGCATGGTTGACAGTCACAAGCTGTCGGCAGACAGGTTTTAACCATTTCGACCTAGGATTATTATAGGCACGCCAGACAAAAAAGAAATGTGGGATTGTTTCAGGTGTATCGGTGCAAAACGGGCAAGTGGCAGGTGTTTGGTTAGGGGGTTTCCACTTACAGGTGCGTTCACGAACCGGGAGAGTTCCCAGTCTGAACTGGATGCATAAAGCCCTATCTCTGGGTTTCCTGATGAAATCCAGATAGGGTTCCAGACGATATACTGTCTTGTGTAGACGGAACTCATCTGTCAACCTGCCCAAGTTGGTATCTCTAGAGTCTTGGGCATCGACCCATAGCCAATAAGCTCTCTTAATCTCCAGTTTAGACACCGATACACCTGTCTCCCATGCAATATTAAAACCAATTGCCAATAAAAACTTTTTTACCCTAGTGAGCCAAACAATTTTATGGGACCCTGCATGTTCATGACTTCTCTAAGGCCATTTGCATAGCTAGATAGCTCGGGTGTACGCCACAAACGAGCCCAGTAGAGAAGCGGACGCAAAGTAATAAGATCTTTAATCGATCGGCGTCCAAAGTCATGTTGGAGGGGTTTGCTTGGAGTACCCCTAGGTAATAAAACCAACTCCCTGAAAAACTTGTTGTCAGCCATAACAAGGGGATCAACATTGTTGAAACCCCAGAGCTCAGCTCCGTACAAAGCACTACCTATAGCTTTTGCGGAGTAAATCTCCAGTGCAGGTGCTATAGGTCTGGATGTTCCCTCCCAATGACTCCCAGAACACGTTTGTGATTCAGGGCCATTTTCTCAATATGTGGGTGCCATATCAATTGATCAGATATCCTTATCCCTAAGTAATCAAATGTTTTGACACGCTCTAGGGGCACATCATCAAGAGTAAGCGTACAGTTGGCTTTCTTACTAGGGTTAAAATAAAGGAGCTTGGTTTTGGTTGTATTGATGACCAAGCCCCTTGAGTTACAAAATATGCAAAATCGATCCAGAAGCTTCTGGAGCCCCATAGGTGTTTTAGATACCAGTAGCGTATCATCCGCAAAGAGCATGGCGGGCACTTTAACACCGGCCAGGGTAGGAGCATCAGCATCGATATCAGATAAAAATGAGACAACCCCATTTACAAACAATGAAAAGATGGTAGGCGCCAGGACGCAACCCTGGCGAACACCTCTATTTACCGGGATTTTGTAGGTTTTCTGCTCCTGGGTACCCCACCGGATGCAAGCATAATTTCCATCATGCGTACGACCCAACAGATTCGAAATGGGCAAGGGGAACCCCATCTCCCGCAAAACTGTCCACAAGCGTTCTCGGGGGACCGTTACTACCTACCTCTTCCTACAATCGGCAGCCACTTGATAATGCTCCATCTCTACCCTCCTCCTCCTCAGGCACCTTACAGCCCCTTGACAATGCTCAACCTCATCCTACCCTCTTCCTTCTCTCCCGATCCCCCCCTCGTTACCTCCTCCAAGAATGAGGCTGAGCCCAGGTCAATGTGCGCTCATCGAGGCTATCTCAGGACTTCCTCACCTCAATGACGCGCAGCTCACTGGTTTCTCTGAACATTTATGTGGGACTATGCCTTTCTTATGTGATTACAGCTTAATTTCTGTTGTAAAATGCTCCGATACCCTCGGATCTGGCCAACGCTATATAAAACTTCTTAATAAATAAATATATTGAAATGTAAAGGCAGGCATACAGAGCCGTAGGGGGCTAGACCTGTTGATCTATAAAAACATTGGTACAATCTATTTTATTTACTACTTCAAAGCAAAGGTAATCCATGCACATTTAGACATGAAAATACATACGTACAATGCTTATTTCAGCTTTGTAATAGTGTAGCTTCGTCTCCTCATCATAAAAACCAGGAGTGGAACTGTCTGTTAAATTTACTTACAGTACATGATTTTTAGCCTATGTTACAAAGACACTGGTTTTTATTAGGGTACTTCAGTTGTACATAATGTTTTCTAGGTTATATAAAAGGTGACAAAAATGGTTATAACACTTTTTTTATTAAAACTTACAACTTTTCAACATGCTGCACAGTATTCACAATGCTCTACAACACATATTAGAAACGTTAACAAAACCAATAGCTCCATCTCAACATTTATAAGGCCCCAAAGGTGAGACCTATTGGGTATGCCAATGATTGTCTTCCATGTTCACCGCTCATATTCCTGCATAAAGCTAGTTCCTCTTAGCACTCAACAGGCATCCCTGACATGGGAGGTCACGACTGACCCAATAGGAGCATCAGACGTCCTTCTTACGCAAGAAAAGATGAAGAGATCACTACTGGCAGTAATGAATCCCCTGCAAAAAATTGAGGAGGTTTTGGGTTGAAGATAAACCCCAGCAAATTGGAGATGTTGAGCATGACCTTTCCAGGGCTAACTGCACTGGTTCTTAGAAAAGCTTTCCCATTTACAAGGGCATCTAAGACCATGAAATATGTTGGGATGACTATCGCTCTGCATGGAAAACCAACTCTATGAGGTGACTTATTTGCGATTCTCTGTGGAGGTAAGAAAAGATCTCGACAGACAGGAACACATGATGCTCTCTTTGATGGGGTTGCATTAACACGGTAAAAATAAATATAGTACCCATATGCTTTATGTTTTTCAGGCCCTAGCCGTGGAGATGGAGAACAATTTCTTTGAACAACCCTGTACATCAGTAGAGAACTTTGTGTGGAGGGGTGTGAAAACGCTTGTACAGCTAAGACGTCTCCAACAAACCAGAGAGAGCAGGGGGCCAGCATTGCTCAACTTCAGAGTATAGTTTCAGGCTACCCGGCTGTGGGGAAATAGCTGAATGTTCCAGCTCTGAGATAACATTTGAGCATCCATGGACCATGCCATTGTGGACTAACTTCTGCGAGATCTGGCCTGGTTAACAAAGAAAACCAAACCCCATAAGGCATACTTATCAGCTCCAGTAGGAACAACACTCACAGCATGGGATGTAGTAGCAGAAAGATTGGGGTCCACCCAGTTTCCATAACCCGATACCCCAATACATTTTAACCCTGACTTTACTCTGCCAAATTCTGAGTGGTCATTTGAGAGCTGGAGGGAGGGCACTGTTGCACAATAGAGGATCTTTACTGGAACAGAGAGATTCAATTCTTCAAATATTGCTAGTCTATCGATTGGGAAAAACAGGAAACCAGCATTACCCCCAGGTCTGACAATGGGTGTTACAGGCAGAGCTCAAATAGAGGGTACTAGAGAGAAATCATCTTCTAAAAAATAAAAAAACACTGGAAAGCTAATTGGATCAAGACGAACTAACTCCAGGCTCTACAAACTGATAAAAGCTGCCACGGTCTCAGAGGACTCGGCATATAAATGAAGGTGGGACATACATTTAAACACTCAGATTACCAAGAAAGTATGGGACCTCCTGAGCCGGGACACCCATAAATGCTCCCTCAACATTAGGAGCAAAGAAATACACTACTAGGTTTTATATCACTGGCCCTTTAAACAAGTTAAGATACACATGCTGTACCCTACAGCCTTGTAAGCACGCTGGAGGGGTTGCGGAAACGTGGGAGACACTATGCATATCTTCTGGGGATGCTTGGGGCTCACCCAGTTCCGGGGAGGCTGCAAGAACAGTTACAAGGTTTCTGGGCTTTCTGCTAAAGTTCAACCAAGGGTCTTATCTTTTGGGACTCAGACCAGACAACTGCATACACATGATTAAAAATTACCAGTATCTAGCACTACAATGCCTTAGGGCAGAACGTTAGCAATCGCACACACACACATGTTAAAAAACACAACCTCTCCATGATGGAGCAATCACACCAGAGGCTCTAGAACAGTCTGGCATTTGAAAAGCTATTCAGTAACTCAGACAATGGCGGCTGGTGACATTTTAAAGTGGTGAGGCTAAAATAATTGTCATGCTGCACTGCGGCGAGCATAGTGAGCAATCCCGAACAACCTACGGGGTTTTCTCTCCCCGAGAAAATTCTGAAAAAAGAGTGGACAAATGGTGCATTTTCAAGTAAATTTAAGAAAGCAGGATGTCCTTTTTCCTTCAACTGACCATGCACTGATTACCTCCAAGCTCAACTATGAGGCAGTAACAGGAAAATGCATCAAAAGACTACTTCCCATTATGTAATTCCAACATTGATAGAGGATTCATTTAAATCCTGGTGTGTAAATCGAAAATAATTTCTGTTAGCATAAGCTGAAGCCATCTTGCTTGTGGCATCCATTTTGTCAGCTATGTAATTCTTCTGTCTTCACTGTTCATTATGCTAGAGTCATCAGCTTTAGTTAAATCCTTCTGCACTGGGCCACAGCAATGTATGTGCTGAGTAAAGGCCTGTAGCTGCTGAAATGCACCTAGTTAAAAATGTAACTGTCAACTATTTCTGGCTGCTGTAAGCAGTTCTGTTCCCCCTCCCACTTTGCTGACTAAGTAATCTCCCATCTGCCCATGTTTGTCGGTAACTATTCCTGTGTAGGCCTGTAACTTCTATTTGTAACTACATGCTTACTCTGCAACAAACTCTGTATATAAGCACCATGGTCTGTGTATTCAATGTGCTACCTCCTTGAACACTTGAGGGTGGTGTATGGATGTGGTCCCACTCATGAGTGATTAATAAACTTGTTATTTGAATTCCACCTTCAGTGCCAATCTTTATTTAGTTGGTCTATGGACCCGTGGACAAGATATGGGTGAACCCTGCACCGGTATGCTCATTAAAAGGCACATTTCCACAGTTGGCGCCGGACAGGGCCGTCCAAAGGAGTGGTCTTGACGGAAGAGTAGAATTTTGCTGAGGAGACATCTTGCATGAGGAGACCCTTGTCTTTGCAGACCGAAGTGATTTTTCCGGTTTTCTCGATTTGACCCTCCTGGTGGTGGCTGGTCCTGACTGAGGTATCCTTTGGCGTTATTTTTGCAGTGACCATTAGGTCGACCAAGAGATTGGCAGTTGGAAGTTGGAGACTCTTGTTTGGTAAGGTCGCTGAAGGGGCACGATTTGCTTGGCCAAGGTTCTGGCTTTGTTTGTTTGATTTATTTTTTGTAAAAGATAAAGGCAAGTAATGTGGAGATTTTTCTCTACTTTTGAATATTTTGGAAAAGTAATATTTTACAAAAACTTGGTAGCATGCCTGTTTCCAGCACACTCCGTAGGCTGTGTTGGTGGTCTTGGAGGTACCAAAATGGATTTAGACAGAAGTCAGCCGGCTCCCCCAGAGTGGACACCTAATAGGCATAAGTACATTAAATACGGTATTTCTTCCATAATGTATGGTACACTGTGGAACGAATATACGAAAAAGGATCCTGATCTCCAATGGCCAGTAAATGGGTCATTTGACTTTAAAACGATTCAATATGTAGAACAGTGTTTGTCTGAAAGAAAAAGTCGACATGATATGTTTGATTGTGTATGAAAGTGGGAGAAAGAAGTGCAAGAGAGTGAGGAAAGAAGAAGATCTAGCATAAGAAGAACAGCATAAAACAATATGTCAAAAAGCATTGGAGTAAAAAAATAAAGAGATGAAGGCAATAAAAGAAAAAGAGGAAAGGGAGCGTTGTTTAGAGGCAACTGGTCAGTTCCCTATTTGGAGCCCTAGTTATACCGTACTTAATAAACCTCAGGATGAATCCATCTTGTTAGATCGACCTCCGCCCCCGTATAAGTTTCCCTCTGCCGCTAAGGATGATCTTTTCGCTGAAGAACATCTTTCTTCGGACGATAAAGACATAGATAAGCAAGATGGGCGGCAGACTTGCTCTACTTTGACTGTTGACAAAAAAGCCAATATCAGATTCACTGCTCGCAAAGAAGATCGAGAGACTACTTCTGCACCAAATCTTGTAGCGATGGTACAGGAGTGGAAAGATTTAGAGCAGTTATATTTTGCAGAGAAGTTTACCTGGGAAGTAATACTTGGTTTTAGAAACGTTTCTAAAAACTTAGAGCCCAAGGATATTAATTTTGATTATAAACAATTAATTGATGGAACTTTCCTTTTGTCAAATATATCTGATCCAACTAGTTGAGTAGTTAAATTAAGACATGATACACTACGTTTAAAAGCGGAGCAAAATTCAGTTAGTAAAGCTAAAACTGCGCAAACAGTTCAGACCCCCGTGCCAAAAGAAAGAAGTTTCGGGAACAGTCAATGACCCTAGTGATACTGTAGTTGAGGTGAGACCGATGCGTGAAGCTGCGCCTTTGTATGTTCCTCCGAAGGGTGCGGGAACAAGTGCTGATAAAGATTCAGATGATGCAAAGGGATATTTTGTTTATAATTGGGTCTATACTCCTTGGAGTAGAGCAGAAGTTATGGCTATTAAAGCCATGTTGGCCGATCTGTGGAAAAGTCCTGCCGCTTTCTATGAAGAAGTGGAAGGAGCCATTAGCTCCTCCACTATGACCTTGCCAGATATCAATATGTTTTTTGGACTCATTTTGCCCCGGATATGTGGAGAACGATTCGGATAATAGATGATAATGTAGCATAAGGTGATACTTGGGTGCAAGTAGAAGAAAAAGATGCGGCATGGGAACCTGCTCAGAAATCACAACAGGAGATCTTAGATCTTCCCAAAGCTATCGCGACCTTTAAAAACTCTCCTACCCCTAACAAAATAGATTGGACAACATTAGCATCTTGTAAACAGAAGGCGGATGAGTCAGTTTCTGATTTCTTTACACAATTTGAAGAGACATTCCATGATTTTAGTGGGCAGTCATTGATAGATGACATGAGTAAGCATTTATCCGTCGACAAATTTGTCGCTAACATGTTGCCAGAAATAGGTAGTCGCCTCAAGGCAAGCGAGAGTTTGTGGACTACGTCTTCCCCAGTTTCCCTTTTGACTATGGCCCAGTATTATGAGCGTCAGGAATTGGAAGCAAAAGGCAAAGAGGATAAGAAGGTTAAGGATTTAAAGATGAAAGTTATTTTGGCTCAAGTATATGGTCCACCATTCAGAGGTGGTGGTAGAGGCGGACGTGCAGTATATACCCCTGGTGTATCCCCTTTCTCTCGAACAACTTTGTCTTCTGATCAGTGTGCTTATTGTAAAGAGATTGGACATTGGCGTTGTGAGTTCCCCCTTTTGCAAGGTCTGCAGTATCAACAGGGTAGAGGAAGCATGAGAGGACACCCAGGGAACTCAGGACAAAGGGGAGGAATAGGAAATCGGGAGGCCCTGGGGTGTCATGGGCAGGCCCACACGGCCTCACTGACTGGAAGTCCATCCCTATACCATCACTGCACTGCAGCGTCTGTTTACTACCCTCCTTCCCGTCAGGCAATACCTATGCAGAGCTCCTTCCAGGAAGAGGGCGCGCAGTTACTGGAAGTTCATGTGTGTGGTGTGCAGGACCGGGCATGCCTTGACAAACCGCAATCGACACAGCACAAACCGACAGTAACATATACAGACAGACACTGCTCCGTGCCTCGTACACGCCGAAAAGGGGCGACGCAACAGCAAAAACTGGCACCACGCACTCGCTGTCGTACACACACATTGACGCACAGAGTGCTCCAAACACACGAGGACTCACACGAACACATGCAGACAGTCACACAGCTTTCCTGTACACTCCCAAATGCTGGAACGCTTTGCCAGCTAGCCCAAGGGCAATCACTGATTACAATGCTTTCAGAAAGTCCCCATAAACCCATCTGTTCACTTCCCTGTTTCGTAAGGTTAGTGGGTGAATTATGTCACAATTCTGGTCTATTTTTAGCGCCAGGAGAACGCTGGTTGGTAAAAACAGCACACCAGAAATATACTATTTAACAATAGTACCGACACATCTTCGTACACGTATATTACCACACAACGCACACATATCCTCTCCGACTAACGCAGAAGTGCACACTTACAGGCACAACCACTTGCGGAGGGCATGAAGGGTGGGTGGGGGGCAGACAGGAGGGGTTTAATTAAAATAAAACTTACCTTCCCCCGGGTCCAGACTACTGTGCTTTCCTGCTGCTCTCTAGTACAGTAAGTAGCCCCCCACAGGCAGCCTCCCTCCTTCCCCTCCCCTAAGCCAATCACAACGCTGCAATGGCAGCATTGTGATTGGTGTAGACGGCGCCCAGCCGGGCCCCTTGGGGAGGCCATTTTCTCTATGTAGGCTGCATGCAGCCTACATAGAGAAAAGGGAGAATGGCATGACTGGTTTGGTCGGACAACAAATCAGTCAGGACCCACTCAATTGGGCTAGTCACGCCTCCCCTGCATTCCAGCAGACCCGCCTACCCGGACGACCTCAACCAGGCATTTCTGCTTTCTCGCAGTGTGAGAAGCAGAAACATAAAATGGTAGTTTTACCATTTTATATTTCTGCTTCTCACACTGCGAGAATGCAGTGGGGTGACACCCCTCCACCCCAATGGAGGAGCCACCACTGAACTCAGAGGACTCGCACCTGTCATTTGACGTAAAATAGGGATCACTGCTAGCATGTGAACTCAAGGGAAGACAGTCTGTCACCTTACCCGGAAGATGAGGGTGTAGGGAATTTTCTCCTGAGATGGAGCGGGTGACCGCCTGGGGTTATGGGCAATGAGTGATTCAGAAAGTAGGTACGAAAATGTGACACAATTGCTGCGCCAACGACCCTCTGCGACCATTTTGCTGGGTTGGATATAGAGAAAGTATGAACAGGGAGGGGACACAATTTACTCAAGGAATGCTGAAAGTAAAAGTAGCTATTCATAGAAATAAAATATTCACATAAAAAGAAAAGAAGCTCATCTATTTTGTAGGTCTTTTTCAGTCTTTGAAGAAAGAAATACTGCTTTTCCGTGTATGTGATGAAAATGGAGGCACTAAAACATTACCAACGCAGGTCATCAGTAAACAGTGTTTGTAAGCACCAAGACAGATTCTCTTTAACATTTGACGTTAAGCTTGGTAGTTTTTCCTTGGTAGAAAGGCAAAATGTCCAGTGACACTTGTAAAAAACTACATACATCCAATCTCTGGTCTACAGACATGATGAGGAGGATGATGAGGAGGATGAAGAGGATGAGGAGGAGGAGGAGGAGGAGGAGGAGCAGGAGGAGGAGGAGATGGAGGAGGGGGTGGTATAAAATAAACTGAAGATGGCCTTTAGAGGTTAGTTTAAACCTGTCCATCTCAATGGCTAAGACACCTACTGAAGCACAACCAGAAAGACAGACTATTACACTAAAAAAAAGCTTCGAATGTTGGTTACATGGTAATTTAAATAATACCTTTGTTATCCATGTTCTATGTGTTACATAATTATATATCACATTAATTAAATGAATCACTGGATAGGATCATATCACACTAATCTAAGAACGTTAAACATACTTTTCTTGGTTGACATATGCCCCAGTACCAAATTGCTGTTAAATAAATCAGGAATACTTTTCCCACTTCATTATTTGTCCATCTTTTCTTGGTATTACATTTTTCCTTTTATGATATTGTGCATATCTTCCCCTGTCAAGCGCTGTGAGGTAGTAGCAATGTACAATGAAGTGCCTAAAAAACTATACAAAGGCTCCGAACCTTAACTTCCTTCATAAATTCTAATGTTGCAAGCCATTTCTAGTAATATACAACATGAATTCAGTTCCTTGCTAGCATAAACTTTATCTATTCCAAATGTATGTGCAACGCAAGCCAGCGAAATGTTAAGAAAAATCAATAAACACGTTCAAGCGAAAATGCAGATGCCACACGGGACTGCATGCCCAGTACATAAACTACACGCTATCCATTTCGGCACATCTACAAGGCAATCATTCATATTTCCGCAGATTACATTTTACCAAAATGATAAATGTCCTTTTTACCACCACAGTATTTTATATTTCATTATTTTTCCGTTTATTAAGATGGATTGATGCTTGCATACATCATACAAAATGAATCTACGCTGTGTTTCTAATATTGCTTGATGGTGGCACACCATGGCTGTTCTTATCTAGAGGGCTGCTGAGCATGGTATCTAGAATTTCCTTCCATGTATTCATTATGTATTAGTCATGCTTTAATAGCCATGGCTTTCATGACTAGGTCCTCGGGTATTACATAAACCCACCTAGAATAAAAACTGCATATTTATATTTTACAAAAATACCAATGTACAAGGTGCAAATAAAGATAATGTTTTAGAACAAAAGCCCTGCCATTTATTCGCAATTGTTTCACAAAACAGACTCCATGTTAATTCAGATTTTTTTCTTATTCAAGCATGGTGGCTAACATTGCTAATTCAAAATGTTGCAGCAATATAATTGTTTTCCTTCATTAGTTTATTCGCGCTTGGCTTTTTCACCCACTTTTAATCCGTCCATTCTTTTCACACTTGCTGAGGCAACTTTCCGCTGCTGGGTGGAGAATGGCAAGCAGTTCTGGCAGTATGCGCGCCCTATTACACTGAAGTAATTAGTAATTCATAAAGTCTTTTAGTGGTTCTGGGGCGGAGGGGCAGGATTTTGAATTTGGAAGAGACAGGAAAGAGATGAGAAAATCACCCAAGCAAGTGGATTGAAATGACTAGCAACCACGATGTTTAATTGACTACATAGTCTCTCAGTATCACTAATGCTGAGCACGTAAATTATTGCATGTTAAGAAGTCATCACATCGTCGTATTTAGGGTTCTCTCTGAAAGTGCAATCGAACACTTTAGTCCAGGGCAAGACCTTCTGGTGGCCACATCTACTTAACTAGGATTTTCAAAACAAGCTATAAGGAAACGTTCTTTGTTTCAAGGCACCCCTAAGGTTTCTGAGTAGATGAAAAAAGGGAAGTGCATACAAAATCTCTATTATGATGTAGCGCAAGGGTGTTCAACCTCGGGGTTGAAGCGTCTGATCCCCCTGCCAGATTTCCTGTATAACCACTCACTTTAACCATGTCTCCATTACCCAGACTTCGGCTCTTCACAACTTAGGTTATGGAAATACCAGTCTTTTAGATCCTCAGACAAACAACTGTAACATATCCGGTTAGTCTAAAAAGCAGTAGCCCTTACGTTATTTGGATCCCGAACCACTGTCACATCTCGCCGATGCTTAAACAATTACAGTGGCTGTCCATTAGGAAAATGATCATCTTTAAAGTCATAGTAATAGTACATCTCATTGTCCATGGCACAGCACTGTGCTTTCTCTCGTCTAAAATATCCATGTACCGGCAAATCAGAACCTTGCGTTCCCTGACCTCTTTCTTATTAGTCTCCCTAGAGCACGTACTCAAACTTCCGCAACAGCACTGTCTCGGTGGCCGCGCCTAGTGATTGAACAGCTCCCCAGTGATCTCATGCTTGCTTCTCTTTAGGAAACTTGTAAAAAGCGTTTCTCCTTTAAGCTGTGGTTCTTGTTTTATTTTTTTTTATCTCTCACCATGAAGCTTGGGCGTGTGTACCCCTTATTAAATAACATAACATATAGAACAAAGCTATATAAACAAGTGTAACTGAAGTTAATTCAGCATATAATGTGGGCATCCTGAATACCTGGCATAGCCCCTGCCCCAGTGCTTAATTTGTAAAAAAAAAAAAAAAAAGAAGTGCAGGTGCTGAAAATTTTGCCAAGGATGCCACAGCTCACTTCTTCCTCAGTGAGCCCCACTTTCAACAATCTCACTGCCTAAGTCTCTATCTTCTAACCTTGATCTGTTGTCTGTCCCCTACATCTTTGCTCTAAGAGTCAATCTTCTCACCTCTGTAATTGTTTTTGCCATCTTTGTCACACCTGGTGTGTTACCTTATTCCCTGCATTTCTGATTTGTCCTCTATTCATTCTACCCCTGCCCTTTTTCCTTTTCACTTTCATCCATGCTCAGCTCTCTCTCCCCTCGATCTTGGCTCTTTACGATCACTCTTCTAGCAGTGATTAGCTGTGTCTCCGTTTTATCATTTGTCTGCTTTTTTTCCTCTGTCCTGTCCTCTACATCCTTTCATTCTATCTTCTCTCTTCTTAATGCTCTCTTCTTCACATCATGGCTGCTTTCTCTTTGTATCTGATTTGCTCTCCTTTTCTTCTACTCAGCTCTGTCTTATCTCTCTCCTCTCCTGTTGTTACTTTTTCCTCTTTACTCCTGCTCTCCCTCTCATCTATAACACTGCTGCCTGTGACCCTTGTCGTCAGCCTGCACATGTCCCTGCTATTTTGAACTCTGCGTGTTCCTGTTGCCATTCCTAAAGAAGAGGAAGATGACATGTGTTTTACCTTCTTACCAACGAGTGCAAAAACAAAATGTACAAGAAATGAAAATTATTTTTTTGCATATAAATAATCAATGCAGTATAACTGGGTTATTTGCAGAACAGGTATCTGCTTGACCACAGTAGGTGATATCACCACTAGTGCTGCCTGTAATTAGTTGGTCCAGGCATGGCAACTGCATTGGCATCCACTGCTCAGCTTGCTGTGACCCTGCCTGCTAGAGCAGACATTGTCCCCAGCTGTAATGCTGCCAATGCCGGTAAGTATGGCTGTGGTGCCTACTGGACTCATGCACGCTTGGCAATTACCATGCTGGAGTGCAGCACACAGATTCTACAGGTGACGCCATGGCACACAAAAGTTGTGTTGGGCCACAGCCGCATCGAGCACGTTGAGGATAGCAGCAATGCAGGGCTGCCGGATATGCTATTCTGGCTACACAGCAAGTGGAAAGTCTACACTTACTTTAGTTTATTCTTCCTCAAGAGCCCTCACTGCCAAGTTCGAAATGCGCTCTCGCAGCTTCCTTGCCTCAACTCAGTATTGAGCCAGCCCCAGCTACAATTATCCAATGGGAGGCTTAGGCTCAGGCAGTGGCATGGTGCAGCAGACTCTGGGAATAGAATGCAAGACATAGTTTGTCGATTACTTCTTGAATTTGTGATCGGCGAGATGACATCATCACTAACTTGGTGATACACAATCATGCCTGCCTGGACAGGCGTATGCTGGCCTGTTTATGAACATTTACCATCCAGAAACCATGCAATGTATGTTATTCTTTTTATTTTGAAATTGAACAATTAAATATTGAGACCACCACCTGAAGGGTCAGAAATTGTAGCCCCGGCCCTGTGAAAGAAGTGCAGGTGCTGAGCACCTGAAAGCTCCTGCTCAAATTAAGCTCCTCGACCACTGATGGACACATATGTTCTATAACATTAATTTGCCTGTGTGGCCACTGAGATTTTCAAGCACCTTTTTTGACTACCGAACAAATGTCAGTGCTATCTCACGCACAGAGTCATTTCAACGTAATCAACAAGCTGGCAACAGGTGAAATAAGATTTTGGTTTCCATCAAAAAGGTTCTAAGCCTCCTTTAAGGATAACATTTAGAGCATTTGTATGACGTTGTATGCGAGGGTTTACAAAACATGAGCTTTTTTTTGTTTCGTAATGCTACGATCTTACAATGATGAAGACCATCATTGGACTCAGAAGAGAAAAGATGCTAACTGCGGTCCTTCACATCTTAGCTAAAAGACATGTATTTGTAAAGAATTATACAATTTAGGATGCGGCTAAGCAAACTGATACAGTATTCAGCCAGAGAAACTGTGTAAAACATAATTGGTTCTGAGAAGCTTTTCAGCACACCTTTCCATACCCTCAAGAGTAGGTTGATAAATCGAAAATCAAATACTATGCGTTTACTAAGGTATGCAGTGTTCCATCTCAATCACAAGCAGAATCTGTTTTGTCTGAAGATGCAAAAGGAATATCCTTTTAGCCCTTGGTATGGAAACAGGAAAAATGCAGGTTCAGAAAGTGGATGTTAAGAAGAGACAGAAAAGATCATCTTCATGCAGCCGGGATCTAAGGTTCGGGACGAATATGAGACGTTTTTCCGCCATCAATTACCCCGCATACCAGCACTCCACAATTTTAATTCCGCAAAGACAAACACCCTGCAAAAAAAACACAACGCAAACTTTTACAACGAATATGCCTTTACCACGCACGTCATTACAACGCAAAGGCATGCATGTTAAAGGTATACACTCATTGTAAAAGTTTTAAAGGTAAGTATACGTACCCTACCCTACCCCCTAATGTAGTACCCCTGCACAACCCACCCTCGACACACAGTCCTATACCTACATTTATATTACCCAGCACGACCCCCCAACACTAACATATACCACTTTTGTTCCCTACACAAACACTACAACACTACCTTAATACACTACCCCTGCACGACCCTACACTACACAAACACCACATCACTACCCTACACTATACAAACACTACCCTAAACCCTAAAACACTACCCTACACTACACAAACACTACAACACTACCCTAAAACACTACCCCCATCATGACCCTACACTACACAAACACTACAACACCACCGTAAACCCTAAAACACTACCCCTGCATGACCCTACACTACACAAACACTACAACACTACCCTAAACCCTAAAACACTACCCACTGCATGACCCTACACAAACACTACACCACTACCCTAAACCCAAAAACACTACCCCCAGCATGACCCTACACTACACAAAGACTACAACACTACCCTAAACCCTAAAACACTACCCCCAGCATGACCCTACACTACAACACTACCCTAAACCCTAAAACCCAACCCCTGCATGACCCTACACTATACAAACACTACAACACTACCCTAAACCCTATAACACTACCCCCAGCACGACCCTACACTACACAAACACCACAACACTACACTACACAAGCACTACACTACACTACACAATCACTACCCCAGCACGACCCCACCACCCCTATAAAATTAACCCAAATCCTCTTACCTCTCTCGTCGTCGTGGTTCCACACTCCTCCTGGTTCCATCTTCTTGAAGTCTATTTTTTTTCCACAACGCATATGGATTTACCATACATGCCTTTACAACGTAATTCGTTGTAAAGGCATGCGTGGTAAATGCGCACGCTTTGTGAAAAAATGCTGAGTGATGGTAAGGGAGGTCTATGCGGACTAAAAGTCCGCGGAAAAAAAGATTCGGAGTAAACGTGCCGCACCGTTCGGGACAGACAGGATCTAACCAATGACATATCTACAGTTCAAAAGTAGACCAACAATGAAGTTGAATGCATTTAGGGATATCACGTTTCTACTGAGATTCTTGATTTGAAGGTAAGCATAATTAATATTCAGCCTTTGTTTAAATACTATGCCATGCAATCTTGTAATCAGTCCTGTCAGTCTTCTTTGTCTTTTCTCAAGAGTATCAGTGCTTCTGTAGATATTGCCTGCGTTAGCATACAATAGCACATGGAGTTTAGCTTATGAGACTTTTCTGTTGAGTAATGGGCTTGGAGCCCGCCCATGCTTACCAATTGTGGGCCCCAGGCTCATTTTCTACCTCTAATTGGGCAGACATTCCAGGCGTCACTTCCTTTTCTTTTGCTGGAGCACAGACCAAGAGGTGATTGTTTCATATAAATTAGAGTCTTTTACCTGATGGCACTGTAATTGAGGTTCTACACAATGGAGCTATAGGGGTAGTGGGCAGGTCATCCCCCTCTCAAAGTCTTGTACACAACAAAAGGACCTGCTCACACGGTGAACCTCATCCACAGATCCGTACCACGTTTCTGTACTTTCCCGAGGAACAGCGGTTCCAAACTGTACCGTCTGTATTTACCAGATCTGGGTCACCACTTAAAAAAAACCTTTATTTATAATGTTTTGTAATTTGTTGCGTTGTTTCCAGGGTTTGTGTTATCCATGTTCTCCCTCCCCACGTGCGTATAGTGCCCCGGCTACAAGGCTCCTTATACCTCGGAAATAACTTGGTTTCCCCCAGAATTTAGGTTGTGCGGTCTGCTTGAATCGCCACATAAAGTTTGCACAAAAGATACACACCTACCGTGATTCCGCCGGTACCTCGTAGTCACTCAGCCCATACAGAGTGCTGGCAGGGAAGGACGCTGATGTAGTTGGGTTCGTGGTGGCGTCGGTCATGTGACCTGCTTTCTGATGGCATGGTGGTATTACAACACGGCGCCATCTTAGCATGGAGCTCATTTCTATACACGTTGAGTTTAATTTATCGTGCCCAGAAAAAACCAGCATTAAAAATGCAATAGGTCTCGGATTTATTTGAGTTAGAGGTAATGGCATTGTAAATGGCAAGGTCTTTTATCCATGTGTTATGGAGTGTATGAATGTGGTGTGTAGTAGAAATATGTGGGTTGTATTGGAATTGTATCAATGGTGGCATGCTGCGGTTTAGATGAATATGTTTAAAAGTAAAGTGCACCATACTGCGATTGCTACAATAGTTTATTGTGGATGCGTTAACAATTGATGTGTGCAGTGATGGCTGGTGGTGTGTGTGCCTGTAGAAATTGTGCAGTGATGGCTGGTGGTGTGTGTGCCTGGTGGAAGCGTGCACTGCCGGCTGGAGGTGTGTGTGCCTGGTGGAAGCATGCACTGACAGCTGGTGGTGTGTGTGCCTGATAAAAGCGTGTACAGACGGCTGGTGGTGTGTGTGCCTGGTGAAAGCATGCACTGACGGCTGGTGGTGTGTGTGCCTGGTGAAAGTGTGCACTGATGGCTGGTGGTGTGTGTGTGTTTGGTGAAAGCGTGGACTAACGTCTGGTGGTGTGTGCCTGGTGAAAGCGTGCACTGACGGCTGATGGTGTTTGTGCCTGGTGAAAGCGTGCACTGACGGCTGGTGGTGTGTGGTTGCGTGTGTGGTGGTGAGAGTGTGTGGTGGTGAGTGTGTGGTGGTGAGAGTGTGGTGGTGAGAGTGTGGTGGTGAGAGTGTGGTGGTGAGAGTGTGGTGGTGAGAGTGTGGTGGTGAGAGTGTGGTCTTTTGTGTGTGGACTTTTGTGTGTGGTCTTTTGTGTGTGTGTGTGTGTGTGTGGTGGACTTAGTTCGAGTTTTCGTATCCTGCACACTCACACACTGCCCCTACACACACACACACACACACACACTGCTCACCCTACACACTGCTCACCCTGCACACTCACACACTGTTCACCCTGCACACTCACACACTGTTCACCCTGCACACTCACACACTGTTCACCCTGCACACTCACACACTGTTCACCCTGCACACTCACACACTGCTCACCCTACACATTCACACACTGCTCACCCTACACACACACTGCTCACCCTACACACACACTGCTCACCCTACACACTCACACTGCTCACCCTACACACTCACACTGCTCACCCTACACACTCTCACACTGCTCACCCTACACACTCTCACACTGCTCACCCTACACGCTCACACAATGTTCACACTCACACAATGTTCACACTCACACACTGCTCACCCTACACACTCACACAATGTTCACCCTGCACGCTCACACACTGTTAACCCTGCATACTCACACACTGCTCACCCTGCACGCTCAAACACTGCTCACCCTGCACACTCACACACTGCTTACCCTACACACTCAGACACTGCTCACCCTACGTAATGCGAAAAGACGTAGCTCTGCCCTTTGGCCTGTGTTGTAATCATACAGTAGGTTGTGAGTAGTTGCACTTGATTGGTTGGGGTGTCCCCTCCTTGCTGCTCCCCTCACAGAGGGCCGGCTGCCTCCATGAAGCTCCCAAGATACGTGTTCACCTGTTCTTTGTTTTAGCTCCTGTGTGTCAGTGCACTGTGTAAGCGCACAAGCATACCCTGCTCTCTCTGCTGAGTCTCTCTCACTCTGCAGTCACTCTCACTCTGCAGTCACTCTCACTCTGCAGTCACTCTCACTCTGCAGTCACTCTCACTCTGCAGTCACTCTCACTCTGCAGTCACTCTCACTCTGCAGTCACTCTCACTCTGCAGTCACTCTCACTCTGCAGTCACTCTCACTCTGCAGTCCCTCTCACTCTGCAGTCCGGTCTATAGAAATGTCACCAGTACATCCCGAAGAGATGTCCCCCAACACCCTGCAAGGTGACTCATTTCGGGATATCGAGTGCGTGCTATGTGTGAAGGATGGGAGTGGAAGACAGAAAAAAGAGATTTTGTGTGTTGGACAGAAAAAAGAGATTTTGTGTGTTGGACAGACAGATGTGTGAAAGATAAATAGAAGGATTGTGTGTGTGAGAGAAAGAAAGAGCGACAGGGAGCAGAACTACAAGGACTGAGAGAGTGAGAGAAAGGGAAAGAGAGATTGTCTTTATCGGAGAGTGTGTGAGAGAAAGTTGTATGTGAGACAACGTGAGAGATGGTGCGTATGTGTATGTGCGATAGTCAGAGGAGCTGTAGAGAAAGAACAACAAATAGAGATGGCGAGTTAATGAATGAGAAAGAAGGGAAGGGAGAGAGAGAGGAAGACGAACTACAAGACGGAGGAAGAGAGAGAATGTGGGAGAGGGGAAGAGAAAGAAAAGAAGAAAGAGAGCGGAACGAGATGCTCAGAGCTCACGCCTTCACTCACCTCCACCTCTTCACAGGACGGAGTCTCTAGTCATGGTGGAGCCGGGCTCCTGGCCGGCAGCTGGTTGCAGGCGGTGCGGAAGGCACCAGTGACATCACCCCTCCACTCCCTCACTCACAAACCCCCACAGCCAGAGGCTCACTGCAAACACGGCGCAAAGGTTAGAGCGTCTCAGGAGCGCGAGCAGGCTGCACCCCCTCGCCCCTCTCTGAGGAGGGGGCGCGCGCTTACTTTAACATGTGTGAATTTCTGATGAAACATCATCGGCACGCGAAGCCCGGGGCACCAGGAGAATACAATGCAAACACTAGGCAGGCGGTCCTTTCTTTACAGCAGAGGGGGCGGCTGCACGGAGGATCCCACATAAAGGCTCCTCAACCTGTGTTATAATGTAAACACGGCGGAGATCGGCAGCCATTAGCAGACAAAAATGTGCTGCCGCGCCAGGTGCGCTCCATCTAAAATTCTATGCCCGAGTTTATATAATTATAGCATATCACGCTGCCAGCAAAACGCTTTGTGAAAAGGAGGGGCACCCAGAGGCTCACAGACCAGGATAAAATTGTGCGTTCACAACCCAGGATCAGAGGTGGGTCACAAGTCGCAAGATAACATGCAGTCTATATATCGGAGGGATCTGGCCACCAGATGGCAGTGTAAGGCCTGTTGAGAATGCCAGCATAGACACACAGAGAAGAGGCGCTGACAACGAGACCTACAAAAGAAGCTCGAGTGGTGCCAGGCGCGCGCCACTGCAACCGAAGAGCAGAGAGTAGACGGAGGCATCTGAAAAATGCACGGCGAAGAGCGGGACGGTTCGTGGAGGCACGTCTGCGCTGCGAGGGGGTCTGGCCACGAGAGCACACAGCAAAGAATGGTGCACGCGCGCCCGGCATCTGTCTTCAATTACCGCGGGCCCTGACAGCTGGTAATTGAAGAAATATGCCCTTCTGCTGCGCGTGTCCGCACGGAATATGCACTAGGCGGAGCAACTCTAACGCCTATGGCCTATTGCGTGCTGGCTTGTAAAAACACACGCATGCGAGGCCCAATTGCCATGCAGCTGCCTAAAATAACCAGCAAAAATCACGAGCTTTCTGGAATTCGGTAGGTAAGATTTTCGAAGCCCTCACAAAAGGACTCTTAAGCCACGCCCACTTCGTGGGACGTAGGCCGAGCCCTAAAAAGGGCATGTAAGGCAGTGTCTACCCAGGACTGCAACACTGGTTGTGCCATCCTGCGTGTGATAAAGAAGAAAATGGTTCCCAGCTTACCAAAGCAGATTGGAAGGGTAGTGGGCACACGGCTTGTTCGATTAATGGCAAAGCAACAACTTCCCTTAATAATATATGTGTGTCTCCCTAAGAATGATTTATAGAGCACTAAGGTAAGGAGCTGTATATTATTAAGTAGGACATGTAGTTTATATGGGTCTTAGCAACAAAACCCCCAAGTTGTCATTTTGCTGTGGAATGGTTAGTAGCCACATTGTTATGTTATGTCATGTTAAATTGGTACTTATAGAGTGCGCAGCAACTCAGGAAGTGTGTCCCGGTGCTAAAAGACCTCAGGGCAGAGCTGTCACTGTTACTAAAAGCAAGAGGGGGCTATTGATTGTTGCTTAACTAGCCAGGTTTTCAGCTGCTGCCTAAAGGTGAGCAAATCATGCATTGGCTAATACAGAGCTACAGGCTGGCATCCCACCCTGGGTAACCTCTAAATGGACTACCTAACTGGGTACTGTAAGGTATCAAATTAAGTGTGGCATTAAACCCAACCTTATGCCCAGGTCGAAATTAATTTCACTATTCAGGTAAGACAACTGTTAGAAAGTTGGGGGGTGGAGCTTGCCGCGAATCAAGATGGACGTGTAGAGGGCGAGCTCCACGAGCCATCGGCGCCACAAGACAAGAATCCGGCCATTTCACCGCCACTAAATAATGAAAGCAGCTGAAGAATTCTCCTGAATGGTAGCGCCACAGATGGAAATATTCTGGGCCCGGCTACGTGAGCTGCTGAAGCGGTGACGGAGGGACGACCTTCCGACAGAGTTGCATAAAGGAGAGTAACCGGGATCCTCTAGACCAGTGGTTCCCAAACTGTGCGCCGCGGCACCCCGGTGCGCCGTAATGAGGTGCCAGGGGCGCCGCGTGCACACTGTGGGAAACTGCTACTAACGGCCCTCAGCCGTCTGTCATTCGGCGGGCAGGGCTTGGATGGGAGTGAGACACACGACGTGAAACAGAGAGAGCGCGAATAAGAAGGAGAGAGAGAGAGAGATGGAAAATAAAAAGACAAAGGCACCAAGAGATAGGTAAGTGTGACAGAGAGAGAGGCAACAACACAGAACAAGCATTTGCAATGCAATAGGTCTCGCATTAGGAAAGTTTGAGCTATTGGTATTGTAAATGACAATTTTTTTATTTATGTGTTGGTTTTGAAAATAGCTAAATTAATAGCTTTGTCATTTACAATGCCAATAATTTCAACTTTCGCAAATGTGACACCTATAGCATTTGTAATGCAATATGTTTTGTATTTACGTGACTTAGATGTATTGATATTACAAATAACAATGATCATCAGAAAAACTAAAGAACACGTTATCAGAACTCTAAGTAGTACTATTTTTCAAATACAATTAACAGTTTCACAGGAGGCAAAGCACTGGATCCACACTCCTAACTCAACGTATAGTCTATTTGCCTCATTACCGACTGTGAAACCAAGAAGTTGATACAGCAGCATGCAGCAGGGATTAGCAGTTCTCGTCACTGGGGAGCGACAACTCCCACGATGTCCTCCTATGTTTACATAGAGCTCGGAACATGCTAGCCACTACCTACTCTTAGGGAATCATGCTCTGCTGTGCCAAAGAGGCTCCAGTAACAGATGCTTCTTAGAAACTCACAGAAAAGCAGGAGTATGTGGCATAAATACGCAGAACAAGCAGGCTGGCACAGCTCCACTGACGCTGTGAAGTCTTGAAAACACTGCATGTTACTAATAAATACAGGGCCCCCAACATAAGAGCTAAAATGTGGATTTGTTTGAGAGTTATTACGTGTAACAACTTCAATTTCCAATTTAACACACTTGAGGAGAAATACGAGTGGAGTAATGTGCAAACGTTTTTACCCCCTAGCACTGTGCCTGTGAACTGTATTCCCTGCAGTCCTTAGGCTTTCAATTCAAACCGACATGCACATGCAAGGGAAAATTACGAAAAGGCGTCTCCCTGGATGCACAGGAGCTTCGTAAATCAGACAAAAATAAAGAAATTACATTTGGTTGTAGAGATTCCTTGGTCAGGCCTAGATGTTAGCATTTTTGGGGAGTCGACCGTTCAACCTCTTAAAATCTTACTTGCCTCCTATTTCCTCCATTCTTCAACATCCTTCATTCATCCTTATAACCACCACAACCAACATTCTCAAAATAGTGAGGCACTCGTAAACCCATCACTGTTAGCAGGTACCACCTTCCAAATTGTTCAAATCCTTCTTCACTTTTAGAGTCATTAGCTCACTGGTACCTGACCAAGAAATGATGCTACGCAAGACTGAACATAAGCAACACATGTCAGACAAAGTTATAGATGTCTAAATGTACCTTTTCCCACTAAGAGCAGGATGTACAATCTGCAAACCTCACGTACTTGAGTCCTTGCTTATGCTATAAAAAGATTGTTTTGCTTTAGGGGAATAAGTCTGATTCCCTTAAAGCATGTTCGAATCCCATGACTTCCTACAATTCTAAGCAGAGCACCATACGGCATCTTTATCGCAAGAATATATAGTTGGAAATTGCAGACCATTTTAAATCAGCTCCAAGTTTTACTCATAATGGTGAAGTGCACTTTTTTCTGTGGAAATATTGCTACTATAAAGACAAAGATGGGGTGGTCCTACTGTTCCTTGTACCTAATGCAATCATCGACGTGGAGATACTAGCGTTGGCTGCTGGTGGGTCAGACACAACCCAACGAGAGAACTGCACAAGAACATGCTTACATATATAACACAAAAAAATCACTTATAAAGAATTACTTTCACCAGAGACTTTAGAAGGCGTTTTCCTTGTGTCTTTGATATCTTCACGTTTCAAGATGACCCTTTAATCAAAAGCAAAACTGCCGATTTAAATACCATATCCCTCTATGCAAAACGTGCTTTGCAAAATATAAAGCGTCTCCTTAGCAGTAGTCTAAAAACCAATATGCCAACAATAACTTATTAATAAATCAGTGAACTTGAATTTTCACCTGGGTAGAGATCAATGCCTTGAAATTACTGCTTGTACTGGCACTACGTATAAAAAACAAGTTGAAAACAAGCAAACTCACAGCCTCAGCCCGGTTTCAACAGGAAGCCAGGCAACCTTTGTTGGGACGGGGGCAGGGCCAGACAAATACAGGAAGCAGACGGGAGTCTACACCGCGCTCCTGTGCTCGCCGGAAGAATTGCGTCTCAGCTAGCGGGGCTCCCATGGAGAGCCCCGCGGCCCCCGCCTGTTGCCCAGAATGACCCGCTGGCTGCCGAGGGACACGCAAGAAGAACCTGGTGAGTGGGGTGTGAGGGGGATGTGTGCGCGCTGCCATGCCATGCTGTCTGAGTCAGAAGCGCACGCGCCCAACGTTATCAATCCTTAGTTGTAGGGGGGGGTGGCGGGGGGGTCTTGGTGCGCTTGTGTGTGTGCTGTGTGTGTGCGCGCGTGTGTGTGTATGCGACGGCGGGGGTAGGTTCTCTGTATGTATGGGTGCGCGCGTGCATGGACACTCGTGTGTGTGTGTGTCTCGGTGTATGCACATGCGTGTGTGGTGTTGGAGCTTCCGAGGCAGGAGATGGGCACGGCGCCGTGCGCGCCCACGAGGTGAAATCTGCGCGCGTGCCCATCTCGTGTCTACATTCCCAGAAAAGGACAGCAATAGGTTTCGAGCAGACAGCAATCAATGCTTCGCATTGGTTGCACGTCTAGGCTCGACCTAAAAACAGAGAGAACAGGACAAAAATAGGGAGTGTGAGAGAAAGTCTTCGAAGAGAACATAGAGCACTAATTTCTGGAGTTTTAAATAGCGCAAATTTGACCCGAAGGCATCAGAGCGCTTCACAAATTTTGTATAGCAGTAGTTAAAGGGCTTACAGATTAAGGTAGACATAGAGATCAAAACAATGGCGGTAGTGACCAAGACAAAGGCCGGCATGATTATCAGTATCAATATGTTTGTTATGCTGTGAGACAAGACTTGAAGATATGTTTAAGAATTGTGCTGACTTGTTTCCTGGTACAGAGAAAATCTAGTAAAATCTAAATAAACAATAAATGATAAACAATACATTAAATTGTACAGATACGTAGTTTTGCATACAATGCAGGTCATGAGAACGTGAACCTCAGTTTGGATCCTGATTTAAAATATAAAAGGTAAAAAAAAGAAATAGAATTGTGGACACCCAGGCGCTGTGGAGGACATGAGCCTGTTTGTTAGAAGAGCGCCTAGCTCCCTCCTGAAAGGGGGGCGCTGATGGGGGGGGTCGTAAATCTGTAAGAACGGAGGTCCATCGTGCTCAAAATGTGTGGGGGTGGGGGGAGGGAGGGTTAGGGGTGTTAGGGTGGGGAAGGGGCTGGCTCTCCCTGACATCTTTCCTTCTTCTCTGAGGTGGGATCAGAAGTCACCTCTCAGGTGACCTCAGCATCCCAGGACATGGTGTACAATGATGCGGTGCTTCCAGAGAAGCACAGGAAGCTGGCTGGAGGACTGAGCACCCACTACCCCATACCACCCACAGCAAGGTGTGCCAGCTGATCACCCACTACAAGATGTTCCACCTGAACACCCACTGCAAAGTGTGCCACCTCACCACCCACAGCAAGGTGTGCCACCTTAACACCCACAGCAAGGTGTACCACCTGAACGGTGTACCACCTGAACACCCACAGCAAGGTGTGCCACCTGACCACCCACTGCAAAGTACACCACCTGACCACTGACAACCCACAGCAAGGTGCACCACCTGACCACCCACTGCAAGGTGCACCACCTGACCACCCACTGAAAGGTGTGCTACCTGAACACGCACAGCAAGGTGCACCACCTGACCAATGACCACCCACAGCAAGGTGCACCACCTGACCACCCACTGCAAGTGGATGAGATTAATAATTCAAGCATTCCAACCATCACTGCGACCCAATTACTTTAAGGAAGACAACAGGAAGTACTCCCGAGGTCGGGCTTACATCCCTTCCACCCGCCCACTGGGAACAAAAATGGTGGGGAGCCACGGCCAACTGCTGATTAGGTCAAGGGAGCCACAAGTCAAAAAAGTTTGGGAACCCCTGCTCTAGACGCTGCACGGCCACCCTGCCTGTGATCCGAGACTGATGCCACATGCGCGGAAACAGTAGAGGGACGGCGCTGATCCCAGCGGTGAGTCCGGACGGAGGGCCGGTTGCGCTATCGCTGCCCTACAGGAGGAGGGATATTGGCGAGGCTGCGGCCGCCGGACTGGTGCAGCCTGATCGGCGGAGACGGCGGGGGGCGAGCGCATCGTGGTGCAGCGCACTGAGACTCCCAGCTCTCCCGCTGTGCCTGTGGCATAGCCCATCAGCGATCGCCTGAAGACATGATATCTGGGGGACGTGAGTGCATTCCCAGGCTGCATTGTGCTGGAGGCTGGGCCCTTGAGCTGAGGCCTGTTGAGGAGCAGGGACGTTTGCGGGGCTATAGATTGCTGCATCCCAGTATAGCCAACGAGGCTGCAACTGATTAAGGATGACCTACTGGGGTGCGGAGTTATATGAGCGAACCTCCATGGATCCATGCTAACTGAGACAGGGTGAGTGGTGAGAGGATAGTTACCCCGCTGGTGACTGCCCCGCCTGCAGAGACTCTCCTGAGCGCGAGACTGTTCTGGCGCTTCACCATCTGCCGGAGGCATATTGCTTGGGGGGGCTGGCATGGATAGGGAACAGTTCCCTTAAGCAGCGCCCGCTTGTGGATGCACGGCCAGTGCCCTCACCACACTGCCTTGGCAGTTGCACAAGCTCAGCTGTGCATGGGCCTTCGCTGTGTGGATGCTCTGTTGCAGATACGATTGGGCTTCTTGTCGGATTAATACAGCAGAAGCCTCTGATTTATCCGGAGACTCCACTCCACTCCACCTGAAAACGCACGATCCTGTATAGTGAACACAATATCCAACAATATGGGCCGCGTAGACAAAACGCAAACCAAGTTGCCTTTTGACGCTAAAACTACCAGACACAAGGAACCTGAGCGGGTTCGATCTGTGGACACTAGTCTGGAAGAATCGGAGGAGGAAGCTGGAGACGTGAGACAAATGTTCGCCACAAGACAGAAAAGTCTAACAAATATGGATGGGAAAATTGATTCCTTAGTATACCGCATGGATTGAATGACAGAGCGAGTAGACAAGCAAGCGGAATGCGCTGATATGGCGGAACAACGCATCACGGAGGTTGAAGAGGCCCAAACCACATCAGACCAGGTACAGAGACAAATGGCAAAAACCATATCAGACTTGCAGGACAAAACGGAGGATTTAGAGGCCCCCTCGCGCCGGAGTAACTTGCGCATAACGGGTTTGCCGGAGACGACCTCCATGGGGAACGCAGAGCACTTCACTGAAAAGCTCCTGACTTCTCTACTGGGTCGTGAGGCCTTCTCCGACATGTTTGAGGTGGAGAGGGCACCTCGCTCACTGGGACCGGGACCTCCTCCGGGTGCCCCGCCGCATCCGGTAATAGCTAAACTCTTAAATTATCGAGACCGGGATTCGGCTCTGCGGCACGCTAGGGAACTAGGAGAACTTAAATATGAGGGTTCGACCATCTCCCTCTACCCTGACTTCATGGCAAAAGTACAGGAGGCGCGACGTCAATTTAACCCCCTCAAACGTCAACTCCGGGATCACAACATTTCCTACGCCATGCTGTATCCTGCCAAGTTGAAAGTCACCATGGATGGCAATGCACGTGTCTTCACGGATCCGAAGCAGCTACAGAAAGCACTGAAGGACTATCTCGAAACTGCGAGAAAAGGAACAACACAGGACGGTGCAAGGGCGGCGGAGATGGTGGAAGTAGGAAACCCTTTAGAGAACAATGACAAGAACTACACTGTTGGTCTCTTTAGGTCTCGACTATTATATCCCGTAGGGATAAATAGCTCGCCCGCAGGGATTAATAGCTCGAACCTATAGCAGGGGAAACAAACTTCTTGAACAAGCGGATAGCGTCCAGTTCATGTGGTGCACTCGTGTGAAACCCATCAGCCTCACACCAGACTTCAATGAACCAGCCACGTCACACCACCATTTGTCTGTCCCCAATCACACTTCAAGGTCTGCCGCTCCACGCCCCCCACCACTCTCCTACTTCCCTCTCACCTCCCACGGCCGCTCTTCCCATTCACGCGCTTCTTATATCACCAGTGCCTCTTGGTCATCTGCCACCACATTCCCATATTTACTAGCTCTTCTTGTTAGGTCTTGCCTTGCCTATCGCGTAAGCGATCGCAATGGCGAGAGATTTAGTAAGAGGGGCATTTGGAAGTGCTGCCAACGGATTGTGTGTCGCTTACGCGCACAATCACGCGATTTGTGCACATGCTTCCATTTGCCACCATGCATCTGTGAGCCACTTCGTGCGCGAGCCGGCTCCTCTCCGCCCCCTGCCTTTCATGGCCTTTTGATCTGCATCTGTGATCCACTTCGTGAGCCAGCCGGCTCCTCTCCGCCCCCTTCCTTTCATGGGCCTCTGCATTTCGATCTTTATCTTTGACGAGTCTTCCTTCCTGTGCGCCGTCACCGCCACAAATGCCTGCAGTCTCTTCCACCGCTCCACAGAGCCACATTAAACTATAAAACAGCCCGAAATACCCACAGTGAAAAACGCATGCCACAATTAAATACCAACAGTGAAAAACGCATGCCACAAGAGCCACCCCCTCATACCGCTCACCACACTGCTTATTAAAAAAATTATATTTCTTTGCAGTGTTATATAGCACCAACTCGACCTGAAGGGATCAGAGCGCTTTATCCCACTTCATTTAATAGCCCTCCCCCTCCCAGCACACGGGCGTCTGGCAGCTTGTTACACCTTTGTCGCCCAGTAATCTCCTCGTGTCGCCCCCCCACAGCTCCTACAACACTGCTTTTGTATATTTTTTTGGGTGCAAAATTATAAAGCGTAAACTAGACCCGAAGTAATCAGAGCGCTTTACATCAACAGCATTACAGATGGACACATTACATTTTCAGGCATGGGGAGATTAAATGATTTGCACCAATCACAGGATGCCTGAGCCGATACTCGAACCTGGTTCTCCATCTTGAAGGTAGGCTGCTCTGGCCATTATCCCACACCTGACCACTGCTCGGTGGACTGTTTACTTCCTGCACTGGCTTCATGAAAGGCTTACAGCTGCAGTTTCAATTACCATGCTCTTTGCTTCTGTGTTTATTAAGCTTCCGCCACCACAATATCCTCGTGCTGACCCCTCAGCCAACACAGTTGTTTTTTGCACCTTTGCCGCCACTTAAGATCCCTGTGCCACCCCCACCAAGCCACCCCCTCATACCGCTCACCACACTGCTTATTTAAAATTATATTTCTTTGCAGTGTTATATAGCACCAACTCGACCCGAAGGGATCAGAGCGCTTTATATGATCACCAGTTACATTACAGATGGACACATTCCTTTTTCAGGCACAGGGAGATTAGGTGATTTGCACACAATCACAGGATGCTTGAGTCAACGTCGAGATTCGAACATGGTTCCCCAGCTTCACGGTCGGCTGCTTTGGCTGTTGCGCCACATCCGGCCGCTGCTCCCTCCTCTCCTGTTCCTCCCACTTTCCACCTCCTCATGTGGTCACTCAATCTAGGCACACCTCCCTCATCATTTGCCAATGCTTGTTGTTATTTGGCAAACAGTGGACACACACAATATTTCTAAAAATTGATAATATAGTATTCAATGCAGCTATGAGCCTTAAAGCAACAGCCTAAGAAAGTTTAAGCACAACAATGTTTTTACAGTCTGGAATAACTAATGCTTTTTTATTTCACGGGCACATTTCAGTAAATGCAGGTTTTTGATCATCCCAAGAGTAAGAGGATGTACTGCGGCAGGCGCAAGCGGCTGTCTAAGCATGCACTTGTGCACTAGGGCCGGTGTATGCAACATTTGTTGGCACTTCGTCCGGAGCACATTGTTGCTAACGCCATCCCTACCACAACACTGCTTTTTGTTTTTTACACCTTTGCCGCCACTTAATCTCCTCGTGTCGCACCCCCACAACTCCTACAACACTGCTTTTTTATATATTTTTTGTGCAAAAGTAGAACCCACACACACTCTGCACCCTCACACACACTGCACCCTCACACACCGCACTCACACACTCTGCACCCTCACACACTCTGCACCCTCACACACTCTACAATGGAACATACACTCCAAATACCACTCAGTGCCACATAATTACACTCCACATAATTACACTGCACTCAATGCAACATACACTCCAAATACCACTCAGTGCCACATAATTATACGCCACATAATTACCCTGCACTCAATGCAACATACACTCCAAAACCCACTCAATGCCACCTAATTACACAGCACTCAATGCAACAAACACTCCAAATACCACTCAGTGCAACATAATTACACGCCACATAATTACACTGCACTCAATGCCACATACACTCCAAATGCCACTCAGTGCCACATAATTACATGCCACATAATTAAACTGCACTCAATGCAACATACATTCCAAACACCACTCAGTGCCACATAATAACACGCCACATAATTACACTGCACTCAATGCAACATACACTCCAAATCTCACTCAGTGCCACATAAGTACACGCCACATAATTACACAGCACTCAATGCAACATACACTGCAAATATCACTCAGTACCACATAATTACACACCACATAATTACACTCTACTGAATGCAACACACACTCCACACAATACCACTCAGTGCCACATAATTACACGCCACACAATTACACTCTACTGAATACAACATAACCTCAACATAATACCACTCAGTGCCACATAATTATATGCAACATAATTGCACTGTACTCAATGCAACAGACACTCCAAATATCACTCAGTACCACATAATTACACACCACATAATTACACTCTACTGAATGCAACACATACTCCACACAATACCACTCAGTGCCACATAATTATATGTTACATCATTACACTGCACTCAATGCAACATACACTCCAAACAATAGCACTCAGTGCCACATAATTACACGCCACACAATTACACTCCACTGAATACAACATACACTCCTCATAATACCACTCAGTGCCACATAATTACACGCAACATAATTACACTCTACTCAATGCAACATAAATACACTCCACATAATAACACAGTGCCACATAATTATATGCTACATCATTACACTGCACTCAATGCAACATACACTCAAAATAATACCACTCAGTTCCACATAATTACATGCCACACAATAACACTCTACTGAATACAACATAACCTCCCCATAATACCACTCAGTGCCACATAATTACACACCACATAATTACACTCTACTGCATGCAACACACACTCCACACAATACCACTCAGTGCCACATAATTATATGCTACATAATTACACTGCACTCAATGCAACATACACTCCAAACAATACCACTCAGTGCCATATAATTATATGCTACATAATTACACTGCACTCAATGCAACATACACTCCAAATACCACTCAGTGCCACATAATTACACGCCACAAAATTACACTCTACTGAATACAACATACACTCCCCATATTACCACTCAGTGCCACATAATTACATGCCACATACTTACACTCTACTAAATGCAACATAAAGACACTTTATCTATCTATCTATCGCCCTCACTCTATCTGTCTATCTATCGCACTCACTCTATCTATCTATCTATCGCCCTCCCTCTATCTATCTATCGCACTCACTCTATCTATCTATTGCATCACCACAGCATCACTCAGCACCACCACAGCATCACTCAGTGGCACCACAACATCACTCAGGGGCACCACAACATCACTATGTGCTACCACAGCATCACTGAACGCCACAGCATCACTCGTAGCCACCACATCATTCAGCGCCACCACAGCATCAATCTGTGCAACCATTCAACAACTGGTTCAAATATCTTCTCTCAATGTTTCAAGCTTTATTACAAATGTCACAAAAAGATGTTAATATTTCACTTCTGTTCTTGGATTTTCGTCACAATAAAATACAATGAACATAATCTTCACAAAAGTTATTTACAAAAGCTATTGCCATTATAAATTACAATAACTTTTATTTAAGTATTAATGATTAAAAAAATTAAAAGCCATTGTTATTTGTAATATCAATACATCCAAGTCACGTAAATACAACACATATTGCATTACAAATGCTATAGGTGTCACATTTGCGAAAGTTAAAACTATTGGCATTGTAAATGACAAAGCTATTAATTTTGCTATTTTCGAAACCAACACAAGCCCTTTCTTCTATTTACATTCTACTTGGCAGTTATGCATAATAATTCTTACAGGTGGTTAAATGGCATGTTATTATTTAATACTATATATGTGGCATAGCTGAAGGTATCGCACTGGTACTCCGGTAACATCCGCCCCTGAGTGTTACCCACTGGTTAGTAATGAAACGTGGTGTTTTTCAGTTGGGGAGGGGGGGGGGGGTTTGGAGGATTTTCACGATGCACAGTTTGGGGTTGCATGGTGTGGGAGGTGGATATAGGGATTATTTTTATGTGTTTCTTTTTTGCTTTTGATTCTATTTATTTTTGCGATTCTCCACATTGCTCTTCACTTACGGTTGTTTCGGCTAATTGTGATGCTTTATTTCACACGGCAAAAGACCTCTACAGGTCCTGACATGTTACTTGCGCATTGGACACACTGCTCTTACTGTTAATAGTTGGTGACTGCTACAGTGCCATTATAGCCAATGGGTGCTAACCTGAGGTTCCTGACGTGGAATGTCAGAGGCCTTAATGACCAGCATAAAACTAGGAAGATGATATCTTACCTCAAAAGGCACAACGTGGATGTGGCGCTCCTCCAGGAGACGCATATTCCGGTGTCGGACCTCACACGCCTTAGAAGCAGAGTAAAAAGCACGTTTCACGCAGCAGGTTTCACCTCATATGTCCGAGGGGTACTGACATGGATTAACCCAGCGTCCAAATTAACACTTGAAGAATTGCATACAGACGCGAATTGCCGCTATATGGTATCTAGATGCAGAGGACAGAGCATAGACTATCTACTGAGTAATGTATAGGGCCTAACTTTGATTGCCCGCAATTTTATTCTGACCTCCAGCGGATAGCTAGAGCGTTGCCAGACTTGCCATTGATTGGGTGGGGGTACTTTAGTTTTACAATACACCCTGACCTCAATCGCTCTGGAGGTCCGCAAAGACGCCGATCACAAGCGGCGGAAGTCATACTAGACATACTAAAAGAGTTCAATATGATTGATGTGTGGCGATAACGTTCGCCGGGGCCTGGAGGCTTTACACACTACTCTGCACCTCACAATCTGCATACCAGAATAGTTTATTGGCTTCTATCGCGGACACTTCCATTTTACATTTACACTACAGCATTCTCTTAAAGACTGTGAGGTGCTGCCCCGTACTTACTCAGATCACTCTCCAGTGCTCCTGATTTTGACTGCTCCAAACAACAAGCATTTACAATGCAACGGTTTTGCCTTTGGAAAAGTTAGAGCTATTGGCATTGTAAATGACAATTTCTTTATTTATGTGTTCGTTTTGAAAACTGATAAATAAATGGCATTGTCCTTTACAATGCCAATAGCTTAATCTCTCGCAAATGCCACACACACCGAACCCCCCACACAGAGCCCCCTCACACACACAGGGCCCCCCTACACACACACCCACAGAGCCCACACACACCCACACAGAGCCCTCACACACACTGCGAGACCCCCCACACACCCAGACTGAGCCCTCCACACACCCACGCAGAGCCCCCCCACACACACCCACAAAGAGCCCCCCACACACCCACACAGAGCCCCTCCACAGACCCACACAGAGTCCCCTCACACACCCACAAAGAGCCCCCCCACACACCCACACAGAGCCCTCCACACACCCACAGAGCCCTCCACATACCCACACAGAGCCCCCCACACACCCACACAGAGCCCCCCACACACCCACACAGAGACCCACACAGAGCCCCACACACACCCACACAGAGCCACCCACACAGAGCCCTCCACACACTGCGAGCCCCCTGTGCAAGTTATACACTGTTGTTAGAGATGAACCGACCGCATAGGTAACCAATAGGTGTAAAAAGGACTTCAAAGGTGACAGACTGGGGAGAGAGATGATGATGTAGGAGTGAGAGATAGAGGGATTGTGCAGATAAAAGAGGAGTGTTAAAAGGGTTGTACACAGCAAGAAGTCTGAGAGGGAGTGTGTAGATAATGGGTAGGTTTGGGTGGGAGAAGCTCTTTGTGTAACATCAGTTGTACAAAGGATTGTACAGGCAACAAACAAGTGTGAAAGGGGCTGCAATGATGTACACTGGTGAAAGGGAGTGCTGCAGACAATAGCGAGGTGTCACAGAGGAACAGCAGACAGTAGGTAGGTGTGAGATAGCTGGGCTGTGAAACTAACTCAAAGATGGGAAAGGGTTCTTCACAGGCAAGAGACAGGTGTCAAAGGGTGTAAAATACTTTTGCACAGAGCAGGCTGTGAGAGATGGGGGAAAGCAAGTCACAATGCACTTTATTTCCAACAGGCTTGTGTTATCTGCAGAAAATGGTCAGCACCAAAGGAGATCAACATGAGGCCAAGTGAAGGCACCCAAGGGGTGCAGCAGTAGATTAACCACCCAAGAGGGGGATTTAGAAAGTACCACATAATCACAGTACATTAAGAGCACAACACAAAGCCTTGTCCGTGCCAGAAAGTAAGGGGTATAACTAAATGCATACGTACCACTAACGTCAATTTCTGTGGCTTAATGTGCAGTTTCATGCCACAAAAACTATAACTGAGCCCACAGTATTACAATGGACAATGCATCGCTTCCAGTTCACACTGGTCATTGTATAATTATGTAAGGCAGGGTGCCTATTTTGGAGGCGAACGTAGCAGACAATCTGTAACAAAACTATTTTTAAAAAAAAGAAATGTCACATGTATTTCTTTCCGCTGAGGTATAAAGATGCTTAAAGTACAAGTATTGACAAAAACAACAGAAATGGCCTTTGGGACTCATTGATTTTGCCACTGGTTTTTAGCAATGATCTACTGCGTGCATGTTGTTGTGAGTGTGTAAGAGGCATGCGTGTGGTTGTCAGTGTGTGAGGGGTGCGCGTGTGGTTGTGAGTGTGTAAGAGGCGTGAGTGTGTTAGGCGTGCGTGTGCCTCCAGAGTGCTGGTCTGTGAAGGGTGCGCGTGGGGCTGATGGCGTGCGTGTTGTTAGTGTGTAAAAGGCGTGCGTGTGGTTGTGAGTGTGTAAGAGGCGTGCGTGTGGTTGTGAGTGTGTATAAGGTGTGCGTGTTGTTGTGAGTGTGTATAAGGTGTGCGTGTGGTTGTGAGTGTGTAAGAGGTGTGCGTGTGGTTGCGAGTGTGTAAGAGGCGTGCGTGTGGTTGTCAGTGTGTGAGGGGTGCGCGTGTGGTTGTGAGTGTGTAAGAGGTGTGTCAGTGTGTAAGAGGCGTGCGTGTGGTTGTCAGTGTGTGAGGGGTGCACGTGTGGTTGTGAGTGTGTAAGAGGCGTGCGTGTGGTTGTCAGTGTGTGAGGGGTGCGCGTGTGGTTGTGAGTGTGTAAGAGGTGTGTCTGAGTGTGTAAGAGGCGTGCGTGTGGTTGTCAGTGTGTGAGGGGTGCACGTGTGGTTGTGAGTGTGTAAGAGGCGTGCGTGTGGTTGTCAGGATGTGAGGGGCGCGCGTGTGGTTGTGAGTGTGAGGGGTGCGCGTGTGGTTGTGAGTAAGAGGCATGCGTGTGGTTGTGAGTGTGTAAGAGGTGTGCGTGTGCCTCCAGAGTGCTGGTCTGTGAAGGGTGCACGTGGTGCTGAGGGCTGTTGTGAGTGATTGCTGCAGCATGGGTGTGTGCCTGAGCTGTCAGTGGGGCCAGACTGCTAGAATGAGAGCACGGTGTGTTTGGGGTGCTGTGGGGAAAGGACGGCCTGTAGTCTGGAAGAGTCGGAGATGCAAGAGCTGAGTGTAAATGGCCTCCTGTGGGGCACTGGCTGTCATGTGCGGGGCGTCAGTGAAGCCCCGGGTGTGACCAATGCATGTGTGTACCTGCGCCAAGGATCCAGCGAGATGTCTCGAGCAAGGACACCTGGTACAAGCTGAGCCCTGATGATGAGACGTAGTCCCCGGCAGTGACGTCACTCCTAACGCGCACATCTTTTCTATTGCAGTGACTGACGTGGTTGACCTGGACCTCGGCCTCTCGGGCCGCTCCGGCGGGATGGTCACAATCACCGTGCTGCTGGCAGTGGCGCTCTTCACGCTGGTTCTGGCTCTCATTGCAGCACTGGTCGTTGGGCGGGAAAAGTCACCGCTCCCCTAAAGATGGCATCGGCCATCACAGTGACTGACAGACACTTGCAGCACATCCCTCGCGCCCCATGAATGGAAATCACATGTTGTGCTTAGGGGGGACGTTTCTTCCAAAAGCACCCGCTTCAGAGCATTGTCCCAGCAGATTCATGTAGATGACCTTTCAGCTTTTGTGGTACAGAGCAATGCTTCAAGACGCCACGAGGCCACTGCTTGTTCTAGCAGCTAACTGAGCTCCGGTTGGCCATATAAACTGGCCATCCTTATTAACAACTTAATTCATCGCACATATGAAGAAAATATTAAATGATGGAAAATATATCCTCTGTTTAGGAGCGCTTGACCTCCGGAATTTCCTAGTGCTTGTTGGGGATAAAGTAGGAAGAATAACAACTCGCATACACCATGCCCACCGCCAGCCTAGGAGTGGCACTGCCCATGGCCGCCCTCAACATTAGTAGGCCTCTGTAAACATCGAGGCAGAAGGGGGTGGCAGGAAAGGAGTGACATCACTGCAGAGAGGCCATTCTGTTTGTGCCACCCAGGGCCGGCTTTTGGCATGGGCGAGCGGGCTCCATGCCCAAGGCGCAGGCTTCAGAGGGGCGTAAGGAGCTGTCTGCATTAATGTCAGCAGAGACCCTGCTTCTGGCTCCAGAGCTGCAGACCTGTTTTTAACACCCCATCAGCCTGCTTTCTTGCCCTCCCATCTCCTCCCACCCGCTGCTGCCATGCACCATTAACCCCCCTCCAACCAACAGCTTGGCACCAGGGTGAGATGCAAATCGGTGCATAATGCAGGTGAGTGGGATGGCGCAGGGATCTGTGCAGAGGCCAGACACTACTAATGCAATCCTCCAGGGGCGGCCCTCTGAACCCAAGGGCTCCCGCTGCCTCGTTTTATTCACCAGCAGGAGGGCGCCAAATGCATTTCCGCCCAGGGCGCTACCCGACAAAGGCGGGCTCTGGAAGACAAAAGGGGGATAAATGCAGAGCAATCAAGGCACGGACAAGCATTGGTACTGGGCAAGCGTCCCATGCTTCCGGGGGCGACACCTACACAAGGACAGCAGCTCGTCCACGACTCATTTGCACTTCTGTGCAGCGCTGGGTCTGAACTTCAGGTGTGACGCATGTTTATGCAACAGCCACAGGGGCGGCGGGTTCCCTCTCCTGGCATTGTAACGGGGGAGGCCTTCCATGTTCGTTGCACGGAAAACACCGGCCATATGACCGAGCCGTAAAGATGCGAGGCGGTGAGTGACATACACATATGTAGTTACAACGTCATACTGTGCAAGGCCTCAAGGACCTGTGGATGTACTCAAACCTTCAGACTGTCGCCAGGTTCAGTCTGTCTCCAACTCCAAACGCGCCGGCCAGGCAGCCCTAGCGCCAAGCATTCCCTGCAGTTGTGTGGCGCATGCAAAGCACATCGGTGAAGTCACGAGCAGGCTCGTGGAGAGGGGTCGAGGTGTGCAGTGCCGTGATCTCACACTCGAAACAAGGGTGGAGAGCATTCTATGAGACCCCTTGCTGCCGGGAGGGCCCGCCGCCTCACGTCCGGCCCGTGTCCCGCCCCCACCCCAAGAGAAGGCCGGGGAGACTCAGCTCCTCCCCCCCCCCCCCCCACCCAGACCCCGGTACAGAGATACCCTCTGCTCAGATAGCGCCCTGGGCAAAACCAGCAGAAAGCACGGACACTGCACAAGCGCTACTTCACCGCCTAGAGCCTCCAAGTCTTTCAGGAGGCGCTAGTTCCAAGTAGGCAATTGTTATCTACTTGGAACTAGCGCCTCGTGATAGATTTTGAGGCTCTAGGCGGTGCACTAGCGCTTGTGCAGTGTCCGTTCTTTCTTCTGGTTTTGCCTCCTCCTAGACTCGTGTGCATCGCACCCTCATGATAACTTTCAGAGCACGCACAATAAAATGAAGGGCTTCTAGGAGCTTGGAGAACAGTCCTGGATTTTGACGAGAATGTCAAATGTACATGCAGAATTCCAAATGGATAATTCTGAACAGTGGATGTCCATTTGTGTCAGATTAAAACATAGAATTATTTTCTCTTATGTAGTTATAATTAGAAGGAATATTTATTCCATGAAGTAACCGCTTTCTAAAAACGATGTTCGAATACAGGAGTGTTCCTTCTCAGCGCCAACTTGACCTGAAGCTTTTGGAGCGCTTTACACACGCATCACTTACATTGCCTGACAGGCCCTTTATTCCACTGTGCATTTACCCCGTGGGTCGGTGCCCTTGGGGGTGGTTTTGAAAGCCCGGGGCCGCTCCCGGTGTCCCTGTCACTTTCCGCAGGCCGCAGCTCCCCCATTTTAACTGCAGCAAAGAGAGGCGTCGAGAGAGATATATAGATGGGAGGGTGGGCATAGGTAGAGAGAAAGCGATTAGCGATGGAGAAGAGAGAGAGAGGCGAGAGTGGATGGGCTCAGGGAGGTATTGCGCAAAGAGTCGAAGGGGGGGGGGGGGGGTAGAGAATGTGGTGTTAGGGGCCAGAGCTGTATCTTTGAAATTGGGAAACCCAGGTACAAGTTTTGGCGTCTTCTCAAAATCCTGCACTTCTGGACAAATTACTGAATCTCCCCGTGCCTAAAAATACCACAAAAAAATTAATGAGACATTGTGTAGTTGGTGCTGTAGCATGTTGGTGAAACTGCGCCCATGAGAGTGACGTGGTTTCTATGGCTGTACGTCAGACGATCACATATAGAAATATTCTCTGACATGCACATTGTCTGGTTGGGTGTAGATTTTTTAAATTATTAACCACATGGGGCCCTATTTTTCAGAAGGGTATTTGGACGCTATATTTTGTCAGCGTTTGAGTGGTGCGCTATACTTTACAGATGACTCTGCAGCTGAAACTGTTTGCAGCTGTACTGCAGTCGGGCCGTGCCAGCCCTCGGAGACCAGCCTCTTCACACGTCCCCCCTGTGCTGTGATCGTGTGAACGAGCAGTCCAGAGACGTGTCCGGCTGACGACCTGGCGGTGGCGCTCCCAGAGGTGTCTGCGCCTCGAAGAGGTTCGGTCAGCCGTGAAACAACACCCCCCCCCCCTTAACTCTGTCACACCGCGTTTGTAAAGATGTGAGGGCCTGGACTCCATCACTAGCGCTGCTGGCCTGGCATGGATGCTCCCGTTTCGCAGCGCTAGCTGCGTCACACGTTCCCTGCCCGCTGTCCATGTGGCGGTGCACTTTGTTCAGGGTGGAGAGCGGGCAAAGGTTGCACGTGGCTCGGAAGATATCAGGCGCAGGCAAGGCAGAAAAGGCGCCTTCTGCCTCAGCGGTGAGAAGCGAGAGATGTACGTGAACCCCAGCAGGGATACTTCCTCTGATGATTGTGTCAGATCACTCACCAAGCAGGAAGGCGGGTGCCGGCTCAATGCCGGACCAGATTCGGGGGCGTTCCCGGCTTTCGGCTGACGTCGCGTGACGTCGGCAAAAGCCAAAGAATCTCGGGAACGCCCCCGAATCTGGTCCGGCATTGACGGACAGGCCCCTCGTCCAATGGCTAGGCTCCATTTATGGAGCCAGCCAATGAATGACGAGGGCCGACCCAAAGCCACACTACAGTTCTCATCAGGTTTTCGCCTGCGCGAAAAAGATGCGCAGAGCGCATCTTTTCGCCAGGCAAAACCTAAAAAGCCACCTCCGTTTACCTGTCGATTTCCACCTTATGCACTATTAGATGAGCTATTTCGAGCAGAGATGCAAGAGGCTATGGAGACCTTCTTTGAGACAAATATAGGATCTGGCCCGCACTTCACCACAGTCGGGGAAACGTTTAAGCTATACATAAGGGGAGTGGCGATATTCAAGCATTCTGGCGTGCTCAAGTCAATTAGAGACCGGCTGAAGCGCTTAGCGCAAACATTAGTAGAACTGGAGAGGGCGAAACAGACCGATGATGATCCTGCACTACAAGACGCACTAAAAGTGACACTAGAAGAATATCACACTGAGGCGGATAGAGAGGTGACACTCATGGGTAAATATGCAATAGCAAGAGCGTATGGGGAGGGAGAACGTCCAGATGCCACCCTAGCGAATCTTGTAAAGGGTCTTAGAGCTGCCTCACATCCCATAGATTTGCTAACAGAGGACGGAATAACGCTAATAGATCCGGTAGAAGTAGCAGATTGTTTCAGAGAAGATTATGCTACTCTCTATCAAACTAGATCTAATGTTGAGCAATCTGAAATCCTAGAATATTTGGAATACATCAAACTACCATGGCTAAGGCATGGTCACAGAGAGTATTTGATGCGCCCAAAGGAGACGTGGGAAGTTAAAACGGCTATTCCTGAAATGCAGGCAGGCAGGCAGTGCACTGGGGCAGGATGGACTAACGGTATGGTTCTATAAAGCGTTGCAGGACATTTTGGCACCAAGTTTGTTGACCTTGTTTGAAGAAATGGCCGAGGAGGACATGATGCCCCCCACAATGCGAGAGGCGATCCTAGTAGTTATATTGAAACCAGGTAAATCTCCAAACTCTTGCTCACCCTACCGACCACTTTCCTTACTGAATGTTGACACTAAAATTTTCACTAAGGTTGTAGCAAATAGATTAGCCCCATTAATGCCAACCTTGGTGGGCATAGAACAGTCAGGCTTTATCCCTGAACGTACTCTTACATATAACCTCCGTACTGTATTCGGAGCTATACAGCACACTGCCTCAGATAAAAAGTCAGTAGCTATATTTTTAGATGCTGAAAAAGCATTTGATTCTGTGGAATGGAGATTCATGATGCTGACCCTAGAGCGCATTGGGCTGGGTCGTGTTTATATAAGTTTAATTAGCAGACTTTATAGAAGCTAGAGTGAAGGTGGGTGAGGTGGTCACGACCCCGCTGGAAATATCCAGAGGTACCAGGCAAGGATGCCCCCTGACGCCGTTACTGTATGCATTGGTGGCTGAACCACTCATGTGCACCCTTCGGGAATACCATAGCTATAGGGGGATGCGATTTCCAAATGACTACCTTATCGTACACACATATGCTGATGACACTCTCCTGTATATAAGGGACCCAGCTACAGTTTCCCCAGTGCTAAGTGAAATAGTACGCTTTGGCGAACTATCTGGCCTTAAAATAAAACTGGTCGAAATCAGTGATATTCCCCCTGACTCCAGCAACGGTTCAGGTAGAATTGGATTTTCCGCTACAGTGGTCTGAGGACCGAGTGCGCTATTTGGGGATACAAATACATACAGATCCAGATATTGTGTTCAGAGAGAACTATGGTCGTGCAGTATTTAAGTTGGAAAAAGACATTGCACGCTGGATCCGTCTTCCCCTCTCTTTACTAGGAAGGATATCACTAATGAAAATGATTGTTCTCCCCCGCTTTCTCTTTTCATTTCTTAACATACCAATGGTTCTACCAGTACAATTCTTCATACATATCCGTTCATTGTTACTTAAACTGGTATGGGCCGCTAAACCACCCAGTGCCTCCTGGAAACTAATGGTCTTACCTTATTCGATGGGCTGTTTGGGGGCACCGGATCTCGATCTATATTATCGAGCGGCCCAAGCCTCACACGCCTATTTTTGGCTGCATCAGCAGACCCCCCCCCCCTCCGCATCTGCACATCGAGCACATGGTGCGGGTACCAATGTATTTAGCGACTGCTCTGCACCGCCCGCCCAACAGAATTACTACTACTTTGGACTCCATAAATGCTACAGTTCATGCATGGCACAATCTTAAAACTAGACAAGCGGCTACTGTATTATATTCGCCTCATACGCCCATCGCTTGGTGTGCATGGTTGCCGAAGCTAACTTCGCCGGAGATGGTAGCGGCACTAAGCACTTTGGGAATGAACAAGATAGGTGAATTTTTCAGTGATGGCCAGGGTAAAGAGGGGACAGACTTAATAGAGAGTGAACCGAGACCTACGCTTTTAAATACTTTCCATTACTTCAGAGCTCGGAGTGCGCTAAGGCGAATGTTGGGCGATGAACTGTTGGAACCTCCAGAGGTGCGCTCTTTTACTGCAATGATTCAAGCAACATCTCCTAAACGACTAGTAACAAAGATATATTCCCAGACACAGGAGCTATATAGAGATCGATATGATAAAATTGCTAGCTATTGGACACATATTTTTGGCTGAAATCCAGGCGATAACACAAGTAGAACTTAGCCCAGACCCACTACTAGCGCTACTGGGTTATTCTAAGAAGAATCTTCAGGATCCAGTCTGAGGGCGATGCAGGTAGACTGAGGGTGCCGAGCGTCAAGGGCGGTGTGCCGAATACGCTCCCACCCCCCTCCTGAGATCCATGGTGTTTCAATTTGACACCAGAAAAGTGCAGAAACCGCAAAATCGAAGCCTCCTAAACCAGGAGTTATTAGGAAGCCATTTATTCTTCCTAATTTTTTGCACTTTTTCACCTATTTTGTTGAATTTTCACTTTCACGCCCCTAGGTAAGGGTGGGCCTTAGCGCGTCCATACCACCAGGGTATAGAACACTTTTTAGTCCTGAAGAATTGCCGGGTAAAATTACACCGTTTTGATGGCAAGAAACATGTCGACTGATGCATAGGAATCCTCCACTCAATTTAATGTGGACTGCTTCCATACACATTATTTTAACTATTGTCTTTAGTGGTCATAGAATAAAATTTTCATTGTGATACACTACTGACTCTTTTTAAACTCTCATCACTCACTAGTTTAGTATCACACAACACGCCCTCAACTCACTATCCCGCTCCGCAGTAATTCTGGCGTTGCAGCACACCAAAGAGACATTCGGTCTCTTTGGTGAAGCCCGATGATGAAGCATGTCATCACTAGGTGGTGAGTGAGGGCTTTCTTTAAACGTCCTAGTGAGGTCGTCTCATAATTTTGAGTCTACTGCTCCCCACTGTGGCAAAAACCTAAAAACCCACTTCTCTAGACACTCTTTTTTTGTTTATGATTATTCTAAGAAGATACAGAAACCAATTAGGCACCTGGTGGACATAGCGTTTCTGGTTGCCAAAAGAGTTTTGGCAATGCACTGGTCTAGAGGCCCCCCCACGCTGAAACAATGGTTTAGAGACATGCTATATTGTAACACGCAAGCAGAAACATACAGTGAGCTTCTCCCCCCTCGGAATCATCCAAAGAACTTTTGGAGCCTGTATGTCACTTACATAACAACTAAAGACATGGAAAAAACGATACCACTTCCAATGGCCGATCAACTGACGTAACAGACATAGATAATGTGTTGAAGGGTGGGAGTTATGTAATAGTAAGATAACACCCCAAGGCAACTAGAATGTTAAGCCTATGACTTAGCTGTCCTATGTGGGCGCTATGCATTGAGTTGCAAAATCATGTGGGGTCTGTTTGCTGGTTCTGACTGGACAATGTGGGAGAGCATCATTCATACTGTATTCAAATGGAATTGTTATGAAGATCGACTTATTAGCATATGTGTATTACAATACGAAGTGAGAGCTGAGTCCTTTCCTTTTTTTTATTTTTTATATAGCTGAGTCCTTTCCTTTGTACAATTTCATTTGCATTTTTGGTTTCTTTATTTTAGTATCATTATTGTATGATTCGTTTTTGTGTTGTATTATTGACAGGAGGAAAATAAAATAATTTATAAAAAACTGTTAGAAAGTTGCCACTCTGTACCACACTGGTCCAGTAGTTTCACATGGGCTATGAAACACAGACAGCTTTCTTCCCACCTGAGGAGTAGCGTGAATGACTTCCAGGCTTAGGATCAAACACTGCCTGCCGCAAGGTGAGGTGTTACCTTCCTTTCGCAGGAAGCCACATAGGATGTTAGCCCAAAAGACAAGCTTCAAACGGAATCCGCCTTTGATGGCTACACTCTGATAACTCTCCCAAGAGGCTGCCTTTTGCTCCTATAGATTAGCTGAAGATAGGGTCAGGGAGGGGGAACCCATCCCCAAACCAGTTTTACCTTGGGCTATAGCCCCCAGGTCGCCACACCTCTAGGATGGGCTACTGAGCTCCTAACATCAGTGGAAGGGTCCCAACATCTGTGGAAGGGTTACAACATCAATGGAAGAGTCTAGACATAATGAGAGTGGCCAAAGTGGTGCACTCTGCAATTTCAAGATGCCACACACCACCGGAAACTCATCACACAGAGGGAGGGGACATAGTAGCCTATTACTTATGACCGTGTAGTCCCTTCGGGGTACTTTAATGGGAGAAATATGGCACCCTGGACATTTAGATCACGCTCAATTTGGAAAAAGGAGTGAAGAAGGGCTGGCACTGCTGCCCTTGGAATTGCACACAGAGAGACTCTACCGTCTCCTGGGTTGCACCTGCTGCACTTTAGACTAGTGTAGTTCTGACTGTGCCAGTGGCTCCTAGCTCAGGGAAAAGTTGATCCCACAGACCAAAGAAGTGACTCGAAGGATCAGCCTGCTGATCTCCTGGAACCAAGGGACAAAACAGCTGAAGAAGGTCAAAGCGGCGAGTTGCTTGCCACCAGAGAAGATTCGCTGCTGGCTGCCGATGGGCAACCCAAAACAAAAACGATCTTTGATTATCAAAAGTTACACTGAGTCAGGCAGCCCGGGAGTGCTGTCAGAGTCTAGATTGGTTGCCAATGAGGGACAATAGCTCCCACTAAAGGATTTGCCTCCAATCGCTGTATCCAGAGAGCCAAAGCCCAGCTATATGTCCTTCGACCCCTTGAACAAGGACTTCGGGGGACCCCAACCTCTGTGGACCAAGTCGCTCCACATTACCCGTGGACCGATGAATCACCACAAAGAAACCACCATTGACCTTAACGCAACCAGAGGAGCATCTTTTCATCCAGCATCCCCAGTCTATAGCAGTCATGCTGTAAATGCTGGAGCTGGACTGGAAAACGCTCTAGTGGCCAGGTCTATTCATCGTATCCTTAATGGCACCCTAGACTTTCCCCCTATTGGATTTAGTCACCAAAGTTGGGCCGGAGCAGCTGAAACTAACTCTTTCAAACTATTGAAAAATGTACAAAGTTTTTGCTGACCAATGCTTGTTAGCTTTTGGAATTAAAAGTGATAAAGTCTTTAGAAATGTGTATCTCCCTAAACCTCTAGTGGATTTTGCTAATCAAGGACTCTAAAAATTCATAAAAATACACTCCATTTTTATAAATTAGTATTATGTGGCTTTCTTCTTTCGTTGTTTGGTAATGTTAAATGTTAAAGCCTTGTTGCTTTAAGCCATAGCTACCCAGGGTTGAGCTTAGGGTTAACAAATGAGCCGGACTGGCCCAATAAAGGTTTTGAGAGTGTATTCCACGATAAGGCTACCTAGCCATATCATGTAATACACCTAGATCCTCACATTGGTGCCTAGCGATGGGATCCAGAACTTGTGTTTCGCTGTACCAGACAATTAATAAGTTAGTAACCATTGAAAGAACCTGCCAAGCAGACATTGAGCAAAACGTTTCACAAGTGCCAAGTTCTGTAATTCCAAAGGCACAGTTTTCCAGAAGTGAAAAAGTTGCATATTCTGCAAAAGTCTTCAATGGTGGAGAAAAAAGGAATCGACTTGACCACCCTGCCCACACTAAAGATAAACGACCTAAGAATACAGCGCAGGGTTAGGAATATTTTTTCAGGAGTCGGTGCCAAAAAGCAGGAAAGCCCTAAGAACCTGTGAAAAAGCAAGGAGGGCTCAACTGGAGGAAGAGATCACCCCTGAAAGTGGGGATGAGGAGATTGGCAAGGATCCTTTTCAAGCAGAAGAGGATCAGGAGAGTGTGGTCCCCACAAATAATTCAAGGAATAACTCCCTGTCGGTGAGTGATAGGAGTTAAACTTCTGTGAGTAGACCCAAGAACCTGTATGCCCACCTCAGCCTCTTGAAAATTCAGGAGAGGAAGCTAGAAGAAAGGAGAATGGCCCTAGAGGAGAAGAGGGTAAAGCTAGGGGTGAAACACCAAGGACATGGTGAAAGCAACAAAAAACCTGCAGAAGGTACCTATCTTCCCTTGCTGCCAAAGGGGATTGTTCCTAAGTAAGTAGAGGGGGACGATACAGATAAATGGCTGGACTCCTATGAAAAAGCTCTTCAGGATGAGAATGGCGGGTGTCCAACATTAGGGGTCCTTACAGGAAGAGGTGGCAAAGTCATCCCCTCACAGTCATCCCCTCACACGAGAAAGGCACTCATTGAGCTATTTGGTCTCACCCTAGAGGAACACAGACTCAAATTAAGGAACACACATAAGGGACAACACAGACCTGGGATGATTTTGTAGCTGTTTCTGGGAAGTCACTGGAGGGCTGGAATAAAGGGAACAGAGTAGATACCTATGAGATGCTCTACAATTTGATGGTAAAAGAGCACATACTTCTAAATTGCACCTCTGAGAAGCTACACCAGCAACTGGTAGAGTCTAAGCTATCAAGCCCTAGAGAGTAGGGGAAGATGGCTGGTGAATGGGTACGCACTAGGGTGCCCAAAAAGTCAGAAGGTGGTAAACACAAGAAAGAGTGGCAGGCCCTCTTTCAGGAGAAAGATGGGACCAAGTTAAAAAAGAAATAGAAGCTGAAAGAGACCCCTAACGATGCCCAAGGTGGGGAGCCCAGGGTCACATTCCAATCAAAGGGGAGGAGGTATCTGGGCAATAATTAGGACCCTAAAAAGGCTGGTATGTGCTATGACTGTAAACAATCAGAGGACAAGAGAGGCAATTCTGCATGCACCTAGAAGTCACCCACGGGTGACAACCCAAGGGCATTATATAAAACACAAGAAAAACCATTGGTCTACTAGAAACAACTCAGCAACAACAAACAACTCTGATATGATTAAAGGAGTCCATTTAAAGAGGACAGAGTCCCATCACCCACCGAGGTGGCATGCTTCATCATCTGGGAACTCCTCTTAGCATCAAACCCTAGTGCAACTAAGGGCTGCAACCTTCTCAACCATAGAAGGGAGCTCACGGATGTGTTTAAAGAGTAGCAAAAGATGGAATCCACTGTGATCCCAGAGTGAGGAGCCTTAATTCTTGTTTAGAGGTGATGGTTGCAGTGCATGTGATTATTGTGTGTGAAAAAGTGATTTAAAAGGACTCCGTTAATCATATCAAATTATTTTTTTGTTGCCAGAGTTTATTTCTAGTAGACAAATGGTTTTTCTTGTGTTTTATATGGTTTAAGATTGGGGATAAAAAACGGTTTGGTCTTTAAATATTTTCACTAGGACCCCCTGTTTGAATATTTTGTGATACGCAACCCAAAGGCATTGCCAGTGTAGGGATTGGGGTGAAAGTTGACCCTGGGGATTGCAGGGGTTACACTGAAGCCACATTAGTCTCATGGGTGGGAAGGAAATTGCACCCTTGGCTCACTGGCCTGCCAGTATGGTAAAGTACGGAAGGTGGCCAAGAATCAATTGGACTAACGTTCAGGCCTTGAGGGATACAGCTGCCAGCATTACCATGGTCACGGATAAGCCGGTTTGCCCTTGGTCAGTTCATCCCTGATGAGTTGTATCAGATAGTAAACTCTGACAATGTAACAGTCATATCCCATAGCTGTGGTAGACTTTGTGCGGGGAGGGGTTACTGGTCCTAAGAAAGTAGCTGTGTCCCCTGTCATCTATGTGGAGTGTCTGCTGGGCAGCACATTTCAACCTTCTGCATGAACAGGTGGAGAGAAGGACTCATGTGGCCATGCTGGGTTTCCCTGAGTGGGTGTGTGTCTCCACTAGAGCACAAAGGGCCTTAAGGGAAAGTCAATGCATTTGGAAGCTTTGAGAAATGGCCCAAGACTCTAGTACCAAGAGGAGAGGTAGGAAGTCAAGCAAGGCTGAGCTGAGCGCTGTAACGTTACTTATTTTAATCTTGCCTGTTCACTGCTGCTGAGTGCGAGCAGCTCCACGCTTTGTCCGTCCCGCTGAAAACGAGCGGCGAACGGTAACTTTTATTTTTAACTTCACTCCCCCTATCCCGCCCTCCTGACTCCTCCCATCACGGCGTCACAGCCTATATAGGCTCCGCCCACTTTCGCCTCGCGTGTAGACTGAAGCCCTGTGGCAGAGGGCAGAGGACTTGCGCGCTGAGCGCTGTAACTTTACTTATTTTAATCTTGCCTGTTCACTGCTGCTGAGTGCGAGCAGCTCCACGCTTTGTCCGTCCCGCTGAAAACGAGCGGCAACTTTTATTTTTAACTTCACTCCCCCTGTCCCGCCCTCCTGTCTCCTCCCATCACGGCGTCATAGCCTATATAGACGGCCCTCATGCGTCAGCGCAGCGGACGAGCGCAGCGGGCGCGACGTAGGCGCGCCGGAGTTGCGCCAGAGTTAAGCCCGTCTGCGCCAGCACGGGCCCAGGGCCCAGTTCCTCTGCTTACAATCATGTAACCTACTCCCATACTGCCTTATTGCGGTTGCGGGGGCCCCCTTGCTCCGCGAATACTGTTTTTAATTGTCACAATGCTCCTATCTTGTGTCCAAACTGCAGCCTTTCACTGGAATCTTCCGTCTCAAGTTTAGACTGCATGTCTTCTACTTTTTGGAATATCCCATCCCAAAGTCACAATCCTCCCCTCATTCCGCCTCAACCCTGTCCCTCTTGGAAGTTTATTAGTATCAATTGTCGATCCCTCGCGAAACACAAGAGAGATATCTTCGACCTTTTGGAGACAGCTAGCCCAGCTGCCATGTTTGTCACCGAAACCTGGTTAAACGATAGCTCTGGCCCTGACATCGCCATGGCTCTCCCCAATGATTACACCTACATTGGACGAAACCGGGTTCTTAAAGATGGTGGGGGAATCGCCATCATTTTCAAGAGAGAATTCTCCTGCAAATGGGAAGATCTCGATTTCCCAAACTGTGAGGCGGGTTTGTTTAAACTCTTACTCACTCCTCATTTTACCTTAACCGGCACACTGATCTATCGCCCTCCGGGTTCTGCTAGTAATTGGGCTTCCTCCTTCCCTGAACTCATTGCCCCATTCCTGGCGCAATCAACTAATTTTATCATCGTTGGTGATTTAAACATCCATTTTAACTCTGCGTCGTCACGCCTCTTACAGGACCTTGCAGCCTTAGACCTTCATTAGCATAATTTCGACCCCACTCACAAAGCCGGTAATCTTTTGGACCCCATCATTTCCAACCTCACTGGCATTTCCTATCAATCTTCAACGCCGGTCATCTGGTCGGACCATTTCATTGTTAATTTCTCTATTAAAACAACAATGGTTATATCCTCAAACCCCGCTCCCCCTCACAAAGCCAGTAGGAACTGGAAACGTCTAGATATAGATAAACTTAACTCCCTTCTTGCTAACTCAAAACCTACGTTTTCCAGTATAACTACTAATGAGCTACCTACTGTCAGACGATGGTTGACAACAGCTTTGGATTCTTGTCTCCCGACTCAAAAAAATAAACCTCAAATCCATCACCCACCAGCACCATGGTTTACTGATGCCCTTCGCCTAGAAAAATCCAACTGTAAAAAATTGGAACGCATTTGGCGCTCCAATTATAATTCTGATCAGAAACTAAAATATAAGGTTGCCCTCAAAGCTTATCATTCGGCTTGTGACATTGCCAGAGCCAATTTTGCCAATACTACTATCCTTATGGCGCAAAATAGACCCAAGGCCCTGTTTAAAATCGTTAAAGAGCTTTCAGGTGCGTCTACTGTACCTAAAGACCCCTGTTTGGACACTGCCCAGTGTGAGGTTTTAGCTAATTTCTTCGTTGAGAAGATTGATAAAATGTATGATACTTTTAATTCTACTTCCGTTGTGTCCACTAACTCTGATCCAACTATATGCAATCCCACTCCGGTTACTACCCTTTGTTCCACTTCCGCGACTCCCTTTCTGCACGCTTGGGATCTCATCTCCCCTACACTTTTAAAAAAGTATCTGCGAGACATTAAATCTGGTTCCCCTTTTGACCCAATACCTCCACAAGTTCTGAGCTCCTTGGATCCAGCCTTACTTCATATCATTCTGAAGGTCCTGAACGCGTCTTTAACTGAAGCGATCGTTCCTAATGAATGGAAGCACGCTATGGTGGTTCCATTATTAAAAAAGGTCAACGCAGATCCCAATAACCCATCTAACTTCCGCCCTATTTCTCTGCTTTCATGTTTTTCTAAAATCTTAGAGAAACACGTTAATTCTTTGCTTAACTCTCACGTTGAATCTTCTAATTTTCTTCATGGTTCTCAATCCGGGTTCAGGGCTGGTTTCTCCACTGAAACCACCCTCCTTGGTGTGTCGGAATCCATTAGACAAAAGGTGGACAATGGGGAGACAGTGGCGCTCATATTACTTGATCTGAGTGCCGCATTCGACACCGTCTCCCACTCCATCCTGTTGTCCACCTTGAAATCTGTGGGTGTCGGTGGTTCCGCCCTGGCCTGGATTGCTAATTTCCTTTCTGATCGCACGTTTCAAGTTTTTTCTTCTACTTCTGTTTCATCAATCTTTCCCTCTAAACACGGTGTTCCACAAGGGTCTATCCTTAGTCCCCTCTTTTTTAATTTGTATGTGAGACCTCTTGCTTTTCTGGCGGAACAGGCAGGTCTCACAATTTACTCATATGCCGATGACACCCAAGTCATCTATTCACTCTCCACCAACAAAAATTCTCCCTCTTCTTCTCTTCAAATTGGACTTCGACAAATATCTGCATGGATGCTTGAGCACAAATTAAAACTGAATGGGGACAAAACAGAACTGCTCCTATTTGGCTCTGACACCTCGCTATGGGGCCCACAACATTGGCCGCCGGAGATGGGTCCTCTTCCTACCCCAACTACGACTGCTCGTAATCTTGGGGTCCTCCTTGACAACCAACTGTCCTTCAAGCAACACGTCGTGAAAGTTTCCGCCACCTGTACTACCATCATCAGGTGGCTGAGGAAAATCACGTGGATGCTGCCTGCCGACACCCTTAGGACTGTAGTCCAGGCTCTTGTCATCTCACGCCTGGACTACGGGAACATCTTACTCTTGGGTGCCTGTAAGGAGGTAATTAGGAAGTACCAGGTGGTACAAAATATGGCTGTTCGCCTAATTTGTAACCTCCCTGCTAGAACATCGGCCACGTCTCACATGCGCAAATTGCACTGGCTGCGAATTGAGAGTAGGGTCAAATTCAAGGCTTTATGTCTCATGCACAAAATCATGACTAGAAGAGCTCCGCACTACTTATCTGTTCTAGTGCAGCACTATGTCCCCCCTCGCATACTTAGGTCATCCACCCAGAATAAATTTAAGATCCCGCGTGTTAAGAGAGCAAAAATGGGAGGCCGCTCGTTCTCCCTGTTAGCACCTTCTCTTTGGAACTCTTTACCCTTACCTTTGCGTTCTGAAATGTGCTTCTTGACTTTCCGTAAAGGAATCAAGACTTGGCTCTTTAATACGTAGTCTGCTGGTCTGATGCTCCTCTCATCTTGTATGCCTTTCTGTCTGCCTTAGCGCCGGGAAACCTCCGGGTAGCTGTGCGCTTAACAAGTGTAATTATAATAATAATAATAAGGCCACTTACAAAAGTCAACAGTACCAGAAGGAGCCTGCCCTTCAGGCGGAGAGCCTGGTCTCTGAGCAGGAGGATGCTTCCTTGAGCGACCTGCCTGACCTGGCAGACCTCCAGAAAGCAGGTGGTCCCTCTAGAGAAGTATTGAGCCTGGGGCAAAAGACTTGCCCCACTCTTGAGAACCTGAGTTAGTTGGCTGTCAAGCAAGAGGAAGGTGATGTCAGTGGTTTCCATAAGGTGTACTTGGAAGAGCAAATCCTGCAGAGTGAGGCAAGGGGCAACCAGGAGAGTGGTGATCCCCCAAGAGTACAGAGAATATCTCCTTTACCTGGCCCATGACATCATCTTAGCTGGACATCCGAGGCACACCAAGACCTGGGACAGGTTGGTCAATCATTTTTACTGGCCTCAGATGTCAGAAAAGGTAAAGGATTTTTGTCACTCCTGTGTTACCTGCCAGGCCAGTGGCAAGGCAGGTAGCAAGCCAAAGGCTCCCCTTATACCATTGCCTGGGGTGAGGACTCCCTTTGAGGTGGTAGGGATTGACATTGTTGGTCTCCTAGCTCCCCCTACTGCCTCTGGCAATAGGTTTATATTGGTGGTAGTGGACCATGTCACCAGATACCCAGAACCACTTCTGTAGTGCTAGAGGCACTCCCATGTATGGAGACCACGTGATGACCTTTGATTACCATTATTTTAATTGACTTTTGGTGTTTTACTTTCTCCTAGCTTGAATGTAAAACATCATTTTTCCTGCATGTGTCTTTTCCCCTTGAAGATTTCTTTCATGTCTCTTTGTAGTTTTAGAGTGGGAGCGATTTCACAGAGTAGAACAGCCTTGCCAAAAACAGAACATGTAGGATGGGCATTTGAAAGCATGAGACAGAGAGAGAGGTGTGGATTGTACTTCTTGGTCTCAAGGGGCTCAAACGTGCATTATGTTGTACATTGGGAGATAAAGTGTGTAGTGCTATAGGCAGTGGTGCACAAATGTGCATTGTGTTGTACATTGGGAAGTATTATGAATTTCTTACTATTGGCTTTGACATGCCCTCATGAATTCTGACTCTGCCTAGCTTGAGCTTTGCGCACGGACAGGCCCCCAGATTACTCAAGAAGTTTAGGCTATCCAGGTTCAAGGTTGTTTTTGGAGATTGTTTTCTGTACTTTTTAGGTTTTGCCTAGCGAAAGCTGCGCTCTGCGCAGCTTTTTCGCGCAGGCGAAATCCTGTTGAGAACTGTAGGGTGCTTTGGGTCGGCCCTCGTCATTGATTGGCTGGCTCCGTAAACGGAGCCTTGCCATTGGACGAGGGGCCTGTCCGTCAATGCCGGACCAGACACGGGGGCGTTCCTGACATTCTTTGCCTTTTGCCGACGTCACGCGACGCCGGGAACGCCCCCGAGTCTGGTCCGGCATTGCCGGCACTTCTGCGTCTCTCCTGCCCCGTGACTGGCCGGCCGGCCAATCCTAGCGCGGCCGGCCGGAAGTGCCCGCCCCCCGCAGCCCGGGGAAGAAGGAGAGGAAGACGGCAAGCACTATGGCGGCGCCCGCGGGGAGACCGGAGAAGTGCCTCTCCAACCTGCCGCTCTAGCTGATTCACAGCATCCCTCCAGCTCTCAGGCCGTGCAATCAGGCTCTCGACGCTGCCTGCCGCAGGTCACACCGCCCTCCCGACAGCCCAGCCCGCCTCAGATCGGAGTGAAGTGCAAATCAATATGGTAATTACATTCCCATGCTGAACCGCAGCCAGGCTGGTGTGGCGGGAGCTCCGAGCCTCAAGTCTTCGCTTCCAGGCGCTGCATTGCGGTTACACCTTTTCTGATCCATTCTCGGCAGGCAGCGCTTGGGGACATCTCAGAGTCCCCGGTCTCGCTTCAAGGCGCTGCATTGCATACATCCTCTCCTTACATAAGTATCTTTCGTTCCCTTTTTGTAGGGGAGGAGGTGCGAAGCCTCTCGAGGCGCTATGTTCCCGTCCTCCTGCGCTCTGAAAGTTGGTGATCTTCGCCCAGCCGAGCCCGTTTCGAGGCGCTGTATTGCCTTTTCTCCTTGCCCCCTCTTCTCATGGGCGGGTTGCGGCCGCTTCTCGAGGCACTGTGTCCCTGTCATTCTGTGCTCCGAGGGATAGTGATGTAGACACAACTGAGCCGGTTTCAAGGCGCTATGTCCCTGTCCTCCGCCTGTACTCTGAGGGTTGGTGATCTGCGCCCAGCTGAGCCGGCTTCAAGGCGCTGTGGCACCTCCGCCTCTTCTCTCGCCTCTCCCCCGTCCGCTCCACCCTCTCGGGGGTACCTCGGGGGTGGGGGGCGGGTACCCCCGAGGCCCGGAGCCCTCCCAGAGCCCTCCCGGAGCCCGCGGGGCTGGCCCGGCTCCAGGCACACCAGCGCCTCACAATCGCGGCTTGTAGCGAAGTGCCTCTCCAACCTGCCGCTCTAGCTGATTCACAGCATCCCTCCAGCTCTCAGGCCGTGCAATCAGGCTCTCGACGCTGCCTGCCGCAGGTCACACCGCCCTCCCGACAGCCCAGCCCGCCTCAGATCGGAGTGAAGTGCAAATCAATATGGTAATTACATTCCCATGCTGAACCGCAGCCAGGCTGGTGTGTAATAGGCTTCAACACATTGACAAAGCCAACAGCTCTTACATAGGCGGGACCTGGCTTTGCCAATGCTTGCTATATATTTTCAGTTTTATATAGGCTATCTCGACCGAAGGTATTGGAGCGCTTTATATGAGCAGCGGTGACATCACACGCGGTCACATCCTATTTCAGGCACAGGAGATATAGTGGTGTGCCGAGGATCACAGGATGTTGAGACGATGTGAGACTCGAACTTGTTTCTTCAGTGCCACAGTCAGCCGCTCTGGTCCTTAGGCCACGTCCTCGCGGTGTTGCCTTCCCATCCGATATTACTCTTGTGGATTGTGGGGTACGCTTCAAAGCGCTGCACGTACCCCTCCCCCCCCCCCCCCCCCCTCCTCCATGTCGTCCTGTGGATGTGGGCGACTCTGAAGCCCATGGTCCGCTTCAAGGCGCTGCACCAGGGTCTACAGACATGTCCAAGGTCAGAGTCAAGGTGACCCCGTTGAACCCGGCTCCCTGGCCGTCCTCCGCCGAAGCCTTAACCCCAGCCCTCTCCCCCCGCCCCCACCGCGTTGACAGGCCAGAGTCTGTCTTCAAGGCGCTGCATTAAGTGTATACCAACTTTGGCACTTTCTATGCAGAGGGTGGGTGTGGCGGGACCTCCGAGCCTCAAGTCTTCGCTTCCAGGCGCTGCATTGCGGTTACACCTTTTCTGATCCATTCTCGGCAGGCAGCGCTTGGGGACATCTCAGAGTCCCCGGTCTCGCTTCAAGGCGCTGCATTGCATACATCCTCTCCTTACATAAGTATCTTTCGTTCCCTTTTTGTAGGGGAGGAGGTGCGAAGCCTCTCGAGGCGCTATGAAGATTAATAAATGTTTTATATTTTTTTACTTTCTATGTCTGTCTGTTACATGGTTACAAGACGGGGGATCTTAAATGATTTTATATCTATGTATTTTATGGTCCCTGCCCTTTCCCAGCCTGTCCTCTCCCAGCCTGTCCTCTCCCAGCCTGTCCACTTCCAGCCTGTCCTTTCCCAGCCTGTCCTTTCCCAGCCTTTAAACTTCCAGCCTGTCCACTTCCAGCCTGCCCTCTCCCAACCTGCCCTCTCCCAACCTGCCCTCTCCCAGCCTGCCCTCTCCCAGACTGTCCCCTCCCTGCCCTCTCCCAGCCTGTCCCCTCCCTGCTCTCTCCTAGCCTGTCCTCTCCCTGCCTGTTGTCGTGTCCCGGCGGCAGCAGGCAGCAGCGTGCACTGCGTCCCCGAAGTAACAGCCCTAAAGCAAGCAAGAAGTACGCCCCCCTCCCACCAATCCCTGTTAGGTAGTGGAAACTGTCCAAACTGGGGTGCAGACAGCCCCTCTCACCTTTCGGCCTGGTACCACTGCACCAGCCGCACTACTTCCCGAACTGACCGTTCTCCACTTCAGCCCCGTCTAAATTACAATTCATGCTTGTGACCCTTTTGCCTGCTTGTGCTTGTTTTCATGACCCTGTTGCCTGCTTGTGCCTCCGTGTGCCCCTGTTGCCTGCTTGTGCCTCCGTGTGCCCCTGTTGCCTGCTTGTGCCTCAGTGTGCCCCTGTTGCCTGCTTGTGCCTCCGTGTGCCCCTGTCGCCTGCTTGTGCCTCAGTTTTCGTGCCCCTGTTGCCTGCTTGTGCCCCTGTTGCATGCTTGTGCCTCCGTGTGCCCCTGTTGCCTGCTTGTGCCTCCGTGTGCCCCTGTTGCCTGCTTGTGCCTCTGTGTGCCCCTGTTGCCTGCTTGTGCCTCTGTGTGCCCCTGTTGCCTGCTTGTGCCTCCGTGTGCCCCTGTTGCCTGCTTGTGCCTCCGTTTTCGTGCCCCTGTTGCCTGCTTGTGCCTCCGTGTGCCCCTGTTGCCTGCTTGTGCCTCCGTGTGCGCCTGTTGCCTGCTTGTGCCTCCGTGTGCCCCTATTGCCTGCTTGAACCTCCGTGTGCCCCTATTGCCTGCTTGTGCCTCCGTGTGCCCCCGTTGCCTACTTGTGCCTCCGTGTGCCCCTGTTGCCTGCTTGTGCCTCCGTGTGCCCTTGTTGCCTGCTTGTGCCTCCGTGTGCCCCTGTTGCCTGCTTGTGCCTCCGTGTGCCCCTGTTGCCTGCTTGTGCCTCCGTGTGCCCCTGTTGCCTGCTTGTGCCTCCATGTGCCCCTGTTGCCTGCTTGTGCTGTGTGGGTGTGTGTGGAGGGCTCTGTGTGGCTGTGTGTGTGGGGGGCTCTGTGTGGCTGTGTGTGTGGGGGGCTCTGTGTGGCTGTGTGTGTGGGGGGATCTGTGTGGGTGTGTGTGTGGGGGGGGCTCTGTGTGTGTTTGTGTGTGTCATTTGCGAGAGATAAAGCTAGTGGCATTGTAAATGACAATGCCATTATTTATGTTAAAAAAACATAAATAAAAATAATGTCAAGAGCAATGCCAATAGCTCTAACTTTAACAAAGGCAAAACCATTGCATTGTAAATGCTTGTTTAAGCTTTGTTTAGATAAAGGCTGGAACACGTGAGAGTGCAGAAGGAATGTGAGAACTCCTTTGCCTTTGGAATGCTTGCATGGAATGCAGCCAACTCCAGTAAGTTTCCTTGGTGCAGAGGAGGGACTCTCAGAACCTTCTAGTGTGCTATGAGATTATAAAACTGAGGTTTGTTGACTTGCAAACTGGGATTTTGAAATCTGAATTAGGACGGAAGCGTCTTCTTCAGTGGCAAAACCTGGTTTGCTGAGGTTCTTAACACCAGCTGTGAAACCCTCAGTCTGGAATGGGCTAAGATGCAGTGTTTGCAGGCGGTGTTTTTGATTATTGACATTGTGATGTGAGAGTGTGTCCGGGTGCACATTCAAGTCTCCAGTGGTTATAATCATCTGATGTCGTTAGTATATATATACATTTACGATTTCTTGCAGCAGACATCCTTCTTTTCATGTATTTTATTCCATGCATTTAACAGTTGCATTTGACAACTTACAAGTGTGATATTATTGCTTGCACACATACATATAAATATGAGCGATTGGCGGCCCAGTGTACATATTCCCGATTTTCCCGTTTAGGCAGGTGGCATAAATGTTGTCCAGCTATGAGCGTTTATTTGCACACAGTAAGGGAGAGGGGCATTATATTGCTGGCTACATAGAAATTAAGATTTGCAGATATTGTTGTATTTTTTTATATTATGCAAATTCGGTAAATATCGGAGCCGTTCTTACGGTACCAGTGACATTGCCTATGTGCATAACTACAATAATATGGTTATACTTTACATTCGCTACACATCGGTGCACTTTATTCACGTTACAGTATTTTGTCTATATCTATTTCGTATCTGCAGGGGGAGGGCTATATATACTTATACTGTTTGTGCGCCAATTTGATTGACAAAGGCTTCTGCGAAGTCGAAACGCGTCTCCTTGAGCTCGGGGTCGAGGGAGACCCAGGAAAAGAAAAGTGCCTTATTCCAGCAGCTTTCGTGTACGTGCCTTCTTCTTTGGGAGCAGGACTCTTTGGACACACCCACTTGGAGAGAGACACACTTGGAGACAGACACCCACACTTGGAGACAGACACCCACACTTGGAGACAGACACCCACACTTGGAGACAGACACCCACACTTGGAGACAGACACCCACACTTGCAGACAGACACCCACACTTGCAGACAGACACCCACACTTGCAGACAAACACCCACACTTGCAGACAAACACCCACACTTGCAGACAAACACCCACACTTGCAGACAGACAGACAGACAGACAGAAACACACACACACACACACTTACTGCATTTGACATCTGGGAAAGGCTTTTTGTTAGAGAGTTTTGCACAAATATATCCCCATGCCTTATTCTGCGAACAGTCTTTTGATGTGTCTCATTTTATAAAAGTGAAATCCCTTTCCAGGTAGGGTTTTATTGCTTTGCCTTGTTTTTGCCTCCCTGTGGGAGGGCGGTATTTTCTATTCTTTGGGAGGGCGAAGCAATACAAATTCCCCTTAGAACAGTATTTGTATTTGTAGAGCGCAACACTCATCCCAAGGGACATCGCGGCGCTGAGTTAAAGCAAGTGCAGGTAGGTGTAGGAATGTGATATTCTATTTGACAGGTTGATAGATGGGGAATATTGGGTAGTCTTCCGTCATGCGAAGTTCCAATGGAAGTTTATTCCATAGAACTGCTGCTAATTTTGAAAAGGAACGGTCACCCATCCTAACTTTAGACGTACGCTTAACTGGCGCTAGAGCCTGATGATGGGATCTCAGATTGCGAGAAGGTACATAAAAGTTTAATTTTCCCTGTAGAATTCGTGGGCCAGTTTAGTATAGCGCTCTATGTGTGTAGCAAAAAGCTTAAAATTGGCTCTTTGGCGTACTGGTAACCAATGTAACTCTTTCATACAGATGGAGGCTGAACTGTATTTATTCTTGTTCAGTTTAGCAGCGGCATTTTGGACCACTTGAAGTCTGGTGAAGAGATAGTCCGCCATGCCAACATACAATGCATTTCCGTAGTCCAGTCTACTCACAAGAAGTGCTTGTGTCACCGTTTTTCTACAGTTTAGAGGAATCCAGGAAAAAAGTCGCATACAAAGTTTTAGTGTGGCGAAACTTTTCCCGCACAATAGACGTACTTGATTCTGCATGGACAGGGCGTCATCAAAGATGATGCCCAGATTCTTAGCAGCCTGCCTTGGTTTAGGGACAGTACCCAGTGTCTGGAGCCACCAGCTATTATCCCAAATTGCATGGGCGCCTCCAAAAAGTAGGATCTCTGATTTTCCAGCATTTAGCTTTAAACAATGTCCAGACATCCAACCAGCAATTTCTGTAATGCAGTGTATGAGATTGTCTTTGGTGTCAACTTTTGTCAGTCTGTCAAACAGAGGAATTATCAATTGTGTGTCGTCAGCATAGGAGCATATATCGAAACCCCATTTCCTGCTGATGTCTGCTAGGGAAGAAACATATATGTTAAAAAGAGTAGGGCTTAAAGTAGCTCCCTGCGGGACTCCTTAATTGACCTTTTTTGAAGTGGAAGAATAGGGGCCCATTTGAGTTACCTGGGTTCGGTTTTTAAGAAAGGATGCAAACCATGCCAGGGCTTTTGAGCAGAGCCCTTTTTCATAGACAATGTATAGCAGCTTGCTGTGGGACACAGTATCAAAAGCCGCTGTGAGGTCCAAAAGGATCAGTGCTACGGCTTTGCCCTAATCGACTAAAGACCTAATGTTATCAGACACAGCTAACAAGGTAGGCTCGGTACTGTTGTTTGCTCTAAATCCGGTTTGTGACGGGTCTAATAGGCAATTGGTTTCTAAAAAAGTTGTGAGTTGTTTATTAACCAATCTCTTCAAAACTTTAGACAGATATGATAATTGGGAAATTGGCCCATAGTTGGCTGTATCCAAGATTTCGAGGCCTGGTTTCTTTAAAAAGGGAAAGACAACATTTTTTTTCTCCATATGTCGGGGAAGGATGCAAGCTCTAAAGATTGATTGAGGGCTTTGGTGACCTGGGGGCATAATACTGACACCAGGCGGGAAAAAATAAAGTGTGGGCAAGGGTCTAACGGAGATCCTGCCTTAACCTCTATCATGGCTTTGGCCACTTGTTCTTCAGAAAGAGGTGACAGCCTATCTAGATGACTGTGGGCTGTAGGATGGGGAGCTACATTTTTCCAGGCTGTAAAGTCTTCATTGTTAGTGGAATAAATGTGGCATATATTTTTCCATTTTATCTATAAAGAAGTTGTTTAGTAGATCACAATTTTCGGGCGAAGGCACTATGAATTGAGACATCGAGGTGGGTTTACATAGTTCGCGAATAACTTTATAGAGTTCTTTGGATGAACTACCAGTTTTTTCGATCCTCTCTGTATAGTATTTGGTTTTTGCCTCTTTTAAGGCCCCATGATAGGTTCTTTGTTCAGCTAGATAGATATGTCTATCTGTACTTGTTTTTGAGAGTCTCCATTTATGTTCCTTAATTCTGCATTCCCTTTTCATAAGTTTTTATTTCAATGTATACCACTTTTCTGATTGGGGTTTGGTAATTGGTTTCTGAATAAATTTGGGGGCACATTGGTCTAGAGCCTTTTCGATATCTAATTGTAACTGTGTAGCTAAAGTAGTTGTAGGGTCTTGAAGTTGTAGTCTGGATGCGCGAGGGAAGAGAACACTAAATTAATCTTCCGTGATTTGATTCCAAGCCCTACTCTTTATCTGATATGTTGTCTCTATTTTTGGTGACTTATTGGGTAGGCTAAGAGAGAAGGAAATTAAAAAGTGATCGGTCCAAAACAGGGGTTTAGTTTTACGAATATTCAAGAATTCTAAATTAGAAAACAATAAGTCCAAGGTGTGACCAGCCTTGCGAGTTGGTTTATTGATCCTCTGGGATAGTTGCATTATGGCCATGTCATCATCCAGGTGTTTAACCCCCGGGTTTGTAAGCTTTTCGTAATGTAAATTAAAATCTCCTATGACTAGAACCTGATTTTTTTTTTGACAGAGGGGGAGAAGTTGTGTAAGTAAGTCAGCGCTAAAACCGGGCTGATGGCCTTGCGGGTTATAAATAACCGCCCCTCCAAATAGATTACCGTCACCCCCAGACACTGAGAACGCTAGAATCTCGTGAGTGCCTGCTTCGGTGACCATAATGGGAACACATGTGAGATGGTCTTTGTATATCATTGCTATCCCACCTCCCCTCTTGCCACCTTTCCTATCTTGTTTTAATATATTGTATCCCAGGGGTAAGGCAGCGACAATATCGGGGGTATTGTTATCATCTAGCCAGGTTTCAGTAACAAAGGCAAGGTCTGGGTTCAAATCATCCAGTGTCTCCCAGATCTCAATACTATGTGTCACTGCCCAAGCAGTGGCTAGAGCCCCAATTTGTATTTTTACCTGGGTGGGGTTCCCTAATGAGGCCATATAAGACAGACACCAACTTTATGTCTGTCTATCTGAAAGGATTGTGGAATGAGTGTAGATTGACTTATAAATTCACTACCCCCTATCATTCCAAGGAAATGGTTTTGTGGAAAGGTTTAACAAGACCATGAAAGGAATGAATATGGGTATACATGAGAAACTCAAAAGGAGATGGGATATTCTCCTGCCAAGCCTACTGTTTGCATACAGGGAGGCCTGCCAAAAGGAGTAGGTTTCAGTCTTTCTGCTCTTTGGACACACTGTAAGAGGTCCTTCAAGGTTGGTGAGAGAAAGCTGGGAGAGGCCTCTCAGAGAGCCAAAACAACATATTGGCCTATTTACTTGGCTTTCTCTCAAGAATGGCTGAATACATTTAGAAAGCAAACCGCAATTTAAAGGCTAGCCAGGAGCTTGTTAAGCACTGGTATGATCCAAAGTCTTCCATGGTTGAGTACCAGGTTGGACAACTTGTGTGGGTGTTAGAGCCTGTAGCACCTAGTGCCCTCCAACAGGGCCTTACCCTATCTTGGAAACGAAGGGTGATTTGGGAACCCCCTGGAACCCTCACAGGGGTATACATGTGAACGGGCTCAAGCTTCATCATGACAGAGAGGACACTACAGTGTGCATGGTGACAGATGGTGGAGAAGAGGAGAGTGAACTTCTCCCGTACCAATGTCAAAGACGGGTCAGTGGATGTGGAAGTGCTCTTTACCACGTATCTTAGCTGCAGCAAAAAGACGGCTACTACCTGCTCAGTCAGTTTGCTGATCTCTTTTTCTTGACTTCAGTTTTGACAACATGGTGCACCATTGATGTTGACACCGGAGACAGTTTACCTGCCTAAAGTAAGATATACAAGTCAGACCAGGTCAAAGCTAGCATCAAAGCTGAGCTTGCAAAGATGCTAGAGTTGGGGTGATTGAGCCCTCTAGTAATCAATGGGCTAGTCCAGTAGTACTGGTGCCAAGCCAAATCCCAAGGGTGGAAAACCAGAGATGAGATTGTGTGTGGACTTGAGAGGCTTAAATACAGTCACCAAGACTGATGCTCACTCCATACCCAGAGGAAATGAGCTTATAGACAAGCTTGGGGATGCAAAGTATCTGAGCAAGTTTGACCTGACTTTAGGTTATTGGCAAAAAGCCCTCACACAAGGAGCCAAGGAGAGTTCTGGTTTCTCAAATACTGAATGCCACTTTTCAGTTTAAGGTGATTCCCTTCAGATTGAAAAATGCACTTGACACCGTCCAGAGGCTGGTGGCCACAATACTTTCAGGGTTAGAAAGCTTTAGTGCAGCAAATCTGAATGATATTGCGGTCTTTAGTTCTACCTGGGAGGATCACCTAGTCCACTTCAAGCATGTGCTTCAGCCCTTTAAAAGGCAGGGCTAGGCAAGTAAGCAGGGGCGGTTCCTGCATTTGAACATTGGGGCATTGCCCCACTCATAGTTTGGCCCCATTAAAAACTGGCACATACATAAATGAACTTGCTTACTTCAAGTCTGTTCCCGCGGCAGTCATCCTTCAACCACGGGCGTCAGCGGCTGTGAAGTGGGTGGGGCTTTGATTTTGATAGACATCTCCGCAGTATACTGGAGCCAGTAGCGAGTGACCGCACGGCACCTACGTTCAAAGTGTGCATGTTTGTGTTGGCCGGCTAACTTTCTACAGTCAGCCCTACATGCACACTAGAGGCCTCTCTCCACCTGCACATTAGGAATCAGGGTTTATCAAAACGGCAAACCCCGGTCTCCAAATGAGAGGTGAGATTGCGTGCTCACGCCAATCCTGGATCTCCTCCCATGCTGTGCAACAGCATGAGAGCAGTGTCTGGATTGGCTGCCAAATGCAGTTGCTAATGCTAGCATGCTAGGTGGGCCCCGTCTACAGACAGCTTGGCACCGCGGAGGTGGGAGGCTCTACCCAAGGAGAATGACCAGTCTATTGTGTGTCAAACGTTGTTAGCACAATGGTAAGAAGGAGATACCATACGGAGTAGATGGTGACCACACCTTATGTTCGCTTCTGTGGTCAGGCAGCTCAAGTTGCATTTTGTCCTGTTCCTGGTAATGCTTGTTATAATGGCAGGAATACCCTCAAGCCAACTTGCTGCACACTAACCCGGACCAGTCGATTCCAAATTTTTAAAGTTAAGCCTTCTTCCGATTGCGCTTCCCAAAAAAAGGGATATGCAGCTCTCTTTGTCAAACATATTGACTGAGTGAGTGCACAGTTTCCATTACTAAGTTGTTGCACACTAACAATATGCTTTACTTTTTGGGTATCAACCAAGATCGCAAAACTTTATTGAACATTTCAACCACAGTTGCTGCTTTTGCTTTGCAGGGCTGGCGTCATGTGCGGCTACCTGGCGAGAGCCCTTTATAGCAGCTGCGGAGATAAAGAGATCATGGTCATCCACAAAGTGCTAACAAATTCTCCAGTTTAAAATATACATGCAGCCAGCGTGTGGGGCTAATGACACACAGGGGCATCGTGGTAGATTGCAAAGTCCGTTATGAATGAATCTGCACATCGATGTACCGCAACTATGACCGGCATGTTTTTTTTAAACAATGATTTCAAGTTTGCACAATGCGACATTTTGAGTACTACTGTCTTTTGACCTAAATTGATGGATTGTGCTGGTATTTGATTTGAAAAATCTTAAATAACACTCACACAGTGAATGCCATTAAAATCATAGTCTGGAACATTAAGGAGACTGTTGTTTCATCTGCTGATGATTGGTAGCCCTGGAACAATTGGTACTATTTACAGAGCTTAGAACACCAGAAATGTGGTATGAAGAGCTATATTTTTTATAATTAGCCTAAAGCATCAGTGCTTCGAAATGCCGGATGTGTGGTGAAGAGCCATACTATTCTAACCAGCCTAAACCATCAGGGATAGCAATGGATCGCACCTTGACCTGTTTCTTTGGCTATACCGATGGCTGAATTGGAATTATATCTTAAGATGCTCCAGTACACATCCAGATTGCTCTGTCTACACAGTAGCAGCTTGAAAAGATATGGTGGAGGAGTCACAAAGAGGTGAATCAGAGGGCTAGAAAGACGGCTCCTGAGATGAGCGGGCTCTGTGGACCAATACGGATACATACCAAGGGGGTGCCACTGCCACTTGAGTGACCAGTAAGGCTAGGGTTCTAGTCAGGAACGTGTCATATTTACTTGACAGTGACTGGCTCTTTCTCAGCTCTGTTGGCCTCGCATAGGCCCTGGCCTGCTGAGAATCTTTTTTTATATATATATTTTATTAGCATTTATGCGTTTACAGTTGTGCATATTATCAGGTCTACTGCATTCCTTACACATTACTATTCCACCAGGATATATCTTTTAACAAAGTCTTACATTTGTAGGTACAGTGTGCATACTAAGTATTCAGGTCTTTACTCTCTTCAACACTCTACTTTAGTTTCCAATCACCTCCTGGTTTCCCCTTTATGTTGAATTCTTTTCCCCGGATCTGTATAGCAACATTGTGCACTCAGGGGAGTTAACCTCTATTTGTGCTAAGGATCTCATGTTCGCTATAATAATCAACGTATCCCTTTAAATGGGAAACAGTATAACTGTGTGTCATCCTGTGGCACTTCTGTCTGTTTCTATTATCATTTGGGGAGGGTTTATTTGGTGTGCCGGGGGAGAAGTCTATTGTGGGAGCTGATGTATTAAATCCGAGGTTAGTCCTCTACTGTCTATGTCTACTTATGGTTTCGTAGATGTGTCATTGTCATGTTCTGCGTTCCCTTCCATATTCGCTACCTCCCCTTGACAGTCCGTTGCTCTGGAATACCCAGCCCTCATTATCTCAGCCCAAACGTCTGCTATAGGGCATCTACGGAGACCTCTTTGTTCTTCTCGTTGTATGGTTCTTTCTTCTATCCTTGCCCAGCAGTCAACATCCTGTTCCCACCGTACCACTGTGGGGCCCCCTGGGGCGTTCCAGTCTATGGCCACCCAGTCTGCGTACCAGAAGTAGGGCCAGGTCCACACATTTTGAACCCACCTTTTTAGCCTTTAAGTCTAGGGAATAGCCCCAAGAGACATACCTCCACTGAATTTGGGAGGTTCCTGGCCTGTGTCTAATTTATTTGGATTAGCACTGCGTCCCAATATTCTTGTATTGTCTTACGTCCCCAGGTCGTATGAATAAAGACCACATCTTGTTGTCCACATCTGGGACACTCCCGCATCGCCCCTCAATACCTCACATTTAGTCGGCGGAGCATGAAGCAAACTATGTGCCCATAATTAAATTGGATAAGTGTCAGTGCAGCATTTCTAGAAATGTTCTTTGAGATCTGAAGTATCTTGGTCCATTCTTTATCTTCTAGGTCCCTCCCCACTGCTTCATTCCATTGGAATCTTACCCTCTCTAGTGGTGTCTTCACCATCCCTATCAGAGCTCTGTAGTGCCATTTTACTAGGTTTCTCGCAGATCCCAACGTAATCAAGACTTGTAGTGTATCATGTGTTTGAAGTTCCCGTTGGGCAGTTTTTTATAGCTCCCTAAAGGTTTTCACCACAGATGATAGTTAAGAAATTGACCACTCTGCAGGTTGTCCTGGGTTAGAAATTCCTCAAGTGGGATTAATTTACCGTTTTGGAATAGGTCCCCCCACTGTCGTGATTCCGGCCTCAGTCCAGCTGGTCAGCTGTGTCTCCGGGAAAGGAGTGGGTGGTGTCCCACGTGGGATCCCAAGCAGAGGCAGATCTGGGGCTTTCTGGTCGTATGTCTTTGCTCCTTTTCCAGCAATATAGCGCTCCCTGCAGGACCACTCCCGGAATGGAAAACCTCCACGGAAGGGTGAAGTAGTTAGCTATGAGTTAGTTGCCATTGGGCAGCCGGGTGGTTCGTGACAGTCAAGAGGTCAAGGTCCCGTCCGTCCACCCATTGGGCTAACCATTGCAGCTGCACTGCCAGATAATATAATTCAAAATCAGAGACCCCTATGCCTATCTCCTCTGGGATTCGCTGCAGTACGACCAATCAGACCCTATTTCTTACCCTGTCTCATATCAGATCGTGTACCAATCTTTTTAACCCCACAAACCATAAGGGTGGGATTGTCACAGGCAAGTTTATAAAATAGTACAGCAATCTTGGGAGCATGATCATTTTAGTCAGCGCAATTCTGGCCATCGCCGGAAGTTTTGATGAGCGCCAGAAAGGAATCGTCGCCCCAAAGGACTGCAGTACCAGTTTAAAATTTCCCTCTTTCAGGTCAACTAAATTGTGGACTATTTGGATTCCTAGATATTTAAAGGAGCGGGGGTTCCGATTCATGCCCAAAGTAAGGTCAGCTGGATACGTGGTCCCCTCCGTCACCGGAAAAATATAAGTTTTTGCTTTGTTCAATTTTAAGCCTGCTAATGCAGCATATCTTTCCAGGAAATCCAGGGCCTGCACTACACCGCCTTTCCCTTCCCCAAATATAGTAGTATATCATCTGCTTATAATGTTAATGTTAATGTTTTTGTACTTGTATAGCGCGCAGCTACCCGGACCGGGTCTCCCGGCGCTTGTACTCATACCGCTAAGGAACCCTTCCTAGCTTTCCTTGTGAAGTGTCTACTCCTGGGCACCCCCATGGTGAAACCAGGCATCCCAGCGCTGTTGGGGCCGTTGTGGAGATTAAGCAAGCTATTGCCCAGAGTTGCAGCGTGGGACCCATGATTAGAATAGGCACTGAGGCGAGAATATCAGGTCAGAGGAATTTTGAGCCTGAGACCCGCCGATGCGGGAATCGAACCCTGGTCCCGGGCCACAGCTCTGCATCAAGGTCTGCCGCTCTAACCATTGAGCCACACTTCTCCACACACTTCTTATAATGAGAGGATATGTTCTCTTTCCCCCCAATAACATTCCATGTGGTCTTCCTATTGCCTAAACAAGTCTTCCAATGGTTCAATGGAAGGGGCAAACAGTAGTGGAGACAGTGGGCACCCATGTCTAGTGCCTCTGAAGATGTTATGGGATCCCGATATCACCCACCGCCGTCTTAACCCGTGCCGTGGGGTGGGAGTATAGTATTTTCACCCATTTTACTCACCAGTCTCCTAGTCCCATTTTAATCATTGAAGCACATAAGAAATCCTACCTAACAGAGTTGAAGGCTTTCTCCAAATCTACAGACATTAACAATGCCTAAGAGTAACAATTCCTACCCGGACGGTGCAGGACATGAAAAAGCCTCTGGATATTAGCCAATGTAGCTCTTGTCGGTATACACCCACTCTGGTCGTTATGAATGAGCATTGTCATATGGGGTAATATTCTCCGCACCAAGACTTTGCTCAGAATTTTGAAATCTGTGTTGAGTATAGAGAGTGGTCTAAACTCAGACACCCGTGCTCCTGCCTTTTTTATGGTCTTCGGGAGGGGGATCTCCAGGGCGTCCCTGGTAGAGGCCGGCAATATGCCCTTGTGCCAGGCTTCGGCATACAGCGCTACCAGTTTTGGGACTAAAGTCTGCGCCAGCACAGAGTAGAACTGTGCCAGTAGTCCATCTGGTCCCAGCATTTTCCCCATGGCCATCTCACGGAGAGCCTCTTGTGTTTTGTGGGCTGCCACCAGGTCCCCCAGTCCTGCAGCTGCGAGTCCAAAATCCACAGCGGCAATGGTGCCAGAAACCCAACCATGTCTCCCATCGGCTGTGTAGGCAGGGCCTCATAAAGTTTCTTATAATATGCGCTAAACTCATTATTTAAACTGTTGGGGAGGTATAACATTTCCCGGACTGCTTTCGCAAATTGTGTTACCGGCGCTCACCTATTCTCGGGTTGTATTAATCACACTAGTAACCTGTCTGCTTTGCCACCCTCTTCGTGTATTCTGGTGTGATATTCGCGTAGGTCTAGTGTTTGTAGCCTTTCGAGCGCCCCATTATATTCCAGTCTAGAGTTTTATAACTGCTTAAGTGTGCCTGTTTCCTTCAACAATTTACGTCCCTGCTCATACAGGAAAGACTCCAGTTGGGCTACCTCCCTCAGCATATCTTTTCTCAATCCCACTGTTGTGCCTAGGCAGTGTCCCTGTATCACCACTTTAAATCCTACCCACTTTGTAGCTCTGGTGTCAGTCGAGCCCTGATTGTGTAGGAAGTAGTCTGTGACCTTCTCTTCTGGGGATTTCCTTAAGCGCTCGTCAGCTAATAATGCGGGATTAAGGCACCAGGTAGAGGTCCTCGTGGGTTCGAATATTGATCGAAAACAGAGGAGGAGGGAGTTGTGATCAGAAAAGGTGCGTCCCAGATATTCCGTGTGTATTGCCAGGGACGTCAGTTTATCAGGAGCAGATAAACAAATCCAATCATGTGTGTAGATTGTAGAGGTGCAAATAGTATGAATAATCATGTGACAGTCAGTGTTGCACTCTCCAAATGTCATCTAACTTCCACTGTGTCTGCCAGGCCTTAATCCCCTGTGCTAGTTTAGTGACCACTGCACCACTGAGCGGAGGGTTTGAGCAGTCTAGGCTGATGTTCGCTACACAGTTAAAGTCTCCACCCAATAACACCTTGTAGGAAGGTGGATACCTGACTATGGTTACCCCTGATTTTTTGCCTTGTGTTTAGCTGGTTTTCGACTTAGTTGGCCTGTGATCCTGCTAATCAGGGCCCCAGGCTATCTGCTCTCTCTGTAAATGGACTCCATGTACTATAGGTACATCACCAATTTGGCACTGGACACCTTATCAGCCCCTGTACAGTGCACTATAGGTGCCCAGGGCATAGGTGCATCCAAGGCCTACCAGGGGCTGCAGCATATCTTTTGCCACCCCTGGCTGGTCCTTAAATTGACACAACTGGCTGATCACTCAGCTGGGGCAAGGTGGTGTAATCACCCCTTGCTTAGATATAGTATACCTATGTCTAAACCTATATCTGGACACATATATACCTATAAGTCACTCCTATGGTAGGCCTTAACAATCCTGGAGGCAGAGTGCTTGGTTTTATGTGAGATGGTGCTCTAGCATGAGCTGAGCCTGTCTGCAGCTTTCGTAACCATTTCCTTATAGCTGTTCTAGTGATACTGCCATACCATATACTCTTAAGTGCATTATAATCCTCGCGGTTAATGCTAACTTTGGTTTGGCTTTATCAAAACATGTCGTGTTTGGTGTCATACATTTTGGAATACTACCCCCTCGCCAATTCTGGCGACGGGGGTAGCATTCCACCCTTCTAGAGGGAGAAGACATGTTACTTACTGCAAATGCGGTTAATCCTAACCAGAGCCCCAGCATCACAAAATGGATGTTGCTGCCACAGACACATGTCTGACCTCCTGCTGCTGACCGAAACTTGGCAGCGGACGCCTGGACAAAGAGTTTCCTGTCACAGGGAGGTGTCACACCACCCCAGACAGGAGATAGTAGATTGTAGCAGGGAGGGTTGAAAGAAACTAGACACTGCCTGGGGCGCACAAGGTGTCCCTGGGCAGATTCCAGTCAAACCGGTTCTGGGGCCATCCAGCCCCAGTCCTGGCGGCAAACTGGAAAAAGGAAAGGGGTGTAACCACCCCCTTCCTGGGTCCCACCCATAGGAGGGACCTAGCAGGTAATTCAGCCCCCAGATTTGGAATATAGGTGGGAGCAGTGCCAATGCACATCAGATTATCCTGACTGAAACTTATGAAACGAAACTCTGGACCCTTCGACATCCCACTCGACGTGGAAGACTGAAGAATCTCCCTTGTGGTCAAGGAGTGACCACCCTGTGCAAACAGGCACCATCCAGCACCTCGACGTTTGCTTTGTTGCAGTTCCTGCCGGAACTCGAGCGACAGAGATCGACAAGAGCCAGCTTTCCTGCCTTCCAACAGCCCGATCCACAGTCTATGCAGAGCTGAGACCCGTGGAGGCGACCTGAAGCGTGGGAGCGGCCATCTTGGATAAACCACGAAGCGCTGACCGTGCAGCAACCGAGGCTCCCTCGAAGCTGTGCATTGGAGTCTGAGAAGCTCCAGCCCCGAGCAGCTTGTGCACCGAAGCTCACCCCTCCACACTCGACGAGTGCTGCGTGGGGCCCTTTTGCATTTTCCTGCTCGACGCGTTGGTCCGGTCACTTGCCCGTTGACTAGTGGCCCCAGTACCGACGCAACCTTGAATTTACACAGTTGATCTGGTTGCTCCAGATTGGCACTCGCTCCCCTGAAAAGGAGCACCCGCTCAGACCTTGCTGGTCCGAGTGTTAAGCCTTCTTCGAATCCTGTGTGGGTTGCCTTTGCCAAGGCTTGTTGACTCCGATCCGGAAGCCGACACCGCCGACAGCGAGAGCCTTCGTGGGACAGCTCGTGATCCACTCCAGGACATCCTCGGTGCCCCAGAGTCCACGTGGCAGCGGAGACAAGGCACCAGACATCGACCTGATTGCACCCGACATTGCCTGGTTCCTTCCTGGTCACTGGCTAGTGACCCAGACTCTGTCCCCTCTGCTTTCAGGTACCCTTCAACTTCGATCAACCCTTGTATCGCACCGGACACTTCTCTTCTGGACGCCTGCAGCATCTTCATCCTCAGGCACCATCGAACTGCGTGACGAAACCCGACACAGTTTGGCACCTGTGCACCCGCGTCCTGTGGGTGAGGTAACTTACTAGCGCCGGTGTTCCCACACAGGTACACACCTCTAGTGCCTAAGTCTAAAGTTTGGTAGTCCTAGTCCAGTCGGAAGACTCCTTTTGCAATAACTTTGTAACTTTTACGCACCATTGACTTTACATTGGTGCAAGCCGTGCTTCCCGCACTGCACCCGAATCCCGCGGGCTACTCCCGCCCTAACTGCTGTTAGTCCAGTGTAGTCCCAGCGAATCACAAGGCCCTAGGCCTTACCCCAGATCGATTAGTGATTGTTATACCACATTTTTGATATATGGTTTGAGTGGCCACCGGCCTTATCCAAAACGTGCAACTTGTCTATGTTTAACTGTGCTTTTATTTAAACGCTTGTGCTTCATTGCTCATAAAGAGTAGTGGGGATTATTCTAAGAATAAATACATATATTTTGATAATATATAACTTGTGTGGTGTCCTTTCATTTGATATTACAGGATTGTATATGGTAAAACAGCTGGCTTCACATGTCCTTTGGAGTTAAGCCTTTAAGGCTGCTTAGTCCACGCTACCCCTAGGATAGCTTGTCTATAAGGTTGACTTACAACCACCACCATAAGGGATTGTTTGGACTGATACAAGGTGCCCACAGAACTGTGGACATCATATACCAGGCCAACTTCTCACACACCTCGATCCCATGTAAGGAAGATAGGGATGCAGACAGACTCACTAGAAACGCAGGTTGGCCATGATTCGGGGCGTATATGCTACCCAGGGCTAGTTCTCTACCTAGGAGCCTACCCTGTACCAACACAAACCTGCCTTCTGGGTCCACCACTGTATGCTGCATCGTAAATGGAGTGCCGGATCAGACCAATATCAGCACCCCTCACAGGAAAAGCAGAATAAGAAGTGGCGTAAAGCTGTCCCGCCACTTCCTTCATAAGTTTTTTGCATCATGACACTGTGTGCCTCCCTCCTAATGATGCAGCTGTGTATTTTATGTCATTTAATATGTGAATCTAGGCCATGAACATTCCAGGACATCATCATGATCTCCTGAGGAAGCCGTACTGTCTGTCTCTCAAACATATTGCTGTGTTCAGGTGTTTGATGACTCTCGCCGTTTGCATGGAGGAGTCAATCTAAGTGGGGGTGTGGCCTAGAGTACCAATATGGACCTCTTGTCCCTCTTTGTATTCCCACGACTGTTCCATTTTTACCTAGCACCTCATTAATTAACTGTGTATTCTTTCTTGAATACCAGAACCGCAGACCTCCCCTGTAGCCCTCTTTGTTCCTCAAATAAGGCGACTCCCATCAGCTCTCAACAGCTGACCCATCAGTGTTCCCAAGTCTCAAGTCTTTACTCAACCACCTCCCTTGGACTCCGCTTATCAGTACTCTTCCCCCAGGTCTGCTTCAAATGAGTTCGTCCACAGATCCCGGCGTGGTTTCTCTAGAGGAGCCATGGTTGTACCTGGCAGTCCGGGGCATGGCATTATTGCTGGGGATGGTGATGTTTTTCCTGGCTCTTGCTCGTGTACCGGTGGTAGTACCTGGCAGCCCGGCGTAGTTGTTTGAAATGAGGCTAGCAGTGTTTTTCCTGGCACTTCTTCGCTTACCAATTGTTGTACCCAGCAGTTCGCCATGCATGTTGTTCCCGTTGGGAAAGGCGGCTGGTGGTGTGGTTCCTGGCTGGTCATCATGTACTGGTGGTGGTACCTGGCAGCCCAGCATGCATGGCGCTGTTGTTGAAATGAAGCTGGTAGTGTGGTTCCTGGCTGGTCATCATGCACTGGTGGTGGAACCTGGTAGCCAGGCGTGCATATTGTTGCTGTTGAGGACGGCAGCAAAAGTGAAAGTGACTGGCAGCTCAAGAGAAATGCCATGGAGTGCAAGCGAAAGTGAAAGCGACCACGCCAAGTCCCTGGCAAGGCACCGAGTGAGGGCCAGGGAGGTGGGGGAAGAAAAAGGGGGAAGGGGGCTGATGAATGAGGGGGAAGGGGGCTGGTGAATGAGGGAGGGGCTCAGGGTCTGCGGATGCCAGACAAAAAGATCGTAGTGCGCGCTGCTTAAATAAGCGGGCGTGCATTGCACTGAAAGTTTTAAAAAAAAGGAATGCAGCGTCCCTCGGGTGGCACACGCGAGAGCGAGCACCAGGCCATATGTTTTGAATTATCGCGCCCGTGTCTGGACACGAAAATTGAAAACATATGGCGCACGCGTGGTTAACGCTCTTGCGTGTGTGTTGTATTGCTTGTGGTTACCCGCATGTGGTGAGCTTCTGAAAGCCCCTTACAATAAGTCTCGCAGAGAAGCGCATGCGCGCTGCTTTGCGAGACCTAAAAAGGCAAAAGACTAGAAAGGGCCTGGAGAAAAGAATACAATACAGAAAACAAACAGATATACAGAGACTCTATTAAAACCTATCAATGAGAAATATAGAGAGCACAAGCACAGTACGTCGAGGAAAAAAATGACATCGTCCGCAAACACTCCCAGGGAAATAGCAAAAAAGCTTACAAAGCGCCCTGCCCCCAAATTACCTTTAGACTCTTGTCAGTTACGCTGTAACAAACTTGCGGAGTTCTTCAACTAAAAAATCCTAGACATATAAAATACTTTCCCTAAGGCCGCTTGTGTAGACAATTCGGTCCAGGAAGTGGACGCTCCAAGGGGAAGCACCCCTCGACTGGAGGAGCTTCCAACCATGGTCCTGTCCACCTTATCACAACTTTTTGCCCAGGTCAAATCCGGCTCCCCTCTTGAACCTGCCCCAATCTATAAACTCTACAAGGTAGAGGAAGCTGTATTCCCTGTTCTTCTGGAGGTGCTAAATTCCTCCTTATCCATTTGTCAGGTGTCCGTGTCATGGAAACATACCATGATAAGAGCACTCTTTAAAAAAAAAAAAACCTCGACCCTGAGTTATGGGGTAACTATCGTCCAGTCTCACTCCTCCCTGGGATTAGCAACATTTTGAATTTTGAATTTGAATTTTGAGCTATTTGTAAGCGCGCGTTCACTTGGCAGTTTCATGGCGCTGTAGGAATTCAACTGAGGAAAAAAAGGAGTGAAAGTTATGAACTAAATGCTTGCTGAAACAAAAAAGTCTTGAGGTTGCTGCGAAATTCTGTATAGGAAGACAGCGATCTTAGGGTGAGCGGAAGGGAGTTAAAAAAAGTGGGAGCGAGCACCGAAAATTTCTGGCCACCAGAGCGCTTCTTCTTAAACCGGGGAATGACTAAAAGAGATTTAGAAGAGGAGCGCAGGTCTCTGGTGGGGATGTAGTTAGTGATGGCTGCGTTAATAAAAGCAGGGGCAGTGCCAGCCCGAGCCTGAAAAGTAAGGCAGCCGAGTTTAAAAAGGGCTCTTTGTTTTATTGGAAGCCAGTGAAGGGCGATAAGCAACGGAGAGGAATGATGAAATTTAGGTAGGCCGTGTACCAGCGAGCCGCCTGGTTCTGCACCAGCTGGAGGCGATGGAGTGCATAGGCCGGTGCGCGATTATAAATGATGTTACCATAGTCGATTTTGGATAAAATCATGGCCATAACAATCAATTTCAAGGCGGAGGATGAGAAGAACCGGGAGACTTTCCTAATGATGCGTAACGTAAAATACTGGAGAAATATGTCAACAAAATTCTCTCGGAGTACTTAGAAACCCACTCCCTACTGCATACCTCTCAGACAGGCTTCCGTCCAAACCATGGTACGGAAACAGCTCTGTTAGCAGTAGTGGAGGAATCAAGGAAAATCTTCGACCAGGGATGTGCAGTGGCTGTCATCCTACTTGACCTGAACTACGCATTCGATACTGTCAACTACAACATCTCCTTTGACAGACTTAGAATGGTGGGAGTCTCAGACAAAGTTTTGGCATGGATCAAGTCTTTCCTGAAGGATAGATCGTTTCAAGTATTCGAGGGCAACTGCGCCTCCAAGTGTGTGCCACTCATGTGTGGATTCCCTCAGGGCTCGTCATTAAGTCCCACTCTATTTAACATCTATCTAAAACCTCTTGCCGAGCTAGTCCTCCCATATGAGATCCAGATCATTAACTTCGCGGACGACACGCAGCTAGTGGTAGCGTTAAAACACCCAAAGAATATGCCAGTAAATCTAGAATCCTGTATGGAAACTGTGGCCACGTGAATGGACCAGTCATGTCTTAAGCTCAATGGAGTCAAGACCGAACTAATGATCTTGGGTAACTACTACTCCATCGCCACAGCTGGATTGCACTTGCCTAACTGTCTTGGCTCTCCGCCAGCCCCCAAAGATAAGATCAAAAGCTTGGGAGTCTGGATGGATAAGTCTCTCAAATTCAACTGCCAAGCAGTCAAGTTAGCCGTCTCCTGTTTTGGTATCATAGGAATGCTGTGAGAGATTCTCCCACTTCACCCTACACCCGCTCGAAGAGTCATGGTCCAGGCCTTGGTGCTCTCCCGTCTGGACTACGGGAACTCCCTCTACCTTGGCACCCCAAAGTCTACCTCAAGGAAATTGCAGGTTGTGCAGAATTGCGAAGCCAGGCTGCTTCATTACACACCAACTCGCATTCGGTCGAGCCGACGCTAAAAAAACTGCACTGGCTTCCAATAATGAATGGATGATGTTTAAATCATTATGCGTAGCACATAAAATGCTCTGGGGGATCGGTCCAAAGATAAATCATTCTCTTATGGCCTTTCATCGCCCTTCAAGATGCCTCCAGTCAGCCAGCATGTTTTTGGCAGCGGTACCTAAAATTAAGAGAGCCCGTTAAGGGGGGCCGCTCCTTTTTCTCACAACGCCGCAAGACTATGGAACACTCCTCCCATCCAGCTGCGCTCAACGGCCCACCAACTCTCCTTCCGGAGCAGCTGAAGACTTGGCTATTCCAGATTCTGCCTTAACCACTCAACCTTCATTTGCTTATTGCTGTTAGCGCGGGGATGCCTAAGGGTAGCCATGCGCTTAACAAATGCCAATTAAGAATAAGAGGTCTTAACACGCATCAATGAAGCGCCAGAGCAGTGGAGCCACCCGCTCTGTAAGGCTGTCTCTATCAGTGTTGCCCCGCTTTAGCACGTCCTCTGGGGTCTCCTAACTCGGCGGCCAAGAGTAGCTGCAGCTATGTGACACATTGGACCTCCCCTCGTCTGAGTGCAGTCTTGGTATTTCTCTGGGCCAACTCATAGGGTGTTGGCCCACCCAGGGGCTCCATTTGCCGGTTTGTACCCGAGGGGTAGGCACATTAGCGTCAAATTACCGGTACAGTCCTGCTCCCCTACTGCAGTGCGGGTGCCCACCGCCGCATCAAATGGGTATGCGTCTTACTTAGAGGGGCTTCTTTTTAACATCCTCGATGCTGCTACGCTCCTCCACGCCCGACGACTTAGGCGCTGCAACAGACTCACCCAAGGGGTCTCGGGCGCCCCCAACAGCGCTCTGTCCCTCCACTGCCTCTCAAGTCCCCCTGAGTCTGTCTCCGGGTTCCGGCACCACCACAGATATCGGTTGGGTCTGGGCCCACACCCACCAAACAGTGCTCTCCACTGCTCTGCCTCAGCTCAGACCTCTTTGTCAGGAGTTGTACGTGGCTAGGCCACAGCCGCTGCCACTAGGGCTCACCGTAGGTGTGGATTCCGCCCCACCGCTAGTGCCCAGGTCACGCCGTTTTGTTCCTCAATTTAGCCGCTCCGCTCCCTTTCCAACGGGAGTCTGACACTCTCTTAGGAAGCTTCGCTTTCGGCCTCCGGCCTGGCTGTTAACATTTTGCAGGGTCGGCCCTTCCACGCTCCCACTGCCGCTTCCCGCTCTCGGTAGCATGTGGATTTCTCCCCTGAAGCACGCCCATAGGGGGGCTCACCTTCCCTACGAGCCAGCAGTCCATTCCCGCCGTGTCACTGCCACTGTACAGCTCTCGGTCTCTGGACCTGGGGAACTATCCTCGGCGAGCTCACCCACAGCCGTCCACAGATTACTCTACAGCGGTCCGCAGGAGACCGGATCGCACCAGCCGAGCAGCGGTTCGACTCCGGCGGCAGGTCAGGCACACTCATGCATGTGGACAGCTTTTTCAAGATTTTACAGCTTGGGCTAGGACGGAGCTCCTCACCGAGCGTACGCTCTGACAGCCATCTTGGTCACGCCCAGAGAATCTTGCTTATTTGCAAATAGGCCAAACAATATAACCCTCAAATAATTAATTCAAGTATTTGAGACTCCTTGGAAAAAGCCGTTTTGCTTGGAATATTTCCACACGTATGATTTTGTCATCTGGCACGTGAGTAACGAACTTGCAAAATGGGGCCACAAAACATGGCCACCTTGAATACCAATTTCACAGTGTGAGGAGGGGTGGGGCCTCGAGGCACTTTTGAATCCCACCCAGCCCCCCCATGGTCCCTCCTTCCACTAAAAGAAAGCTTGCTGACACTAGTGTTGATGTCCTGAGGTGCTTTCACACTCTCCGATGGAGGACAGCAGTTTAAAGTCTCGGAAAACTAGCTGGAAGAACACTATTTACAGTGGTTTTCAGCTCATAATCCATGCCACCATGTGATATCGGCTCCTCAGCGGGAGACCGTGTGATGGGAGCCGATATCGTGTGGCACCATGTGAGTTAGCAGGTATGCTGGCATCACATTGACGTTTAGTATATTGATCATTTTAGTTTCTCAATGTGTTAGAATCGAATCGATATAGGTCGTTGCGCACCACCAGATGATTTGTTCTCCTCCAAAGCACATGCGGTTAAGCTCGAAGCCAGTTCACTTTTTTACAGTATAGTATTACATTTCTTTTTTATGTCAATAAAAGCTTGGAGCCTTTAAAAGAAAATTGTGCTGGACACTATGATTTATTAAATGCAATTATAAAGAGATTTGTCAGTGCATTATATGGCAGGGAAATTGGAAATAAACTATTTACTGCACCAAAACATTAGTCATTGTCCCCAGAATATTTCAAAGCAGGAGGCAACACTCTTTTACATGCTTGTGATCCAAAAGCAGAAATGTAGATGAAGCATGGTAAGCAACAATGCCTTGTGAAGCGCACAATTACGATTTGTGCTTCCTCTTGGCACTTTCATCCAAATCTGCAACACAGCTGCCACAGCACTGGCTCCTCTGCTATGTCGGAGGAGCGTCGCCCGCCTGCTGAGAGCCAGCCGAGGGAAACGGGAAAAAATAAAATGATAATCGTTTTTTATTATCATTTTATTTATCCCACTTTCCTCCAGAGCCAGCCAAGTATGGGTGGGGTGGGGCGTGGCTTGTTGTCAAAGGCACAGCCAGAAGGTGGGAAGTTGTGCACAATCTAAATGCGCATGACAAGCGGCAAAGGAAGCTGCTCAGACCAATCCCGGCACTGCTCTCATGCCATTGAGAGAAGCGCCAGGGTCGGGTAGGGGAGTCTGTGCGGGTGTCCCAGGGACTGCTGGGTCACCATCAGGAAGAAGAGGAGCACCAAGGCAGCCAGCAACGTCAGAACAGGTACTTAAAAAAATATATTATAATTATTTTCCTTGTTTCACCCCCACCTTCCCCGATCCCCCGTAAATTGTGCGGCAGCCGCCACTGCTGACGGATGAAGTTTACTTCAGGTATTCCCAAGACTATAAAACTTTGAGAAGTTCCTGTTAATGAATATCTTCAAGCACTTGTGACAAGCAGCAGTTTAATACCCTAGGGTCATGTAGTTGCTACTTAAAACGTTGTATTAATAAATAAAAACTAGTGCTCTATGCAGTAATTCAGTCTCTAAGTGCAGTGCACTGCATAATATAATACACATGAGTGGCTGTACACCCACTGGTGTTCCTATGTCAACAAATTTTCGTGCACAGACTGTACACTAACATTCTACTGTGATTGTACGCAGTTGTCAGGCCTGATGGGAAAGTGAAAGCATGGTGAAATTCTTGACTTGTACACACAAAAGGGAGGGGTGAGAGTAACGGACTCACCTACTCTGAACCCGTAGTCAATACTTTTTACACCAAAAGGAGTAGGGAGAAATAAAATATCTGTGTACCGTGGTGGCACATACTGTGTGTCTTAATACTGCCCTCACTCACACTATTGTGTGACATGCTTCATCATATGCTGCTTACAACTTGTAAGCAGCCCTATGATGAATCATGTCACACAATAGTGTGAGTGAGGGCAGTATCAGAACTTTTTGACTTCTCAACATCACAAAAAAAAAAAAAAAATGGACAGAGTGTTGAATCTTTTCAAACACTCATCCCCCAGTCACAAATCTGGGTTTAATCCATCGCTATTTTCCTAGCCACGTCACCCCAGTTTAGCTATTTGCTAATCAGTATTGACCCTGCTTCCCATGGGAACAGTCCAGCCAGAACTGCCAAGCCAAGTTCTCCCTAGTCCAGAAACAAGTATCCTACAACCGATTTCGGGTTATCACCCCATATCAGTCAGGCTAGCTTGAATCCAGTGGCGCAGCGAGCAAGGGACCAACGTCTGGGCATACCCTTAGCCAATTAGAGCACACATTACAACATCAAAAAATAAAATGATGGATGGAGTGTTGAAACTTTTCAAACATTCTCCCACAATCTCAGATCCGAGTTTAATCCATTGTTATTTTGCTCACCACGTCACCTCAGTTTGGACCTAGCCATATGCAAATCAGTCTTGACCTTGCGCCTCATTGGAACAGTCCAGCCCGAACTGCCAAGCCAGGTTCTCTCAGGATCGGAGATAAATATCCTGGGACGGTTTCGGGGTATCACCCCTCATCAGCCACGCTAGCTTCAATCCAGTGGTGCAGTGAGCAAGGGAGCCAGGTCTAGGCGTACCCTTAGCCACGTCGGGGGCACATACCAGCATCACAACATAAATCTTGTTGACTTGCGTTATGCCATGAAAGTTTGCAGGGGGTAAACATAGACTGGCATGGGCCATTGCCTCGCCCCTTTGCCTATAGCCTTATGTTACCAAGCAGTAGAAACACAGGTCATGTTACAGAGTGCTCTGCAATAGTGAGAACTAAGAGGCGCTATATTCCATACAAAGTATTAATGTATGGGTAAATCCATGGTAAGTCACCGTGCTGAGATTTTAAGCATGTGAAAGCAATGTTGTGAGAAAAAAGGCCCAGTTTCCTAAACTTTCTTGTGAATTCACTTGACAAACCCTTTGCCAATGCTGTTCAGGAGATGTCCATATTGTAGGGGATGGTCGATTTCATATAGTGGTCTGTGACAGCTTTTCGTCACGGCCTGAGGCCTTTGGGTTGGCGGTTGTAGTTAGTGTATGCTTTTAAAAGACAGTTCCCCCAAAAATTATTTCTTGATGACACACATTTCTTTTTAACAAAAATGTTTTACTGAAAATCTATTTATTGAAAAAAAAAATTGACACAGGTCAACAGAGCAGGCATTAGCTCCATATAGACCAGGTGGCATTGATCGCATTGTGGATTCACATACATATAGGGATAAGTCCCGTAGTATGCCAAAAAGTATGTAACAATCTACCCAGTGGGTAGTACAAAAGGAAGCCATCAAGTATCTGAACAGTTCAGCGATCCGACTTAGAATTGCAATTGAAGCAAGGTATTAAAACACAAACAGCATATAAACAATTGAGCAGGTCAATTTGTGATTGTCCATTCCTGGGGAGGCTCTGTGTCCGTACAGGAGGGTAGGGGTTTGCAAGATAGGGACATGTGACGAGCGAGGAGGGACAGGTCAGGGAACAGCTAGGGAGGAGTCTCGCCCATCAGCTTCATGGTTTGTCTATGCAGGATTAGTTCAATCGAAAGGTTGTAGCTCCTTATGTTTGGGAGGATTAAAGCAACTATATTTCAAGTGCGTGAAGTAGTTTATCAAGGGTTTCTAAATGCGGTGTGAACTTAAGAGTCGGTGTGGGCAATTCTGTGTCAAGAGATCCATGGCCATGGCATGCCATAGTCAGATGACCCACAGAGCCATTGGGGGGAAGTTCTGCTTCCAGTGAAGTGCTACTAGCTGTCTGGCTGCACTCAGCATGTGGCACGCAAGTCGCCAATCCGTGCGAGTCATAGCCTCCAGTTCCATAGGCTGGAGCCCCAGGACAGTGCTGATGTAAGAAATAGAGAGGAAAAAACACAGGCCACCCTTGATATAGCCCAAAATTTCCTTTCAATAGGTAGAGATGACAGAACATGACCATCATATGTGCTGGGAATCGCCTGGAGCAGCACTAAAGCGCCAGCAGAGGCTGGATGTGGTGCGATAGATGGTGCGAAGGCAGGATGGTGTATAGTACCACAGTGTCATTATTTTATATGCCGTCTCACGCTGTTTACTGCAATGTATTTTGGGGGTGTCCCGCCAGAGTGCCTCCCACTGTTTCTGCAAGATGCCCGCAGTGGTATCAGTTTCCCATTGTGCTTGACAGGTATGCAGGCGTCGTGCGCTCGAGTGTTGGAGGACCTGGTGAGTGAGAGAAATCAGCCCTCTCGTGCCATCATAAGCCCTAACCAGTGCTTCAAAAGGGGTAAATTGTCTGGTTGCTCCCCAAGTGTTCAGAGGGTGTAGGGCCCAATGTCACAACTGGCAATACTGTAGTCGCGACTTTTCCAGTAGGTGGAACTCCTGTTTACAGTGATCAAATGTCTTGATGGAAGTTCCAAAAACAACAATTGATGGACAGAATGCAGAACAATGTCATACATTCACCCCAGTACAGAGATCTGGGCCTAAATCCATCGTTTTTTTGCTCACCATGCCATTCCAGTTTGAACTCAGCCATATGCAAATCAGTCTTGACCCTGTGCCCCATGGGAACGGTCCAGCCCGAACTGCCAAGCCAGGTCCTCCCTGGACTGGTAACAAGCATGCTATGACCGGTTTCGAGCTTTCAGCCCTCATCAGCCAAGATAGCTTGATTCGAGTGGCATGGAGAGCACGGGACTCACGTCTGAGCATACCCGTCCCACTCGATTTGCCAAATGCAAAAACAATTGATGGACAGAATGCAGAACAATGTCATACATCCACCCCAGTACAGAGATCTGGGCCTAAATCCATCGTTTTTTTGCTCACCATGTCATTCCAGTTTGAACTCAGCCATATGCAAATCAGTCCAGCCCGAACTGCCAGGCCATGTCTTCCCTGGACCAGTACCAAGCATCCTAGGACCGGTTTCGGGCTTTCAGCCCTCAGCCAGGATATCTTGACTCCAGTGGGCACGGGACCCACGTCTGGGCATACCCTTCCCCCTTAGGGTAAAAATGCAACACAAAAGATACATCCAGATCCTAACACTGTTCTTTGACTCTGGTAGTATAGATAAGGAGTCGAATTCAACGCAATACAATCTGAACACATCTTTTCCCGTCCGTGTACCAAAAAACTCTGCATTGATCTAGTCCACACTAGTCTAATGTTCTTTTTAAGCATAAACCTGTATGCCATTGCACAAGCATTTTCATGACTGAATAAAAGATTGCAGGCGAAAGCAGCAGCAGCCGCGCACTAGATAACCGGCACCTAAAAATAATAACAAGTGAACATGCACCATCAAAGCCATTAAGTCTGGCTGTTATAGCTGTAGATGGTCTTTACTGTAACGGGTGCATGTTGTCGTGTCGTATGTTTGGATATATAAACAGAAAAAACACATACCGGGACCCACATGCTCACAAACAGCATTAAAATGCAATAGCAACACACAGACAACGCACACAAAGACTGACATGCAGTCCGACAATACATAGATACGCACAACTAGACACAGTTGAACTTTTATGAGCTGCATGGATGGTGGATGAAGTGACTCGTGGCTGTGTGGTTTAGGGATGAAAACAAATGGCTGGATGGGTGCAAGTGTATATAATGGTGGGTGGGCAAACGGATAGGTATGGCTATACCGGTAGATTGATGAAAAAGTAGATGGATGCATGAATTGTTGTGCGCTGATGGGTGGATGCATGAGTGGATGGCTACATTACTGGGTGATGATGGACGCTAGCCATGGGTAGAAATGTGGTGTGAGTACAAGCGTGAGGAGGATAGAATTAATGTCCTTGTACTAGAGTTGCCCTCGAATGATTGAGCTCTGAATGAGGCTTACTAGCCAGAGTGAAATTAATCAAGCAGGCAGACGGTGATTTCAGGTGGACATTCTCAGGCACCAAATTCTAACACCTTCTTTTAAAAACACTGGATAAGGCAGACAAACTGCTTACAACGGCATTTCATGTTACATTTGTACAGCATCCCATTAAACTGGCAAATGCCACAGATTTCAACAGAGCGGAAGTCATTTCAGATGAGATGCCCCCAAGGATCGTGACCTCCCAGAAACTGCATTTATTGACATTACTACTCCCGATTAAAGAACCGCAAAGGAAAGTGCTTTAAGAAGCAAGATGTAATAAAGATGACCTTGAAACTACGAAAAATGGAGGGGGCGTGGCCAGCAGCATGGCCAGCTAAGACATGTCTTTGTGTAGCTCCGGACGAGCTGCTAATAATCCGCCTTAAAACTGATTCCCCAGAGCCCAAAATAGACTCCTGTCAAGGCATTGAGCCGCTGTGCCTCACTGGGACCTGTAATCCTGCAGCGGCGTGACAAAACTCGCCGAAAATATCGAAAACAGGTACCGATTCATGCCCGGCCGCGGAGGTCAAGATGGCGGCGTGCTAACTTCGGAAGCCAGCTCCGGAGAAGGAGGACTGGCTGGAACGCTACAAGCCCGCCGGGCGAGCAGCTGAGTGCCTCCGATCACCTGCGTGAGCCCTGCGGGTGAAGGGCAGTATCGGCCGTGTGTAGCGGAGGAACCCCTGGAGGTATCGGCGCTGGACGGGCTCTGGCCGGGACCGCCGTGCTCCCCTCCCCCACCCCCGCTCGCGGGGCAACGAAAGGTCCGTAACCGGACTGCACCCGCCCGAGACACGGGCGCGAGAGAAGTGCCGATAACGCCCGCTGCAGGGGGCTGAAAATTAACACGTCGGCTGCTGCGGCGGCCGCGGGACACCATGGTGCTGCTGACTGCCGGGAGGTAAGGAGACTCCCCCGGCCAATCTGGCAGCGCGAGCGCCTGGCTTGCAGACACACGCTCGGCAGGAGTGCCCCTGCTGGGATCCCGTACGGACCTGCTACAGCATGGCATTTTGAACGGGCATAGCACACGCCCTCCTGTGACACGGGACGGGAGATCCTTCTCCCCCCTATGCCTTTGGCCACTGGAGCTGAACTTTACTAGAGGATTGGTGCAGACCTCGCAGCGTGGGCCTCGCTGCAGCCACGGACTAGATCTTGAAGGTGAGCCGGCCTACCCGGGACGTAGGTGGGGGCCGGACCTGCGGAGACCCGAGGGGCGGCAGAGACTGAGTGGCCTCCGCTCTCTGGATTGCCTCTGCTGCTGGGCACTGCGTGATCAGTAAGAGGGTCTGAGATAAGACGGAGGTGAAGCACGTAACGCAGAGACACTACACGCATTTGCGGCGCCTCAGTTGAGGACGTGTGTGCCATACGATCCTTGTGGAACACGGTAAGGAGTCCGTGGGAGGCAGACGACGGCTGGGGCCCAGATCGGGACTGGAGACACGAGCTGCGGGACGCGGGTCACAGGGCGGCGACTGGGGGAGGGCATCGGCCCCACGCGCAAGGCGCTACTTGCTATCAACAGCCATGGGAAAGAAAGATATGGTCTACAGAACTGCCAAACAGGGCCCCATGGATAATTTTGCTGCACCGCAACCGACCGCAGAAGTCGCACTCACAGCCAACAGCACGCGGTCCGACACGGACCTCTTGATGGCCGCTATCCAGGCGTCCAGGGCCGATATTCAGGAGTCCAGGGCCGATATTCAGGAGTCCAGGGCGGCGTTGGAGGTGAAAATTGGCGAGGTAGGGTCGGAGGTGACGCTACTGCACCAAGATTTTCGAAAACTGCCAGACCGGGTGACCACGGCGGAAACGCGAATAGGAGAGGCAGAAGACTCGATCTCCACATTGAGAAAGGATATGGCGGAACTCCAGGCCTCACATCGTCAGCTGTTGTGGAAGGTGGATGATGCTGAAAATAGGGCGCGACGCAATAACCTGCGCTTTGTTGTATTTAGAGAAGGATGTTCGACCCGGCCTCTTGGCGTGGTCCTACCCCTCCCGCATGGCGGGCCCAGGACGACATCAGCCCTCCTCCGGACCTCGGGCGGCCCCTTCGGCCCGACCCCGCATGCCCCAACACCACAGATCCGGCTATCATCCCGGATCCCCATCCCCGGCCTGGCTCCAGCGTAGGTCCATCACGACCTAAGCACGAGGCCGTGCCCGACTCCATCTTGGGTCCCCCACGTCACGACCACGTGGCCTCGGCCCAGGCCCAGACCCCAGCGAAGCCCCGACATCGAGGCACCAAGATCCACCCAGGTGGTCGAGTGGCCACTCGACAGATCCCGGAGGGAGAGGGGTTTCGATGGCCCTCCAGCCGTCCCCGGACGCCTGGTATCGATCGCCCTCCGGCCTCCCTGGGCGCTGGCTCCACCCCCCTGCTGGGTGTCTGGACACCATCATCCCGGCCCCTCTGACCCCCAGGCGAGAGGGTCCGGACATCAAAGGACCTCCATCCTATATCTGGGCCAGCCCCGGAGTAGGACGCCAGTTGTATCCTGGACTGGAAGCCCTGCTGACGCTGTCACGGCCGACACCAGACGAACTGATCTCCGGTAACCTGAACCATCTGAGAGCCTGCTGGCGCTGCCGCGGCCTACCTTGCTGAACCATCTGAGAGCCTGCTGGCGCTGCCGCGGCCTACCTTGCTGAACCATCTGAGAGCCTGCTGGCGCTGCCGCGGCCTACCTTGCTGAACCACCTAAGAGCCTGCTGGCGCTGCCGCGGCCTACCTTGTTGAACCATCCGAGAGCCTGCTGGCGCTGCCGCGGCCTACCTTGCTGAACCATCCGAGAGCCTGCTGGCGCTGCCGCGGCCTACCTTGCTGAAACCATTTGTAAGCCTGCTGGCGCTGCCGCGGCTCGAACCTCTCAGAACCCCCCAGCTCGAGGATTGAGAGCTGTGCGCAGGGTATCCCTTCCTCCGCCCAGAAGCTAGACTGTCCCGCTACCTTACCCCCCTTTTCGAGACTTTACGGGTCCCTCGATCCGCCTGTATATTCTGCCAAGAACCCGCAACCTTTATTACTTATAAAAGCTTGAGAACTTGACCTCCTGTGTGGTGTCCGTTTGTAGTATTGTGATTACTCTGCTGTACGATCCTAGGAGAGGCCCCTCATCCAGGAGGCCTCTCGGTAACGCTCGGCTACGTCTCGACGGAGAGGTGGACCTAGGGGTGGTCCGGCAGACATCTCCTGCCTCCCCCGGGGTCGCCTTTCCAACATTGGTGGCAAGCGGTGGGATCCGAGCCCACGCAGATCGTACAGAGAGTGATTCACTCGCTACCAAGAAAAACCCACTGCGACCATGAGCACAGAATTCCAGAAAGAGAAAATGGAAGACTACAGTCACAAGGAGCTAAAGCAATTCTGCAAAGAACTGGGCATCGCTACCACTGGCTTAAGCACCAAAGAAGACTTTAAATCGGCCCTACAGGCCTGGGTGGACGCCGGCGAGGCGCCACCTCCGAGTGAAGATAACCCGGGACCGAACGGAGGCCCGGAGGCTGAGGTGAACCCAGCGGGAGGGAGACCCGCAGCCCCAAACACGGGCCTCTCCCACGAAGACGCCCGAGAACGAGAGAGGAACCGGCTCCACGAGTTGGATCTGGCTCGACTCCGACAAGAAGGAGAAATCCAACTGGCAGAACGGAAGCTAGCCCTCGAGGAGAAAAAACTCATGCTCGAGCACGAGCGCGTCCTCAAAGAAATGGAACTTAAAGCCAAGGCAAACGAGACGGCCATCACCGGGGGTAAGACCTCACCCCCGCCGGTGGACACGAAGGTGCACATACCTAAGGATGTCGTCAAAGAGTACTATAAGAACGACGACATCCAACAGTGGTTCAAAGCCTACGAGGTCGCCATGACCGCTCATCGAGTACCCCTCAAGGACTGGGGCGCCGGCCTGTGGGGGAAGTTTATCAACGAAGGGAGAGACGCCCTGCTGGAACTCCCTGATACCGAGATGACCTCGTACGAGCACATGAAGACCGCCCTCCTCACTCGCTACGGACTCACCCCCGAGATGTACCGGCAGCGATTCCGAGACTGCAAAAAAATCCTGGTACCACTTGGGTGGAGTACGTGAACTTTTACAGCAGAGCCTTCGAGGGGTGGATCAGAGGCTGCCAGGTCACCACCTACCAGCAGTTGGTCGACCTCATTCTATGGGAACATCTGTCCAATAACTGTTTCGCCGAACTCCGGCAGCACCTCCTCGACAGCAAATTGACTGAGCCACGAAAACTCGCTGTCGAGGCGGATCGATGGGCGAGCACCCGAGTTCCCCGGAGCACGATGGGAGACTACGGCCGGGGATCCCCGGGGAACCACCGACCACGAGGCGGCGGAGTAGGCCAGAGCCGGGGACGGGACGCCCCCCAGGGGTCCTCCTCTACTTCCACGTCGCCATCCCTGGGCCAGAGAGGGGGCCCCCCAGCCAGACCGGGGCCCCGCCCAAACGTTACGTGTCATAGGTGCCAGCGACAAGGTCATTATGCGAATGACCCCCTCTGCCCGATGAACCAGCGACCCGGCACCACCGGGCCCCCAGCCCACCAGATCGCGGCTGCTGCCCTGGGTGAAGAAAGAAGTGAGGAAGAGGACGACGACCACGAACAGGCCGAGTGGGAGCCCGCCGCCATGACCTTAGCATGCCTGGGTACCCACGACCTGATCCCGCGAGGTCCGATCCCCGGCAACACCCAGAAATACCGCCAGTGGGTCACCATCAATGGTCGCCGGACCGAAGCCCTCCGTGACACCGGAGTCAGCGTGACCGCGGTCCGCTGCCATCTGGTGACCCCAGAACAGATCCTTCCTAACGTCCTGTGCCCAGTCCGGTCCGCAGATAACTCAGAGACTTTGTGCCAGATGGCCCGCATCCCCTTCGAGTGGGGAGGAGTGTCGGGCATGCTGAAAGTGACTGTCCGCGACGATGCCCCCGTGGACTGCCTCCTTGGGAACGACCTGGAAAGTTCCCCATGGGCTGGCGTCGAACGAAGAGAGCACCTGGGGATGCTAGGCCTTCCCGAATGGGTCTGTGCGACCACCCGCTCCATGTCCGCCCGAGCCTCCACCCCAGCGGGGGGAGCTCCGACCGAGGAACCAGAGTGGCCCGCACCTCCGCCACCCGTCGTCCCCGAGGACGCCGACCCCGAACACGGCCCCCCAAGGGCCCGACCAAGAAGATCTCACCGAGCTCAACCACCTCCCAGAACTCGCTCAATGGCGCCAAGAAGGTGGCCCCACCCGCGAACAGTTCCGGCAGGAACAGAAAACCTGCCCCTCCCTCGAGGGGATTCGACAGCAAGCCGCTACTCAAGCCGCTGGAGACCCCGCGGGGTCCCACTGGGTCTATTGGGACAACGACCTCCTCTACAGTGAGCAGAAGATTGCTGAGCTAGGGGCCGGCCGGGTACTGGTCGTACCCCTCCGATTCAGAGACTTCCTCCTGAACTTAGCACATGTTGTGCCCCTCGCCGGGCACCTGGGGCAGGACAAAACTTACAGCCGCCTGGTGACCCATTTCTACTGGCCAAGAATGCGCACCGATGTGCATAACCACTGCCGAACCTGCCCGACCTGTCAAGCCAGCGGGAAGAGCGGGGGGAAAGTCAAAGCCCCGCTCCAGCCGTTCCCCGTGGTGACCACCCCCTTCGAGCGAGTAGGAATAGACATCGTAGGGCCCCTGGACCCTCGCACCTCGCAGGGGCACCGCTTCATCCTCGTCCTGGTTGACCATGCCACCCGCTATCCGGAGGCCATCCCCCTCCGAACCATCACGGCCCCCGTGGTGGGCCGAGCCCTCATGAGCATCTTCTCCCGAGTCGGCTTCCCCCGAGAAGTCGTGAGTGATCGGGGCTCCAACTTTATCTCGAAGCATATGCGATCCCTATGGCAACAGTGCGGGGTCGCCTACAAGTTCACCACCCAGTATCATCCCCAAGGAAATGGACTAGTGGAACGATTTAACAGAACACTGAAGGGGATGATCAAGGGCCTAGAAGAGCCCCTCCGGCGCAAATGGGATGTCCTGCTGCCCTGCCTCCTGTTCGCCTACCGAGAGGTACCCCAGAAATCCCTGGGGTTCAGCCCTTTTGAACTCTTGTACGGACACCCGGTTCGAGGCCCCCTCAGCCTGGTCAAGGAAGGCTGGGAGACAGCCGTTCGAGATGCCCCACCGGATGTCTACCGGTACCTCCTGACACTCCGCAATCAGACTCGGAAGTTCCGAGAACTTGCCGAGGCCAACCTGGAGGCTAGTCAAGAGGAGATGAAACGCTGGTATGACCAGAACGCCTCGTCCATCGAGTTTGAGCCGGGCCAGCGAGTCTGGGTCATTTCCCCGGTTGAACCGTGTGCCCTCCAAGACAAATGGACGGGGCCCTTCAAAGTGGTGGAGCTCAAGAGCCCCGTCACCTACCTGGTAGGCATGGAGTCCCCCAGGAACCCCCTCCGGGTTCTACACGCTAACCGGCTCAAGCCGCACTTTGCACGCACTGAACTGAGTCTGCTGCTGGCGACCGATGACGGAGCTGAAGACGACTCCGAGCCATTACCAGATCTCCTCAGCACCACCGAGAAAGACGGCTCCTTCGAAGGGGTCCGGCTCTCCCCTACCCTGACCCCAGAGCAGCAACAAGACTGCCGGAAGCTGCTGGGGCAGTTTGCGGATCTGTTTTCCCTCACGCCGGGGGTCACCCGGTGGTGTGTCCACGATGTGGATACCGGAGACAGCCCACCTGTAAAACACCGAGCTTTCCGAGTGCCCGACCGGGTTCGGGCCTGCATCCAATCGGAAGTGGCCAAAATGTTGGCCCTGGGGGTAGTCGAGCCCTCCAACAGTCCCTGGGCCAGTCCCGTTGTCCTGGTCCCTAAAGCCGCCTCCCCCGGAACCGCTCCAGAGCTCCGGTTCTGTGTTGACTACAGGGGACTGAATGCAGTCACCAGGACCGACGCCCATCCCATCCCCAGGGCGGATGAACTGATCGATCGCCTAGGGGCCGCCAAATACCTCAGCACCTTCGATCTCACGGTGGGGTATTGGCAGATCGGCCTTACCCCTGGTGCACAAGAGCGATCGGCCTTCTCGACCCCTGATGGCCACGATCACTTCAAAGTGATGCCCTTCGGCATGAAAAATGCGCCGGCCACCTTCCAGAGACTAGTGAACCAGGTGCTGGCCGGACTAGAGGAATACAGCGCCGCCTATCTAGATGACATTGCGGTGTACAGCCTTCAGTGGGATGCGCACCTGACCCACCTCTGGAAGGTCCTGACGGCCCTCTGGCAGGCCGGACTAACCATCAAAGCCAGCAAATGCCAGATAGGCCAAGGGTCAGTGACCTATCTGGGACACCAAGTGGGGAGCGGCCAAGTAGCTCCCCTCCAACCAAAGATAGACGCCATCCGGGCCTGGGAGCCCCCGGTCACCCAGACCGCCGTCCGAGCCTTCCTGGGGCTCACCGGATACTATCGGCGATTTATAAAAGACTACGGGAGCATTGTGGGGCCCCTCACAGAACTGACCTCAAAGAAATTACCCCAGAAGGTGCACTGGACCCCTGCGTGCCAAACAGCCTTTGAGACTTTAAAGACTGCCATGTGCACCGCCCCTGTGCTCCAGGCCCCCGACTACAGCAGAGAGTTTATAGTCCAAACCGACGCCTCGGAGCACGGCATCGGGGCGGTCCTGTCCCAAGCTAACCCCGAAGGAATCGACCGGCCTGTGGCCTTCATCAGCCGGCGGCTGCTGGCTAGAGAACAGCGGTGGAGCACCATCGAGAGGGAAGCCTTTGCCGTGGTGTGGGCACTCAAGAAGCTCCGGCCCTACCTCTTCGGCACCCACTTCCGAGTCCAGACCGACCACCAGCCCCTGCGTTGGTTGATGCAGATGCGGGGAGAAAATCCGAAACTGCTGCGCTGGTCCATTTGTCTGCAGGGGATGGACTTCACTGTGGAGCATCGCCCCGGCAACGACCACGCCAATGCTGACGGCCTGTCCAGATTCTTCCGCCTCGGCGAGGAGAACCCCCAAGAAGATGGGTGACTCTCCCCTGCCTTCAGCTGGGGGGGACGCGTGTTGGACCCGGCCTCATGGCGTGGTCCTACCCCTCCCGCATGGCGGGCCCAGGACGACATCAGCCCTCCTCCGGACCTCGGGCGGCCCCTTTCGGCCCGACCCCGCACGCCCCAACACCACAGATCCGGCTATCATCCCGGATCCCCATCCCCAGCCTGGCTCCAGCGTAGGCCCATCACGACCTAAGCACGAGGCCGTGCCCGACTCCATCTTGGGTCCCCCACGTCACGACCACGTGGCCTCGGCCCAGGCCCAGACCCCAGCGAAGCCCCGACATCGAGGCACCAAGATCCACCCAGGTGGTCGAGTGGCCACTCGACAGATCCCGGAGGGAGAGGGGTTTCGATGGCCCTCCAGCCGTCCCCGGACGCCTGGTATCGATCGCCCTCCGGCCTCCCTGGGCGCTGGCTCCACCTCCCTGCTGGGTGTCTGGACACCATCATCCCGGCCCCTCTGACCCCCAGGCGAGAGGGTCCGGACATCAAAGGACCTCCATCCTATATCTGGGCCAGCCCCGGAGTAGGACGCCAGTTGTATCCTGGACTGGAAGCCCTGCTGACGCTGTCACGGCCGACACCAGACGAACTCATCTCCGGTAACCTGAACCATCTGAGAGCCTGCTGGCGCTGCCGCGGCCTACCTTGCTGAACCATCTGAGAGCCTGCTGGCGCTGCCGCGGCCTACCTTGCTGAACCATCTGAGAGCCTGCTGGCGCTGCCGCGGCCTACCTTGCTGAACCACCTGAGAGCCTGCTGGCGCTGCCGCAGCCTACCTTGCTGAACCATCCGAGAGCCTGCTGGCGCTGCCGCGGCCTACCTTGCTGAACCATCCGAGAGCCTGCTGGCGCTGCCGCGGCCTACCTTGCTGAAACCATTTGTAAGCCTGCTGGCGCTGCCGCGGCTCGAACCTCTCGGAACCCCCCAGCTCGAGGATTGAGAGCTGTGCGCAGGGTATCCCTTCCTCCGCCCAGAAGCTAGACTGTCCCGCTACCTTACCCCCCTTTTCGAGACTTTACAGGTCCCTCGATCCGCCTGTATATACTGCCAAGAACCCGCAACCTTTATTACTTATAAAAGCTTGAGAACTTGACCTCCTGTGTGGTGTCCGTTTGTAGTATTGTGATTACTCTGCTGTACGATCCTAGGAGAGGGCCCTCATCCAGGAGGCCTCTCGGTAACGCTCGGCTACGTCTCGACGGAGAGGTGGACCTAGGGGTGGTCCGGCAGACATCTCCTGCCTCCCCCAGGGTCGCCTTTCCAACAAAGGAATTGAAGAGACGGACATGGTGGCCTTTCTCCACTCTTGGCTAATGACAACTTTCCCGGCGTTGCAGTTCTCGACCTGTTTCATCATCGAAAGGGCGCATAGAGCCCTACTGGTTAAACCACCCGAGGGAGCACGGCCCAGACCAGTCATTGCGTGTTTCCTCAACTTCGCAGACCGAGACCTGATACTGAGAGAATCCAGAAAAATGGGAGAAATCCGCATGGAGAACACGACTATTATGACTTTCCCTGACTACAGCCAGGAAGTGCAAAAGCAACGCAGATCCTTCGACGCAGTCAAAGCGAAACTAAGAGACATGAACATTACCTATATGCTATTGTTCCCGGCGAAGTTGAAGGTAATCTACAAAGACAAGGCACACTTCTTTACCCATCCGGAGGATGCCTGACAGTGGCTAGAGGAACGTCCCATATTCCGCAGGCTAGAACACGGTGGGAGGGGCAGGCCAGATGGACCGACTCCGCACAGACCGCAATGGGAGCGACCGAAGACTCGACGTCCAAAGGCACAGAGGAATAGGAGACAGATACAGACTACACCTTACCCGGGACGCAGCCAAGAGAATAGACGAAGAGGACAATCGGCATCCCCCGGAGGGAGAGGCGCTACAGGACCGGGACTCTCTCGTCTCGGCAGAACCTCCCGCTCGGAAGGAGAAGAGAGAGGTGACTCTGAAGTCCTTTCATCCGGGGAGGAAGAGGATGGAGCACACTCCGTCCATCCACTGGAAAAGGCGATCCACGAACAGGACGGTTTTGGGAAACCAGCTGATCTACATGCAGACACGCAAGACTCACACTCTTGATCGAGGGCAGAATGGGCAACCAAGAGTGCAGCTCGTCGCTGAGAAGACACGCAAGTTGTTTACCCCCACCCCTTATACCTATTGGTTCTATTGGTCACAGACTTTTTTATAAGCATTTCCCACCTTTAACTCTTGAGACTATTTACTGGGGAATGCACTCTATGTTTTGCACTGAATCTGTTCGAGTGGGTTGTAAGTGAGGGGGACCTTTGGGAGGGCGATAGACCTTCTCCTACTATCAGTTCTACCTAGAGGAGGGATGGGACTGACAGGGGAGGGAGGTGGGGTGGGGGGGACGGGGAGGGACTTCGGTTTTGTTCCATCATTGAGTTGGGGTTAGCGTACTATGGGGGGATGGGGGAGTTAGGGGGAGTTAGGTTGGGAGGGGGACTGAGGCACTCCAGCGGAATACCACAATTGTATCCTGGGCAGACACACACGAATGGCAACACATCCCGACGCGAACCGCTAGAGGCTACCTATCACTAATTGACACACCATATAGACTATTGGCTGCTGTCCCACGCCAGACAGGGACACTGGTCCAACAGGGCCCGCTATACACTCACCACCTGCATGATTATGGGGGATTATGAAAGGAGAGCTGCCTATGAGGAAAGCATTAAGGTGATGACCTGGAATGTTAACGGCCTTGGCTGCAAGATTAAACGGGCCTGGTGAACAATTACATCAAGAGGTCGGGGGCAGATGTAGTACTCCTCCAGGAAACGCACTTACAGGGTAATAGGTGCGCCTTCTTGGCAAGGGGGCGATACAAAGTCTTGGCTCACGCAGGGTTCTCCTCAGGGTCGAGAGGCACGGCAATACTCATCAGAAAGAACCCGCCAATGAGTGTAACGCAAGTCTGGGCAGATAGCCAGGGCACCTATGTAGAGGTACGGGGTCGTGGAGATGACGGGAATACACAATCATATCAGCATATGCCCCGCCCAAATTACAGACAGATACTATGAAGGGGATAACAGACATAATTCTCAATACATCGGACACAATTCAAATCCTTGGAGGGGACTTTAATGATGTGATGAGCCCATCTATAGACCGGACAGGTGAGCGAAATAGATCGCAGAACAAGACCCCTCTGGCCAGATCCATGGAGATTTTGGGCCTCCTAGATGTGTGGCGCTGGCTACACCCAGACATTCTCTTTCTTCTCTGGGGCTCACAAAGTCTACTCTCGCCTGGATTATATCTTTATGGCAAGACAAACGCTACAAGTAACGGACTCGGCAGAATATTGTGCTCGCGGGGTGTCTGACCACTCCCCCTTGGTGATTCAGATAGGTGGACGAAAGAAGAGAGGTCCCGGAACCCTGCGACTCTCGGCCTGGGATTTACAAAATCCGGACATTAGGAAAGGACTCAGGGCCGACGTGAAGGTGTTCTTGAGAGAGAACGAAGGATCTGTTGAATCCCGAGTAGTCCTATGGGAGGCGCTCAAGGTAGTGCTTCGTGATAGGGCCCACTGTAGACTAGCTGAGGCTAGCAGAAAGACCCAGACTGAGACACAGACTCTAGAAGCACAAATACTACAGCTAGAACAGGAGCATTTACTTACGAGAGACATAGGGACGCATAGGCGACTTGCTGATACCCAGGCGCAGTATAGGCAACTAGTGACGGGGGAGGCCAGGACGCAGGCACTGGCAACCTTGCACCGCATATGATGTAGGTGATAAGTCCGGGAGCCTATTGGCTTGGCTTAGTAGGAAGGAGAGAGACGAACGCAGGGTTGAGAAAATACGGGTGGGCCCGAATTCTTGGGCCTGCACTGACGACAAGATAGCTGATGCATTTGCCGAATGTTATGAAACTCTGTACGAGGCCCGAGATATGGGCTCCAAAACGGAGGCGTTGCAATATATGGCGCCCATCACCCTCCCAGTGCTTGGGGAAACTGAGTGCGACGATCTGGAGTCAGACGTTACCGAGGAAGAGGTTCGAGAGGCGCTGGCTAAACTCCACACAGGGAAGGCCGCAGGTCCTAACGGCTTTCCTGCGGAATTTTTTAAGACCATGGCTGATCTCTTGCCGCGACATTTGCTGGCCATGTTTCTGGATGCTGAGGAGGAAGGACAGTTTCCCCTAGATCTTAGACAGGCCACGATCGTCGCGATTTATAAACCCGGGTAGCCCCCGGAGGACTGTGCCTCATACCGCCCCATCTCATTGCTAAACGTGGAGGCCAAGATATATGCAACTATACTGGCCTCACACATGAGAAGGGTCATCCCGGACTTGATACACATGGATCAGACAGGGTTCATTCCGGAGAGGGCGACCAGATATAATTTGAGGAGGACACATAACTGGCTCCATGTGGTAAAGGACAGAACTGACCCGCATTGGTTCATGTCCCTTGACGCCGAAAAGGCGTTCGACGCTGTCCATTGGCCCTTCCTAGAGGGAGTGTTAGCACGGATGGGGTTTGGACCCAAATTCAGGAGGAAAATCGGTCTACTGTATGCGGGCCCTGAGGCCCGGGTAAGGGTAAATGGGGTGATGTTAAGGACCTTCTCCATACAGCGGGGAACCCGGCAGGGATGCCCTCTGTCACCTCTGCTATTTGCCCTGACAATCGAGGTAATGGCCTCTGCGGTCAGACAAAATGAGAGGATCGCGGGTTTCTATATTAGCCAAACGGACACACGACATGAGAAAATATCCCTTTACGCAGACGACGTCCTCCTCTTTGTTACACGGCCAGAAAGTACAGTGCCGGCTATATTTGATGTACTGGCGACCTATGGCGAAAGGTCAGGATACCAGATTAACTGGCACAAATCGACACTTTACGATCCACAAGGGCGTGAGAAATGGCCTCAACTGCCACAAAATCTACAGACGACCGGAGAAGGCTTCCAGTATCTGGGGGTATTCATCACGGCCGATAGAGACACCTCATACGATCGTAATATCGCTCGTATCGTGAGTAATTTTAAAACCGATGCAGATAGGTGGCAGTCTCTCCCCCTGACGATACTCGGTAGAGCAGTGATGTTCAAAATGATATCTCTCCCAAAATTCCTTTACGCCTTCCAAAATGAATATTACCAGATACCTACCAAGACGTTCCGAGACATCCAAGCGGACCTCCGGTCATTCTTATGGCTGGGGAAACACCCCCGGGTCGCCCTCACGACGCTACAGAGACATCAATATGATGGGGGGGATTTCGCTTCCTGACCTAGAGGCCTATTATTGGGCGGAACATCCTACCCCCATTAATGATTGGCTCCACGCACCCGCCACTCACCCCACATATGCTCTGGAACGTTTCCACATGGGCTCACATTCAAGTCTATACTATATATATGGGGGGGAGGGGACAGGCTGGACTATTGCCGGCAACAAGGATTACATTGGGGGTATGGAATAGAGTCACGAATGTAACTGGCTGGGCACACAGAGCTACAAAGCAAACACCTTTATGGGAATGCTCCTGGCTCGCAGAGTTACGCAAATTGAAAGGGTTCTAGGGATGGGACGACATCGGCATCTCTACATTAGGGGACATCATCAAAAACGGAGTGCTGAAACCATTTGCATCCCTGCAGTCCGAATTTGGGTTGCAGTGCTCTCAACTCTACAAATACATACAATTACGACACGCTTACTTGGCGGAAGAGACACAGAGCTCCACTCCCCCAATACGCGCCACTAGAGGGCCGCTTACTGCAAGAAAAGATCCCAGGGAAGGCGGTTTCACTGACCCACAAAACAATTATGAATAATAAACCAGACACACTGGCGGGCCTCCGAGCCACATGGGAACAGGAAGTGGGTGAGATGGATGATGTAGACTGGGGGGGGGGGGGGGGTACTGATGCATCCCAGGGAAGTAGCAATCAAGTCACGCTTACGCCTAATCCAGTTTAAGATCCTGCACAGGGTATATTATGACAGAGTACGGCTATGTAAAATGGGGAGGGCATTTGATCCTAGCTGCTTAAGATGCAGGCATGAGAACGGGACTTTCCTACATATAATATGGTCATGCACAAATATACAGACATACTGGAGCGAGATCGCCACTGAATTAAGTGCCGTACTCGGGATAGACATTTCACTGGAGCCGAAGTTGTTCCTACTGGGAATGACTAACGATATAGATCTGCCCCGCCCACAGCTAATATTTTTAGTGTTGGCCTTGGTGGTGGCTAAGAGGGACATAGCTAGGAAGTGGGGAGCAGCTGACACGCCTCAGATAAGGGAATGGAGGAGGGGACTAGACCTCTACATGGCGGCAGAAAGAGTCACATATAAGGCAAGAGGCTGTCCGAGGAAATTCCGCAAAGTGTGAAGTAAGTGGAGACAATACCATGGCCTAGACGGGGGTCTCTGAAGGGACCAAAACAATTACGAGATGGCCAGTAGATAGGAGGGAAGTAGAGGGGCCTGGGATGATGGGTGAGGAGCATAGGGAGAGAAGTACTGGATGTTCATTTGGAATGTGATACTAAGGGTATGTACTCTGACGGTAATGGGTGGGATGTGGGGATAGGAAGGTAGGGTCACTACCTGATGATGTCATGCATGTTTTGGATACTAACTTGTGGGGAAAACAATACAAATGTTTTTATAAAGATGGTACTGACAGCTTGCTATTGCCTCTGGAGGTTCTAACAGTTTTTACGTTTGGGACTGGGTGGGAGGGGGGGGGGAAAGAAAATGCAGATTTAAGACTTTCCTGCTGCACAGTTGCAATTATCATTTGTCAAATATGTCTCCCATGTTTTACGGATAACGCCGCCCATCATCCGAGATATGGGTACACTGGATGTGTAATGTTTTATTTCACGACTTAAGCATTGATATTGTCGGAAGCAGGAATGTTGACGAGTAAGATTATGTATTTTACGAATCTGCAATAAAAATATTTCCCAAAAAAGAAACTACGAAAAATGAAACGGATATCTCCTAATAGTTGGGGGGAAAAACAGAACAAAGAAGATCCACCATCAAAGAGAGAAATAAAGAAAAAATTAAGCCTTGGACAACATATGTTAACAAACATACTTCTTAGGAATGGCAATTACAGTCATAAAACAATCTAAAATATCACATAACTTCATGCTCAATAAACAAGTAAACAGGAACAAGCAGAACATTTCTGAAAGCACTTTGTGTCATTATATGTGCTTCTGTAATGTTAGACATTTTATAATAAAGTGTGTATTTCTTAACAGTAACATACATTACAGACAACACTGTTTTGATGATATACTGAAATCTGCAGCTCAAATAATTTTACGCAGGGATTAACATATCAGGTGCTGAGCCACAAGATTATGAGTGCGGATCTTGAATTTCATCACCTCCTTCGGCACAATAGAGTATTCTTCATTTCGTTTTCCCTTATATCCATTCTTGGCGGGTCAGAAAAGCTAAGTCTTGCTGTTGCATTCATTTCATCTCTACATTACCCAGATACCTCGCAGACATCAATTCTTCTGTTATTTATTTACATCAGTGGGGCTATGCTGCTCCACGCTACTCAAAACCCCTAGAGGTGTCCCAAATTAAAGCATGATTTAAGCCTAAAGCGCACCATAAGGACATTCAGGTGCAAACACTGTATCATTAAATAAACACAGCGTTAATACTCATGATCTCAATAAAGAAAAAAAAAAAGAAAAAATCGTTCTACTCTCCAATACCATCGTGGTTTCACTCACGGAGATTTTTGGTCAAAAGGATGAGGAAAAACAATCGTACCGTTGTGTTGTTTTAACCAAAATACCCCCACAATAATCCTCTGGATACAGCGAAGGATCAACAGATTGAAATCTAAAGCCTCGACTATTAAATAACGTTTTCTAATGTGCAGACAGATAGCACTGTGGGAGATCCTACCCACAACCAGAGAGCGCGTTGATGACAGAGTGGCTGTAAGGTCAGAGGCCTGACCCTGCAAACAGCAGCGCCTGTACGCACCAATTCTGTCAGGCACTCCGTAGCACTGTGAACTAGGCCGTGCTATTTGGGAAACCCGCGTAATTTATATATACGCGTTTAGCAATCGTGCTTTTTTTTTTTAAACCATAAAGCCACTCAGCTTGAAGCGCAAACATTTTGGGGGACAATAGGCTTGGACAGATGTACAAAAAGTTTTTTAAAAGGGCAAACGAAACCAGTTTATAATAATATTTTAAACACGCCATGATCTTTGTTAGAACCAGGGCCGGCTTTGTGTAATTCAGTGTATAGGAAATGTTACATAAGCCAGAGGACGACAAGGTGTAGGAGTCACATGTCATCCATACCGGTAGGCAGTATAGTTAAAATGTGGTTGGTCTGGAGAAGCACAAACTAAGAACTGAGAAAGGAACACCATAGTTGAGGGTTCTATTTAATAATAAGAATCGATTTCTACCCAAATGAACCCTTGTTGCAACATTAATATATGACCTAATCTATGCTTTGCAGTGTGCAGGCGGTTCTTTGATAACGGTTAATAATTAGCTGTTCTATATTAGGATTTTAAGTATAAACTACAAGTAACAAAATATATCTCTTAGAAAAGCAGTAATCCACTGACCTGACAGGCTCATTGCAACGGGATTAATAACCTCATGTGCTAATTTTTTTATTGAAGCAGTTCAGTTCTTTATTGCTTGATTAACAAAAATAATTGTAATTAAAACAACTTCACTATCACTCAATACTTAAAAAACATGCTATTTTATGGTCAGTCAAAACCTCAACTCGATCTCTCTCCAGAAAAAACATGAATCACCAGAGTTATCTTGACATTTTTATTGTTGTCTGGAAATTGCTGGGACACAGCAGCAGGTGCTTTTAAAACCAAAATAAACTGGCAAACTCTGCGCCCCCTGAAGTCAGGACCCTGTGCTGTGGCACCGGTCGCACTGCCCTAAAGCCGGCCCTGGTTAGAACACAAGCGTAGCAGAAAGTTTAGGATTACAACCACATTGCCAACTGATTTAGAAACATTATCCATATGCATTTCAAAAACTGCAGTCATTAGATGCAAGCCCTCACTAGCAGGGCACAAGTCGGGGGTAGATGGAGTCTACCCACTATTTTCACAGGGTGCATAACATCCACCCTGCCAAGAAGCTGGGCCCCATGAAATATGCTGCGCTTGCCCCAGTGTAATTTTCAGATACCTGGACACGTTCAGCAGCGCCTGTATTTGTCTGCTATCCATTCCCAACAGCAACATGCAGCAGGGAGAGAGCTTTTTTATTCTCTCTTCCTGCTTTGGGCCGCAGCAAGGGGTCATCATGGCTCCTTTTGTTAGGTAGAAGCCTACAAGACATCTACTCGCTTATTCACATCAAAACTGTCCCACAAAGCGAGTAACACCATTACATAACATTTGCATTTTTTATTTTCAAAAATATTCATCTATTTCATTCAGTTAGTATGCAATAACTTTTCAATAAATACATATACAGTTGATTCAAATGTGGCTTCAACCTACATCTAATACAGAGGAATCCCAGGCATAGACGAAGCGGTCTACTTAATCAAGGTACATGTCTCAACAACCAAAAAATAATATATACACAAGCAACAATCACAAAAAAATAACTAAGAAATTAATTACCAAAACAGAAACAATTTAACAAAGACAATACATAACAATTGTAGACATCATAAATACTATAAAATTGCGCCGACGCGCGTTTCGGAAACCCATGTACCATCTTTTATCAGGGCACTGATTGTATATTCAGAATTTTAGTAAGCCTGATGCATTCATTTCTTTTTATAAGGAATTTAGCGGTTATTGTTGAGGCTCCGTCAATAGTATTTGTTGCATCTAGGCAACCGGTGGATAAAAGAAACTATCCAAAGAATGGATCCTATCCTTCTAGCAGTCTTCCTTAGATACAGCGCTTTACAGCATCACCATCATAAAAATAGGGCTCAAAGTGTCTTGGTAAGTTATAATAGCACCAAAAGGTCGGTCAGAGTTCGCCAGATAGACTAATCCGGTCACGAAAAAGGAGGAGAGCTAGAAACTATACTAAAAGATATCCATATATGTCTGGGGTTAGAAGTATTACGAATGTGACTGCATTGTACTCGTCTCCAGCGATTATTCTAATACACGGCGTCCAGAATCCTAAATTAGCCTGATCCTCATTCAGACCACCTAGTACAGCTCATATTGCAATTGCTTCTCTACCTCAGCCAAGTTGAATAGATTTGTAAGGGGAAGAATCCCTCTGCAGTTAGAATGCCGCCATACGTCTCGTGCTCTGGAAATACCGGAGTTACCTGTAAAATGTCCTATGTGTTGGTCTGTCCCTTTATTTACACAAATAATTTAAATACCGCTATTTTATTTCTTTTATAGCGCTACTCATTCTAATTCAGGGTGTTAGAGCATTTTACATAACATACACATTATACATTCACAATAAATCACGTGTGTGTAAATCAATGTACAAGATGTTACATAAAACAGTGAGAGCTACATGATGTGGGAGTCACGTGTCCTTTGTATCTCACTGTGCTATATTAGAAGGATTACAAATTATGAACTGCAAGTAACAAACGGATCTCTGTGATGAAAACAGTAACCCACTTACCTATCTACATAAAATAAAAATCTGTCATCTGCATGTTACAGGATGTGCTTTACAGGAGGCACATTCCCTTCTATACTACTTTGATTCAAATCTGGGACTAGACAATACACAGATCTCTCCAGCTAAGCGTTAACCTGCAGAATTATCTTATCATTATTATTATTCCCTGAGATTTACTGGGCACACAAAGATCTCTATAACAGATGACTTAACTCCATAAGATTTTCTAATATGTAGACTTTGCAGCCAATTAGACAGAACAAATCTACTAGTATGCTTGCCCTTGTTGCCAATTTCTTAGTGGCAAAGTTAAAACACACAAAAAATGTATTAGTTGAGGCCCAGATTTTGCGTCAGGATTGCGCCACTCTTTTGGCAAATCCAAATGCAAAATCTCATTTGTTAAACCTCGTAATGCCCTTAAATGTACTCATGATAGACCTGCTAAACATATGTGTGCGGTCTTAATATCTGATGGCACTTTGTGTATTATCACTTCCGGTGATGTCACGCGCTGTGACCTCATGACAGGATGTCACATGCATACCGACTAACTTGGTTAATCCCATAACCTAATTTTTTTAGGATTTGTACCCTGCTCACTAGAAGCTATACTTCTAATATAGGAGCCACATGGTTCAGAAAGTGGAATGTTAAGGCACTGCCAAAGAGGCACTATGCAACTACTGCAAACGTTATTTTAACCCTTGTAGGAGCCAGGTTCACTCTGTGGCATACAGAGGAGGTGATGATGATGATTTAGGTCACTGAGGAAGGTCCGTCAAGGGTTTTTAGGTTTTGCCTGGGGTACGGAGCTTTAGCTCCGCCCCCAGGAGAAATCTTTAGTTTTCAGTATGGGGGACTTGAATACGCCCTCTGTTCCATTGGCTAGCTCCATAAATGGAGGCTAGCCATTGGAACAGAGATCTGTCCGTCAAGGCCGGGCCAGATTCGGGGGCGTTCCCGCGATTTTTTCGCTCTCCGCCCCTCTGTGCGCTCATCTCGGCGGTGGGCGTGTTTTTTTTTTTCTGTCAGGGCGTGTTTTATCATTCCGCCGAAGATGGCGCCGGGGCCCGTCGACCACTGTTTCTCCTGCTCAATGCTCAGGTAAGCAGCATGTTTTTATCCCGTTCCCCCCTCCCACTCTCCGTGTGCCCGTTCCCGCCCCTGCCCCACCTCCCGCTCTCCGTGTGCCCGTTCCCGCCCCTGCCCCCCCTCCCGCTCTCCGTGTGTCCGTTCCCGCCCCCGCACCCTCCCTCGCGTCTCATGTCGTCTGTGCCGTTCCGCCCCCCCACCCCTCCCGCTGTCCGTGGCTCTTTGTTTTTTCAACTTCATGTAATTCTGTGCAAAATCACTTCGTCTTCTCGTGCCTACCAAAATGAATATGTCCTTGTAATGTAACTGGTACTCATGTCGTCCCTCCTCCCGCTGTCCGTGTCTTTGTTCCCCCCCCCTCTTGACTCCCGCTGTCCGTGTCTTTGGTCGGCCCCCCCGACTCCCGCTGTGTGTGTGCCTGTCCCCGCTGCGAAATTTAACCCCCTCTTGACGAGATTTAACCCCCTCTGGGCCGGTCTTCCAGGCGTGGGCGGTCCAGACTCTCCTATAGTGCACGCCAGGGTCTGATGCGGGGGGGTCCACAGAGCCAGCTCCTAGCGGCCTCTCAGCCCGCTCTGGGCGCTGGATCTGAAGCCCGGTCTCGGGACCCCTGCCCCCGCACAGCAGCCTCGTGTCAGCGCCATCCTTCCCTTCATAGCTCCTCGCGGGGTGACCAGCCTTTCCATCCCCAGGCGCTACATTCCGTAAACACAGGAGCGGGATATATGGCTCCCTGAAGACCACCTTTGCGCGCTCCTGTCACGCCCCCCCTCCCCTAATACCAGGGTACGGGGGCGTGCCCGCACACACGTGCACTTCATTCATGCTGGTCCCCTCAAGGCGCTTGTTCCTTTCGAGGCGCCCCACGCATGAGACCCCTGCTGTCTGGGCCCCGCCCACACGCACTTTATAGTGGGGGGGAGGTTTAGAACTACAGATTCCAGCATCCTTCGCGCTTCGGGCTGAGAAGCCAGGAGTGGCAGAGAAGCGAGCTCGAGGCGACGGCAGTGATGCTGCAGGGGCAGCAAACTGGGGGCGCTGTATGTAGCCAGGCCGGAGACAGCTGGGGGGTCTGACTGCAGCCGCCTCAGATGAGACCGGCCGGAGAGGCCGCTGGCAGCCCGGCTGAGTCTGCAGACTCTGAACCGCACAGGTGCTCGGGGTTGGCCAGGGTCACAGGTGAGTCAATGTGTCCCGCTCGTTGTTTGTCCTGAATTTTAACCTTTTGCTCTGAATTTCCAGTCAGTGCTCCCAATCTGCCTTCTTGCCAGGTGGTCTCCTTCGGCATACACTGGAAAGCTTAATATGTATTTTGTAAGATTGTTAACTTTTTTTCAATCTCACAATATGACCCGAGTGTGCCTTTGTGGAACGTGCTTTGAATACGGACAACGACACTGCTGTGCTCCTCTTATTCAACATCTGCGTCACAGAGCACAATACAGACTTCAGGGCATTTACCAAAACTCGACAAAAATAAGTTAGGGGCATACATTATTTTTGCTTAGTCATGATTAGATGACTTCCAGCTGTGTTGCTTCATGAGGAAGATATTTTGGCGGTAGCACGCTCAGATAGTCCTCAGATGACTGCTCGGGATACTGTTTACAACCTTCCCTTACTGACTAAATACCAATACAGCAGACCAGGCCTTAGCACGACGTGAACAACTTAATTTCCAACTGCTGCCTTCGATAAAGCCGTCTCTCTGTGAAAAAACATACGTTAACAAAAATCATCTTGACTCTGGAATAAATATACATCTGAAGGTGCAGACTGGGATGTGTCAAATACGGAGGGCCAGCATTCTACAGCTTTGAAGACTCCCAGCTACTTTCATAATGAAAGACAGAACCTCCACCTGTGGACCAAACCATCACTGGCTAAGCCAATCGGTCTGGCATTGGCTGCAAGACTTTGCCTATGTCAATGCTTGTTATCTTTTTTCCTCCCCGCTCCTTCTAACGGCCGTCGAGGTACTTCAGTATCCCTGCTGTTATTCTGCCCCCTCCCCCCCCTTTGTCCCTGGGGGCCAGGAAGGCGGAGGCTACTTCATCACCAAGGACATTAGGCCAGAATTAGCAAGACGTCCTTTTCCTGTCCTCTCCCAGCCTGCCCACTCCCAGCCTGCCCTCTCCCAGCCTGCCCTCTCCCAGCCTGCCCTCTCCCAGCCTGCCCTCTCCCAGCCTGCCCTCTCCCAGCCTGCCCTCTCCCAGCCCGCCCTCTCCCAGCCTGTCCTTTTCCTGTCCTCTCGCAGCCTGCCCACTCCCAGCCTGTTCTATCCCGGCCTGCCCTCTCCCGGCCTGCCCTCTCCCGGCCTGCCCTCTCCCGGCCTGCCCACTCCCGGCCTGCCCACTCCCGGCCTGCCCACTCCCGGCCTGCCCACTCCCGGCCTGCCCACTCCCGGCCTGCCCTCTCGCGGCCTGCCCTCTCGCGGCCTGCCCTCTCGCGGCCTGCCCTCTCGCGGCCTGCCCTCTCGCGGCCTGCCCTCTCGCGGCCTGCCCTCTCGCGGCCTGTCCTCTCGCGGCCTGTCCTCTCGCAGCCTGTCCTCTCCCAGCCTGTCCTCTCCCAGCCTGTCCTCTCCCAGCCTGTCCTCTCCCAGCCTGTCCTCTCCCAGCCTGTCCTCTCCCAGCCTGTTCTCTCCCAGCCTGTCCTTTCCCAGCCTGTCCCCTCCCTGCCCTTTCCCAGCCTGTCCTCTCCCAGCCTGTCCACTTCCAGCCTGCCCTTTCCCAGCCTGTCCCCTCCATGCCCTTTCCCAGCCTGTCCTCTCCCAGCCTGTCCACTTCCAGCCTGCCCTCTCCCAACCTGCCCTCTCCCAACCTGCCCTCTCCCAGCCTGTCCCCTCCCTGCCCTCTCCCAGCCTGCCCTCTCCCAGCCTGTCCCCTCCCTGCCCTCTCCCAGCCTGTCCTCTCCCTGCCTGTTGTCGTGTCCCGGCGGCAGCAGGCAGGAGCGTGCACTGCGTCCCCGAAGTAACAGCCCTAAAGCAAGCAAGAAGTACGCCCCGCTCCCACCAATCCCTGTTAGGTAGTGGAAACTGTCCAAACTGGGGTGCAGACAGCCCCTCTCACCTTTCGGTCTGGTACCACTGCACCAGCCGCACTACTTCCCTACTGACCGTTCTCCACTTCAGCCCCGTCTAAATTACAATTCCTGCTTGTGACCCTTTTGCCTGCTTGTGCTTGTTTTCATGACCCTGTTGCCTGCTTGTGCCTCTGTGTGCCCCTGTTGCCTGCTTGTGCCTCCGTGTGCCCCTGTTGCCTGCTTGTGCCTCCGTGTGCCCCTGTTGCCTGCTTGTGCCTCCCTTTTCGTGCCCCTGTCGCCTGCTTGTGCCTCAGTTTTCGTGCCCCTGTTGCCTGCTTGTGCCTCAGTTTTTGTGCCCCTGTTGCCTGCTTGTGCCTCCGTGTGCCCCTGTTGCCTGCTTGTGCCTCCGTGTGTCTCTGTTGACTGCTTGTGCCCCTGTTGCCTGCTTGTGCCTCCGAGTGCCCCTGTTGCCTGCTTGTGCCTCCGTGTGTCCCTGTTGCCTGCTTGTGCCTCCGTGTGCCCCTGTTGCCTGCTTGTGCCTCCGTGTGCCCCTGTTGCCTGCTTGTGCCTCCGTGTGCCCCTGTTGCCTGCTTGTGCCTCCGTGTGCCCCTGTTGCCTGCTTGTGCCTCCGTGTGCCCCTGTTGCCTGCTTGTGCCTCCATGTGCCCCTGTTGCCTGCTTGTGCTGTGTGGGTGTGTGTGGAAGGCTCTGTGTGGCTGTGTGTGTGGGAAGCTTTGTGTGGCTGTGTGTGTGGGAAGCTTTGTGTGGCTGTGTGTGTGGGGGGCTCTGTGTGGCTGTGTGTGTGGGGGGCTCTGTGTGGCTGTGTGTGGGGGGGGCTCTGTGTGGCTGTGTGTGGGGGGCTCTGTGTGGGTGTGTGTGGGGGAGGCTCTGTGTGTGTTTGTGTGTGTCATTTGCGAGAGATAAAGCTAGTGGCATTGTAAATGACAATGCCATTTATTTATGTTAAAAAAAACAAATAAAAATAATGTCAAGAGCAATGCCAATAGCTCTAACTTTAACAAAGGCAAAACCATTGCATTGTAAATGCTTGTTATTTGATTCATTGGATGGGGTAGAAAGAGGGAGACGGCACAAGCCACTGATGCGCCGATCATGGGGTCAGTGAAGTTATAACAGAAGCACTGCTTCAGCCACAGTGACTGCAGCATGATCATCGAGAGGAAACCAGAACTGAGAAGGAAGAATCAGAAGGATTTGTGTTTCAGCTGACGAACAAATTCTTCCAGTTGCGAGAAATCCAAAGTGGCAGAAAAAATTACTTGCCTTTGGTAACAATATTTCTAGTGCATACTGTATCTACCGATTCCTCAATTCATAAATATCTTGCAGAGCAGAGGCCAGATTGGCTCCGGAAACGTTACCCTCGCAGGCAATAATTCTCCAACGGCACCAGGAGTATCAAATCAACAGATGGTGACTAGAACGCTGGCATCAGATCTTAGCATGTTTTTTTTGTCAACCCATTGAATTGAGTGGAGAGGAATTTAGAAATCAATAAAATCTGCAACAGTCACAGCACATGACACATTTGAAAACTTTGGGATCCTATATCAATAGATGAAGGAGGGCAGTGAGAAATCTGGGAGAAGATACAGCAGAAATAACTCTACCTAAGGTAAGCGACATTTTCTTTTTTTGGATATTTCTTCCTGCACATTCCTCACCTTATGAATACAAGTCCCTAAGGGGAATGAATGAATAAAATGTATCCGTGCTCAATTACTTAAAATCGTTACATGAAGCAGCATACACAGTATTTTCTGAGTACAAAGTAGCAGTTTAAAATCAGAGTAAAAAAAACGATCAAAGTTAAAAATACTAAAAGATGAAAGGGGTGGCCTATCATAGTGCAAGTGCTGCTGGATCTTAGTGGACAGCAGAGCCCAAATGATCGATTCCGTAAGTTCATGATAGTAGAATGTGGACCCATTGTGAAAAGGTGTTAGTGCGGGGGTCTGGCAGGCTGGAGCCAGTCAGGGTCTTTGGGCCTAGAAGGAGGTGCTTCAGCAAGGGCTTTGCGTAGCACAGATGGAATCTGATCCAGGAGCGCCCACATGTGACGACTGGAGGGCCGAACGGATAACATCAGTGTATTTCCCCAGCCTTGCTAGTATCATTGGGATGTTAATAGAGAAGCACAGGTCCAAGGCAGTTCTGCAAGTTCTTATTTCGTAGGCCAGAAATAAGGGAATTAACAGGCGATGACGATCACTGCCCAGTTCAAGGATGCACCACAATAAGTCAAGCCAGGATTCTTTATGGTAATTACACAGTCCGCATGATCTTGCCTCCTTCAAGAGGAATTCATATCCATAAATGGTAGGGCAAGGAGCCACATATGTAGGATTTTCCTGCGGGTATGGGGAACTAAAGTTTGATGTAAATAAGGCTGCGCTTTCCCGGCAATGTAAGATGTGTCTAGTGCGTCAGTGATCGAAGAGCAATGGAGGCTTTCTGTCTCCAACTCCAGGGAGATGTTCTTGACTTGCAAGTTCACTGTCTTTTTCCAGACTGGAAATGGCATGGCAGTACGGTAAAGGTTGGTGGCTTCCATTTTGAGAGTCTTATTTGCCAGGGCTAAGTATGCATGCCAAGGAGTGCCCCCTGCCTTGAAGGCTACTTAAGTATTGCAGCTAGTGCGTTCTCAGGGGCCCGCAGAATCTAAGCTGTTGATTGGGTTCCTTATGTGAACCAGATGTCTAACCAATTATAGTTTGGGACTGTTTTTATTTGTAGATCCTCGAGCCGCCAACAAGCTTGTTTCTTATGGGGATATTTTCCAAATATATGATGATTTGGTCTTGTCCGGGTTCACATACAGTTTATTGGACTTGCTAAACCTGTGGAGTGCTTTGAGGGCTCTCTCTAGGCCTGATTTAGTATGGTCCATAATCACTATGTCCTCTGCATACTGAGTGTGACTGAGCTGTGACCTTCTAATGCTTTGCACAGATTGGCAGTGTAAAGATTGAAGAGAAGATGTGTCAGCAGAGAGCCCTGTTTGAGTCTGTTGTTTGTCAACACTTTGGCAGTCGATGTAGTGGGGCCTGTTTTAATCCAGACCCAGGTCCCCTGTTTTAAAGATGTTATTTCTTTAAAGAGCAAGGGGGACGCCCCCCATGCTGATAGTTTTTCCCACACAGTGCCTCGGACCACACAGTCAAAAGCTGCACTATAGTTGACGAAGCAGCAGAACAACAGAGACTGTTTGTTGCTTGGTGCGACAGGTAGGCTAATGCTCTAATGTTGTCGACAGCTGCGGCCGCCATATGGAAAAAGTGGTGGGACGCGGAGGGATTAATAATATAAACCTGCTGACGACCGCCTACCGTGTCGCGCAACCATGTTGGTTCTCCCTTGTCCCAGCAGACGCAGGGACTACGTCAGAGGTTCCCTGTCCAATCCCCATGCTTCTCTCATGCTGAGAGCACCACAGGGACTGACTTGAGCGGGTTGAAAAGACGCTCAGGTCAGGGAGTGTGTGGGGTTCTCCAGCCCGGCTGTTCAATAGAGCAGAGATAGAGAAACCTAGGTGCGCATGTGTGTTTGGCCAGCCTGAGCAAAATGAAAGGTGGTGATGGACGGAGCGTTGACAATACAAGCACTCACCCCCAGTCAACTGATCTGGGTTTAATCCATCACCGTTCTTTAACCCACTTTGCCACCCCAGTTCAGACATGGCCATATGCAAATCAGTCTGACCCTGTGCCTCATGGGAACAGTCCAGCCCGAACTGCCAAGCCATGCCTTCCCTGGACCGGAAACAAGCTTCAGAGGACCGGTTTCTGGAAATACAGCCGTCTTCAGCCCGGATAAGTAGACTGGGGGTGAGTGCTTGTATTGTCAACGCCCCGTCCATCACCACCTTTGGTTTTGCTTTGGCCAGCCTGAGACAGTCTGCCAAACACACATGGGCACTTAGAGAGTGCTCATAGCACTCCTTCTCCCGCCGCCCATGCCCTGGCCCGCCCCTCCCTGCACAGGTTGGCTGAGCCAGCTACTTAAATATAAAATTATACTAAAATATTGTTTTATTTTTTAGCTGCTGGCTCCCCAAACCCCCCTCCCCTCCCCTCCCGCCCCCCCAAAGCTGTGCGAAGGGCTGCCAAGAATTCATCCCAGTTATCCAGTAGTGGAGGTGCGCTAGAAGGCATATCAGCTGCCTGTTTGGATGTGATCCAATTATTTAACTTTTCTCTGAAGTTGCCTTTCCATTTGACTTTGTGATGTTCTTTCCCGGCGGTTGATTCGCCCAGGAGGAGTAACTGCGGCTAATTTTAGGATTGCTCGCAAGGGTCTGTGGTCACTTTCTGCCCAGTTGCCTACTTCAAAGGCGCTGATTTTAACTGTCAAAGGTTTGTTGATGAAAATATAATTGATACTTGATATATTCCTGAATGTGGGAGGGATGTTGCAGTGCAGCTCGTGTGATTCTTTTAGAGTTTGCAAGGAAGCCGACTTGTGGCTGTTGAGAAGGCTCTGAAGCGAGGTAGCCTCTGTGGTTAAGCTGGTTGTTGAAGTTAGATAGCCCAGGCCCCTGATGTTGAAGTCTCCAGTTATGATTGGAGCTTGAGTATAGTATTTGTTTAGTGATTCTTCGGTTACAGTGATTAGGGCATTTATAACCATTTTCTTTTGGTGCTGTGCAGCACTAACGTAACAGTTTATTAGAAGCAATGGGTGCGTTTTAAAAATGCAGTTTAGGGCTTTAATAAGAAGTGCTTGAAGTGTATATAAGTTTGAAGTTATTAGAGTGACCTTTATTTATCGGTCATGTATGACATAAATTGAAAGTCTTCCTGATGGGCAGCGAAAGATACTACATTTTATTGCTGGGGAATGAAATTCATAGTAGCCTGGCTATGTGGTTTTTCCTGTGGCCCAGGACTACTGTAAGCATAGACTATCTCCTGTATGGAGGTATTCAAGAGCTGAGTTGCCCTCTATAATTTTCTTGAGGCCTGTCACATTCCATAATATGATTTGTTCACTGAAGGCAGCCTCCTCGGAGTTGTTGCTTTGCATCCTGATTTGTGTTGTGTTAGGAGTGCCATTGGGGATGCTTAGAATGAGCGATGCCAGCCGTTCCAGGTCCTCAGTGGCCGCTAGGCAGTGCACCACCTTTGTTCATTAGTGCAGGATATTTTGAAGATGTTATGCTTCTCAAATGTTTATGAGTGTGGAGGGTGGTTGTCCCTCGTAGCACAGAGTTTGCCCCTTGCTTGAGGTTTGGGCCTGAAGCACGTAAGAATATTTTTCTTGGTGGTTTTGTTTGATATCTAGTCTCCATTCCAAAAGAAGTAGCGCTTTCTCGAGCAAAGCAGCCTGGTGTCGTTGTTGGCACATGCCTACTGTTGTTGACTCTCCATGAGTATCGCCAGAGAGTCTTTGAAACTTAACCCAGGCAAGGTCTTCAGAGTGTATGTTGTCTACAGATGGTACATGTTTGAGTAGGCGAAGAATATTGCCCCTATTTAGAATATCATATTGGCCTTTACTGTGGTATCGAGAGGTTAGCACTATCTCAGAGGTGCCCATTTTGTCTTTTGTGTGGTTTGCTTACAGTCTTCTGGTGCAGGGTCCAAGTGAAGCACCGAGCAGGTCAGTTCTCAAAATTAAAGGCACGTTTTGAATGGGTCAAGTATTTGAACTGGTCTGCAGATTGATCAGTTGAGGATGAGGCCACATTGTTGGAGACCATGTCTGGATGCCCAATGGGGTCTGTGCGTAGCTCATTATTTAGTGCAGCTTGGGTGTTCGCATCCACTCTTTTCTTGCTTGTCGGCAAAAAAGACTTATCTTGAGGACTGATCTTACAGTAGTGAGAACATTCGTACAATCTGGGCCCACCCTGTGGGTGAATATCAAATACAACCCGATAGATGGCATGGCTACGACAGTGTTTGCAATCCATATGCAACTTGGTGCGGTCACGCTGAGACCAAAACACACAGGTTCTCCCGTAGCGCAAAATCAGACAGGTATTTAAATTGGCGCCCAATTAAGATCTCCCTACCCTTCCGATATGGCTACAGAGGTTCAGTCGCCGAACAATAGGTAACAAGATAACCCCCTCTCCTTATAAACTTAACGGATGGGCAACGTTTATGCTCTTTGCCCAACTCTCTTTGACAAACACAGGCACGAGATGCAATGAAGGGTTTGTCGTAAATCCAGAGATTAGCCCATGCCGTACTTTCTTTCGGACAGCTCAACCAATCAACATATTGGTTCTGGCGCCAGACAGTACTGGATCACAGTTGTGATAAGCCTTTTTTCCACTACCCCTGTGGATAGCAATGACCCAAAATTTCCAGTAATACCATATGTCTACTCTTAACAGCATTGTTGGTATATATTGTATACACTTTTTCACTGATTGTGATACACGGGCAGGTGATGACATCATAGGGACCTTTCCCTCTCGATCCCCTGTCTTTTTTTTATAAACATCCAATGTACGATATGTTATGGTATTATTTGTCACGCTTGGCTAATATAACATTGTTGTAATCCTAGTGCGTATACTTGACATTAATTGGCATATAACACCAGGAACATGTGCCTTCCTTTTCTATCAAGTTCAGAAGGCTATTTATCTCTTCACCTTCCTTCTCCTTTCGATTAGACAAGGTTCCAGTATGCAGACTTTGTTGATATGTCCATATAAGTGCATACCCTGGACCTGCTTGTCTAGTTTCTATTATATACAATGAAAGCCCAGACGAGTACTTAAGGGACTACTAACTACCTCTCACCTCCCATGTATCTTTCAGGGTGGTGACTAACTGATGTGCGGGTTTATGCTCTTCCAGCAAGTGCCCTATTTATAATCCTTAGTACAAAAGAGGGTGGTAATGGACGGAGCATCTTAATCAATCAAACACTCACACCCAGTCAAAAGATCTGGGTTTAATCCATCACCGTTCTTTAGCCCACTCTGCCACCCTAGTTCAGACATGGCTATATGCAAATCAGTCTGACCCTGTGCCTCATGGGAACAGTCCAGCCCGAACTGCCAAGCCATGCCTTCCCTGGACCGGAAACAAGCTTCCGAGGACCGGTTTCTGGCATTCCAGCCGTCTTCAGCCCGGCTTGCTTGAATCCAGTGGCAAAGTGAGCAAGGGACTCACGTCTGAGCATACCCTGCCACACTTAAGGCGGCCAAAACCAGTACAAAAGGGGGTGGTAATGGACGGTGCATCTGAATCAATCAAACACTCACACCCAGTCAAAAGATCTGGGTTTAATCCATCACCGTTCTTTAGCCCACTCTGCCACCCCAGTTCAGACATGGCTATATGCAAATCAGTCTGACCCTGTGCCTCATGGGAACAGCCCAGCCCGAACTGCCAAGCCATGTCTTCCCTGGACCGGAAACAAGCTTCCGAGGACCGGTTTCTGGCATTACCACCCCCTTTTGTACCGCTTTGGCCGCCATAAGTGTGGCAGGGTATGCTCAGACGTGAGTCCCTTGCTCACTTTGCCACTGGATTCAAGCAAGCCGGGCTGAAGACGGCTGGAATGCCAGAAACCGGTCCTCGGAAGCTTGTTTCCGGTCCAGGGAAGGCATGGCTTGGCAGTTCGGGCTGGACTGTTCCCATGAGGCACAGGGTCAGACTGATTTGCACATAGCCATGTCTGAACTGGGGTGGCAGAGTGGGCTAAAGAACGGTGATGGATCAAACTCAGATCTTTTGACTGGGTGTGAGTGTTTGATTGGTTCAGATGCTCCGTCCATCACCACCCCCTTTTGTACCTATTTGTAATCCTGGCCCAGGGACGCATGAATAAAGGGATATTACGTACCCCTGAGCTAGCTTTATTTTCACATATCTTTCTTTTGCACTGCTGTGCCCACTGGCCTTGAGCTCTTATTGTGGTATTTAGTATACCTTCCTCCACACAAAACATCCCTGAGCTCCTCCCTCTCAGTGAGGGGTTGTAGCCTGTGCTGTGATAAGGCATCATGGCACGAGGAGAATCCCAATGATGAAGCATGCCACCTTTAGTGGGTGAGGGATTTCGTCCTTTTAAAGGGACACCCCCACGCAGCTAGATCGCCCCTTGTGACAGTGCCTTTTGTTTCATAGACCCGAGGGTTGCTTGTTTGTGATATATTTGCAAGGCAAGATGCCTGCAACCTATTTCCATGCGGAAGAAAACATACTTACGTAATCTGGAAACTAGTCGGATGTCGCTTGGCTGACTACTAGTTAAATATTTGAAACCAGCAAAGATATAGAGGTTCAGATTTAGCAGTGGCTGTTGTTGAGCATGTCACCATCGCTTGGCGTCTGCGCTTGTAGCACATTTTCAGGAAGGTTAGGACTTAATGTCTTTTTAGGCTGGATCTGTGTTACAGAATTTTACTTTAAATAGACTTTTCTTTGTGGTATTTAGTGTCTTTACGTAGGAACTGTCCTGTGGTTGACAACTGGGCACACCAAGAGAATCCCACTCCTCTGGCAATCATTCAGAATTCGATATGTACACATAAGGGGTCTTAAATTCAAGTGCTGTCAGTTATTTTTAAAGGAGAGGTGGTTTAAACTCACACTGCATAAAGAAGTAGAGAAGAAAACGAATTGCAAGTTGTCTGTCGTAGCGGATAGTTTAAAACGGAGATGCGAGTTGAGAAAATTATTTGGCACAAATTTGTATCACTACTAGGCTGAACTGCCTCTCCTTGGATTAAACAACTCTCAGAAGAATAGTTGACATGGCGCTAAGGAAGATATATGGGCTACACACCCTGCATGAAGTGGAATACTCTTAGAGTATTAAATCTATAGAAAGCAGTATCTATCGCATTCCACCTCATTGCCAACTGCAGCATCACTGGAGGATTCAATTAAAGAAAATCAAGACTGCCCCTCGTTCCCACATGTATTGCCCACCCAGTGTGTGTTCTCAAGCATATGCCTTCCTGCTGGGCTCCGTCATAAGGCAAACGGACTATCCCATCAAGTCTGGCAACTTTTTTTTGACAATGGCTCTTCAGTCACCAAACGTCTGGTCCTATAAATCGGAACAATATCACGTTTGAGATTTCATTTTAACAGGAGAGCGTTAATTTACTTACCAATTATCACATGCTTATGTTTACTTTGTATGGCTAATCATTTCAAAACACTGAGCATATCCTAGCTAGGAACAACACTGGAAAGTGCCGACAGCTGTAACTGATGAGAAGTCACTAAACCACTTGAATTGATTGTTATCTGTTGAGGAATAATATACACATTTGTCCCATATACCATTCCGAGACAGCACGGGGAGGCAGTTTTCAAAACTACGCAGATGCACAAGGGGTCGTCCTGCTGACCTTTGAACCCAATGTTATCTGACAAAAAATATCAGAGAATTGGGATGGAACAAAAGAAGAAGAATCGACGTAGCCTGAATACATCCAAAGTTGAGTTCCTTTCCACAGGCAAGGGCAGTTTCCTAAAAATCAAACTACAGTTCCAACTGTAGGTCATTTAGATTGGTATTGGTCGATAGTCAGATCAAAAGCTAGTGTCAAAATTTCTGTGGTTATTTTGAGGAGACCCTTATTATGGACAGCTAAGTCACTCCGCGCATTAAGTACTATAACTCGCAACTCAAACCCGCCCCCCCATGGAGGGTTGACATTCACTATTGCCAGATAATTGAATTTATTGTTACCTGAGCTGTTATATGTGCTAGAATGGACCAGGCAATACCCCGCTGGTAGTGACCTTAATAAGAAATGTCAGCAGGCTACAAACACTGCATAATTCTGTGGTAAGAAAGTTCTTGCTAAAAACCTTAAATATTTCCACAGTTCAAGGAAGCCTGCACTGGCTCCTGGTAGGAGCACGAATCCTATTAATTGTTGTAACGCTGAGACGCAAAATGTTTTTCAGCACTATTTTTGCACTACTTAAACCACAGCCATATGCCAGCCCGCCCTAAAAGAATGCTGAGATCCACAGTTTAATCTCCCCTGACACCCCCACAAAAATGTAGGAAAAGGAAGCAGATAATCCTTATGTGGTGGCCAGCTAATTATGGACCTTCATAATGGATGATCTTAGGAGTATCCAACGGGTCATGATTGTTAAAGGCTTTAAAAAATGCATTTATTTGTGTAACACTCTGGCTGTTCTTGAGCTGCTGCTTAGTCACTCCAGAATGGAGTATCCAGCTCTCTATAAAATTGGACTATTCGACGTAATACAGATATATATGTAATAACAAGCACTCTTAGGCGAAAGGTATTTATTACTGCTAGGTTGCATCAGGATTCAGCTTGCATTGGGTCACATCAGAGCCCTTGCATAACTTGCTGTCCCATGGGGACTCTTAAAAGCGTCAGCCAAAATCTTTTGCAACACAGCAAGTGTATTGTGGTGCTTATTGTGAAATACTCATCCCATGTGACAGGATCATAGGTTATGAAGGTCTCATTCCGGAAAAGGTCTTGGAGGACCTCACATCCGCTGTCCCTACAAGTCTGGAAGGACATATGTGTTCCCATTTCTCTGAAAGGGGTCAGAATCCAAATAGGAAGCTCTCTATGGAAAGACGCCCATCGCAGCACCCTTTCCACAAACTGCTTCCATATGCTAGCCGTATGGTGCACTATATATTGGAGGTCCTCCTCTGCTCCCCTGCACCTCATCAGTGCTATTTTGGAGGGCCTCTGGTTCCATCCTTCCAGCCACCAGTTGCTTTTCCCAATTGACCCCTTCTGCCACCCAGCGAGCTGCTGGCTGCAGCTGGGCGGCATAATAGCACAGGACAAAGCGTGGGACCTCCAGTCCTCTGTCCTCGTATCTTCGTGTCAGAATATTAAGGGCTACTCTGCTCCGCTTCCCAGCCCACAGTAATGAGATCAGGATTGTGTACAATTGCTTGAATATTCGTGTCGGAATCGGGAAACGCCAATTTTGAAACCTGTAAAGACACCTAGGAAGCATTACCATCTTGGAGACAGAAAGTCTGCCCATTAAGGACAACAGAAGTTCACAGAGCGCTGCAGGACCTCAAGGGTCCTGTCCAAGTTTATGGCTATTGACTGGGCATAAGTTAGCACAATCTGGACACCCAGGTACCTGAAGTGTGTGAGACTCCCCAGGGGCATGGCAGCCATGCCCGCCAGAGGGAAGATCAGTGATTTGTGACGGCTAACTCTCAGGCCAGATACCTCCCCGAATCTGTCCAGGTGGCGCAAAAGATTAGGCACGGCCACTCGGGGATAAGCTAAATAGAAGAGCGCATGGTCCGCGTATAGGGAGATGATGTGGTTTGTGTCTCCCACCCAGATACCCCACTGGTCCAATTCAGCTCTCATATGCACCGCCAATGGCTCAATGGCCAGGGCAAATAGTAAGGGCGAGAGCGGGCATCCCTATCGGGTGCCTCGCCCCAGCACCCACTCCACAGATAGAGCCCCCTCCCATCTCACCCGAGCTCATGGCTCAGTGTATAGTATCTTGACCCACCAGCGGAATGTAGGTCCCAGCCCCACAACTCTGAAGACCACCAAAAGTTAGCCCCAGTCAACGTCTCAAATGCCTTAGCTAGGTCTATAGACACGAGTACCATTTCCTCTTCCACTTCCTGCACAATGTGAGTTAAGCGGCACAGGTTCATCGCGGACCAAGCCACACTGGTCCTCGTGCACGAGGTGCAGTATATGGGGTGCTAAGCAGGAGGCTAATAGTTTGCATAGTATTTTTGTGTCAGTGTTAATTATGGTGATCGGGCGATAAGAAGAGGGTTCGGCCAGGGGTGTGGAATTTAATAAAATATCTACTTGTCCATGGGACAGGCAGCTTCATATATCTACTTTTCCTGTACAAAATCCACTTGTCCCTTTAGTGCCATCATGTAGTGCACCGTCAAAAATTGGCAGCACTCATTATATAAGAGCTCGGATAATAGCCTCTCTGGTTATGTCAGGCTCATAGTATAGAAGGATTTGAATACTAGTGATTTCCTTATTTTGCCTCTTTTCTGCAGATCATCTACCCATTCATCCTTTCATTCACCCACTGATATCTAGCATTTCACCTTTACATTGGCTTCCACGCATTCTTTCATCAGCCTTTCACCATTCTGTTTGTCAATTCATCCATCCATATCCAAATTCACTCATCCATCCCCAAACATATCCATCCATCTCAGCCATCTGTCCATCCTTTCACCCATTCTTCCGCTCATCCATCAATGTACCCTTCGACTCTTCCATCCTTCCGCTCATCCATCAATTTACCCTTTCACTTATCCATCCTTTTACTTACTGATCCATCCACCCTGCAACCCATCTATCTTTTCACCCATTCCTTCATCAACACATCCATCGCCCATCCACCATCCCTATCATCTATCCTTTCACTCATTCATCCATCTAGGAAGCCACACTTACACTCATACTCATACTCACTCATCTATCTACCCTTTCACCCACACATCCATCCTCTCACTCACTCACCCTTACGCGTTAATTATGGACCTTGGTCTGCCAAGCTGCAGACAGAAGAGGCTCATCAAGAGCTCCACCCCCTATGTAGCTGCTAAAGCGAGTGGTTCACAACGCCCCTTGGGTCCCAACCTATCCTTCCAGCTCCAAATCTATCATTCAAACTCATCCATCCCTCCTTCCTTCCTTCATTCATTCATACATCCATCCACTCATCCATCCATCCATCCATCCACTTTCACCCCCTCATCCACCCTTTCACTCATATTCATCCACTCTTTTACTCATCCCTCCATCCAGCCATCCTTTTGCTCTTTTATCTTTCACTCCGCCATCCTCCTTTCCACTCCTATCCATCGATCTTTTCACTCCTATCCATCCTCCCTTTCACTCATCCCTCCATCCACCGTTTCACTCAACTATCCACCCATCAATCTATCCATCCTTCCACCCATCAATCTATCCATCCATCATTCCATCAATCTATCCATCCTTCCTCCCATCTATCCATCCGTCCACCCAGCCATCCACCCACTCCAGCCATTCATCCACTCTCTCTCATCCATCAGTCCACCCTTTTATTCAACCATCCATCCTTTCACTCATCCATCCACTTTCACCCCATCTGTTCACTCACCATTTCACTCATCCATCAATTCTTTCACTCATCCATCCGTCCACTTTCACCCCATCCATCAATTCATTCACCCTTGCACTCATCCATCCATCCATAATTTCACTCATCCATTCCTACATACATCCTTTCACTCATTCATCCATGTATATCCATCCACCATTTCATGTTAATTATGAACCTTTGTCTGGCCCTGCAGAAAGAAGAGGCCCATTAAGAACTCCACAGCTACTGTAGCTGCTACAGCGGTTTTGTAAGATGCCCCTGGTGCACGCACAAAGTGATACGAGAGGTCCAATGCAAGGGAGAAATGAGGGTGTGCCTGCGGATTGCATCAATTCCCCATGGGCAAACTTATTAACTTTAATGTAAGCCCTGGATGTGGAAAAATATGAGAGCGAAGGGGAGTGGGTCAGGGCAGTCAGAGGGGGGTGGGGTGGAGTGGAGTGGGGTTAGCAAGTACAGGCACTGGGTGAAACATAAGGTGTACAGGCAAAGCAAAGTGTAAAGGAGGGTTGTGCAGGGGCTGCATGAGAAAGGAAAGCTTGAGCTTTACTGTAGGCCCCCGGAGGAGAGGGATCTTGGGGTCGATTTTAGGCTCAAGGGTGAAGAACAGAATAAAAGGCAGGGGGTCACAAGATAAAAGTCAGAGCAGGAGCCACGAGGCCCTTAAGGCAGCCTCTTACATTCCAATGATGTCGGTTCTGGAGCTGCGTCTTGTGCTCGAAGAAAATGAAATGACCAGAGGTGGGCCTGGAAGCCACACAAGAGCCTTGGGGAGAAAGCAAAAAGACTTACCTGACCGTGCTGTGGATGTTTTATATGGTGCTGCAACTTTGATCTCTGCTCCATCATGCTGTTGTTCTGCTCTGGGGAAATTAAAGTGCAGGCCCCAGCTTTTGAATTGACCCTTTCACTGCCAATAAACTGCTCAGAGCTCAATATTAACTGGCTGTGACCAAAAGGTTGAACAGCTGTGTATCGGATTACCATAAAACTGTCTACTTGTCCTTTGGATAAGTTAGAAATTAAAACTTCTTGCCCTTGTGAGAAATCTAGATGTCTCGGGCGTCGGGAGATAGGAATTCCCCACCCCTGGCAAGGGTGTGGAATTTAATTAAATATCTACTTGTCCATGGGGCAGGTTGCTTCATAAATCTACTTGTCCTGTAACAAAATCCACTTGTCCCTTTTGTGCCATGTAATGCGGCGACAAATTGTGGCAGCAATCTCATTATATAAGAGCTCTGATATAGCCTACCTGATTATGCCAGGGCTCATACCATAGTAGTGTTTGAATACTGGCAATTCCCTTATGTTGCCACGTTTCCGCAGATTTACATACTGAGGCTGAAGGTAGTGGTGAGCAATAGTTCCAGGATTGGAATGATCTTTTGAGTCTGTGCAAGCCTACTAACTTGCAAGTTTTAAGGGTTTTCACCAACTCTTCTCTAATCTGTACACATACTGAGAAATGTTGGAAATTACTCCTAACAATTGCAGACAAAAAACTTCTTCCAGAGTTGGGAAAAAAATTGGTTGGAGGGAAAGAACGTTTCTAGGAATACTATTTCTTGCCCTACTTCTGTAAATTCCTATGAATTCAAGAAAGCTGTATATCTGTAATTAATGCAAGTACATATACAGAGGGTGTACTTTTGAGACTCTCTTTAAAAAGTGGGCCCCTAATTAGGTCTGGAGTTAACCAGGACCTTTTGTGTTTATTAAAATGTTGTCTCTCTCTCTCTGTATCGGCTGGCTTCACTGGGAGTGACAACGTTCTGCTCTTTCACAAGGAGAATATCGGCACACAAAGTAGTTTTGTTCAGTGCCAGGAATTACTGTGTCTTTTTGAGACCAAGAACAATTTTTGCTTTTACCAAATCTTGTTATAATGGTGAGGGCCCAGCAGCTCCCACACCAATGAAGTTTCACAAAACCCATGCCAAAACAGGTCATGCATTGACAAAACTAAACAGCTGATCACCAATTTCAGACCTACTAGCTTTGCCAATGCTCGTTTTTTTTTTCTTCACATAATCTTATTGAAACTGGTTACACTGATTTTCCAATATGAATATTTTTGGGAAATACTAGCATACATCAACATATTTTACTAAACGATGCTGCAAATAAATGGTACCTAAACTTTTACAGTAGTTTAGCAAAATGCTTTTTTTCGTACTTTCATTTTTTTATGAACACTTTATTTTGAAAGCAAAGAATCATCAACTTTATTTTCAAGCTTCTTCAAATATTTGCATCTAATCAGGGAGTATTCTGGGAACATTATACATAGCCTCATATTGCTAAACGTGTGTACATATACTTTTATACTGGAACCACTGTCAGTAGTGCAATCCTAGCTTACAATATTTACTTAGAGAGCTCAACCTAATAATAAAGGCTTTCAATTAATGAACCATTAATACAAGTTTGAACAGCATTAACACATGGACAGAAATATTACCATAACTGCAGACAATGCCATTCCCCGAGTCATATTACATTATTATAAACTGGAAGCCAAAGGTTTTGTGCTGTAGGAGTTTGGACCAACTTGTCTCAAGGACACAATACGCACGAAAACCTGTTGCCTAGGAATTCCACATCGCAGTTTGGGACTATTGGAGGATTCAGATTGGGGAGAAGCATGCAGACATCCTAGGGAAGTGGTCATTAGAGTGGAGTGCAGCATACGTTCTTCAACAAGCATAATACACCAGGACTAGATTGTATTGAATGGGGAAAGTAGGAGAGGATACATGTTTGACAGAATGTGGACATGCAGGGACCCGACTTCACATGTTGTGCGGGTGCCCGTGCATTCAACCCTACTAATTCAGAGCGCACCAGTGGATGGCTGGAGTCAACAGGGGAAAACATAAATCTCAGCCTGCACTGGCAACATCGGGGATATGGGGGAAATCAAATGGTGCCCAAATATACCCTAAAAAGGTGTAACATTGCCTTGCTAAGGAGAGACCTAGTATGTCTTTGGGGCACCCTGACTCTACAGAGTGCGACACTGTTGGTGAGTATCATGGACTGGTGTTGACTAGCAGAAGAGACAATTACAAATCATAAAGGTGTCCATGGAAATGTAACAAAATATAGGACCCATGTAGAGACTTTGGGAGTATTGCTCCTTGAGCACATGGGGGAGGGGATAAGGTGGGGGTGGCGTTACGGGAGACAGGTCTCAAGAGGCCCAATGAGGGGGCCCAGTTGCATCTGGAATAAATATTTTCTAGAAATGAGTCTTCATATTGTGGGTTGGGGAGGTTAGTACTGGTGTTGCACTAACGTTTTTGTCACTTTCTGTAATGGTTTGTTGATAGAGAAAATCATTGTGGTGATCAATGCCCTATCCCCAACGTTAAAAAAAGAGTTTCTTGGTTGCCACAGCTGTGGGACCTCGCATTCTGATACAGAAATCCTATGGTACTGGCTGATAGTTAGTTACCATACCATGCTTATACTCAGTTTGCAGATATAGATTGTGGATTCATCTCACCCAATCTGGGACATGTTTCAGCCAGTTCCCGGCTTTTGTATAGCCTTCCCAGACTAGTCCAGCCATGGTGCTTTTCCAACAGAATCAGGTTGATTGCGGGGTGAACCTGGGAGTCTCTTGTCAGTGGAAACCCAAAATAGAAACAAAAAAGATGGAGAGACTTCCTCCCTTAATTACCAGGCCGGCCCAGCCACAAGAATCTGTTGCAACCACCACTGTCTGTTTTCTGAAGCCTGACGAGCTGACCGTAATCACACTCAGAACAAGCATTTACAATGCAATGGTTTCGCCTTTGGAAAAGTTATAGCTATTGGCATTGTAAATGAGAAATTTTGTATTTATGTGTTGGTTTTTAAAACAGATAAATAAATGGCATTGTCCTTTACATTGCCATTAGCTTAATCTCTCGCAAATGTGAGACCTATTGTACCCTACGGACGAGCTCAGCAGACAGCAATTACTAACACACACACACACACACACACACACAGCCACACAGAGCCACACAGAGCCACACACACACAGAGCCACACACACACACAGAGCCACACACACACACAGAGCCACACACACACACAGAGCCACACACACACAGAGAGCCACACACACACACACACAGAGCCACACACAGAGCCACACACACACCCAGAGCCACACACACACCCAGAGCCACACACGTACCCAGAGCCACACACGTACCCAGAGCCACACACGTACCCAGAGCCACACACGTACCCAGAGCCACACACACACCCAGAGCCACACACACACACACACACACCCAGAGCCCCACACACACACACACACCCAGAGCCCCACACACACACACCCAGAGCCCCCCCCACACACACCCAGAGCCCCACACACACACACACCCACTTTGCTCTTCTGAAATGTTGGCATGTATGATAGTGAGCTGTGTGTGGTGAGTGTGTCTCGTGAGCAGTGTGTGGTGAGCTGTGTGTGATGGGCTGTGTCTCATGATCCATCAGTGTGTTGTGAGCTGTGCGGGGTGAGCTGTATGTGGTGTGTGGGGATCATTGTCTGTCCCCCGCGCTGCGCTGGTTTTGCCCACCGGTCGGATCCTGAGAGGAGAGAACTGGAGTATAGGGGCATAGAGAGTACGGAGAGTGGGCCATAGAGTATAGAAGGAGTTCATATTGAGGTCAGTGATAGCACATTGGGGTTAGAGGGAGTTTGGCGGCATTGAAACAAAATAGGAACACAAAAAAGAAAATTAGGCAAAGAGAAATCTATCCTGCGGTGCATATTTGAAGGTACCGAAAGGCACAAAGGAGAGCTGTCAACCTCTAACACTAAGAGGAAATGTAAGAAGGAGACTAGGGTGGGTAAATACAAACGGGTGTTGGTGGAAGGATGAATGCAGTTATCTGAGGGATTAGGTTAAAAATCTCCTGCTGGAGCACCCCTAATTCCTCGTGAGGGAGTCCCAAGTCAGGGGGACAGCAACGAGGGCCTTTGCTGCTCAGCCTCGCCTGGGCATTATGTACAGCATTTAGTGTTCAACTTCAGGGGTCCCGTCCCGCGCCATACATAGACCTCTTAGCAACATGATAGGTGCATCACCTACAGGCCGGGGAAGACACAGAGGACCGAGTTGGCTGGCAAAAGTGAGATGAGAAAGAGCGGAAAAGACAGAGAAATCACAGATTAGGGAGAGATATGAGAGCAGCACAAGCAGACCCCGGAAAAACAGACAGTTCAGGGTGGTGGTGGGGGCGGGGAGGGTCGAAACATATTAGGGGAGAATAAAGACAGATCAAAGCGCAACACTGGCATATAAGAGGGACATACAGACACATCAGAGGGACATAGAGACAGACCAGGAAGAAGCTGAGACAGTTATGGGGAAGTAGAGAGTGATTGAGGGAGGTAGCAACAGATCAAAATCAGAGACCAGCACAGGCAGATAAAGAAGAAAATAGAGACAAACTAAAGAGCAGCAAATACTAGTCATGCAGAATAAGTAGAAACGGAAGACATCACTACAAACAGATGGGGAAGAAATGAAGATAGGTAAAAGAGCAGGAGCACAGAGTGACCCGGAAGTTCTAAAGTGAGCTCGAGGAGCAGCACGTGCAAAGATTCAGACAACTTAGAAATATTTATTAGAGGCAGATCAGAGAGCATCACAGATCAATCAGGAGGAACGGGTAGGAACAAATGAGGGAGCATCAGAGAACTCAGAAAAGTGTAGAGGCAGTTAGGCAGATCCTGGATCGCCGCGAACGAATCAAGGAGAGGATGTGGATTAACGGCTAGAGCGGCCGACCTTGACCCTGGGGGACCAGGTTCGAGACTGGCGGGGGGCTCAAGCATCCTGTGATTCCGGGCAAATCATGTAATTTACCCGTGCCTATAAATGAACGTGTCCGTCTGTAGTGCAACCGATGCTCATGTAAAGCGCTCTAATACAGTCATGTCTAGTTCGCGCTATATAAAACTGCAAAGAAAGGAACAAAAGGCAGGCCAGGTGCGAAATCTATATCATGTAGCAGCGCGTGCAGGTGGTGACAGGATATCGAAGGGTGAAGTGGGGAGATGAGGAAACAGCAAAGAAAGACCAAGGGGCAGCAAGCAAAGAAAGTTGGAGGGCAGTAACGAGGACAATGAACAGTATGTTATGGACATGTGAGGGAGCCGCACACGCAGGACAGGGCAAGCAAGTAATTGAAAATGGCAGTACTGAGTTTAGGGGGCAGCGACGAGAGTGAAGGAGTTCAGGCCCCAAGGAGACAGGTAGGAGCTCAGATTCTAGATCAAGGACCAGAGAGAGGACAGAAGAAAATATCACACGGACAGCGGTAGGGGGGGCGGGGTAACGGGCTCACGGACAGTGGGAGGGGGGCGGGTGAACGGGCTCACGGACAACGGGAGGGGGGCGGGTTAACGGGCACACGGACAGCGGGAGGGGGCGGGCGGGCACACGGACAGCGGGAGGGGGGCGGGTGAACGGGCTCACGGACAGCGGGAGGGGGGGCGGGTTAACGGGCACAGGGACACGGGAGGGGGGCGGGCAGGCACACGGACAGCGGGAGGGTGGTCAGGAAACAGCCAGCGGGACAGGGACAAGACGAACAATGAACACAAACATCGGTGTAAAAAAAAAAAAAAAAAGTACACGCCCACAGTGGCCACGTCTTCATGACGTTGCGGAGAGGGAAAGAATCGGCGGAACGCCCACCAATCGCCTCGGTAAATGACAGACAGATCTCTCTTCCAATGGCTAGCCTCCATTTATGGAGCTAGCCAATGGAAGAGAGAGGCTGAACTAAAGCACACAGTGTAAGACATAAGATTTCGCTCTGCGCGAAAGTCTGCTGCGCAGCTTTCGGCGAGGCGAAACCTAAAAAGGAGGGCATACCTGGTGTGCCCCTCCAGATCACTGAGCCTTCCCTCTGGGTCCCATACCCAGTCACAAGAAATACTCAGCTAACATGGATGATAGTCGGGTGTGCTGAGGTGCAATTTAAACAAAACCGCAGAATCTTAACATGGGGAACAGGAGGCATGGGTGCACGCTCTTCAGATCCATTCAGGGAATTATTTTGCCCCAATATTCTCAATGTCATCCCATTCTATTCTTTCTAGAATCTATCGGATCCACACACAGAGGTACTATGTCTTCAGTAATCAAACATTTCTCAGCGGTCTACTGAGCCATCCAATGAACCCATTCGTAATCCGATTGACTGGCTATATATTCATTCAAGATGTGCTTCAGGTATATAGGTTAATTCATGCTAACTTGTCAGCAATGTTGCAAAGGTGAATTCATTTGCTATATAATTCTACTGAAATATGGACTACTACATAAACAATCATCTTTAAAACTCGGAGACCTGAGAAAATTACCATGACTGAATATACCATAACTCAAGGAGTTTATCAGGTATTTTCAAGAAAGAACAGGAGGGGTTAACATTGATCTATACCTTTAAGAAACATGTAGTAATTTAGTCCTGAAGAACCCATTTTTTTCGTGAAATAGGTTTGCTATACAATTCTTACAGGTGCACTGTTTAGTGGCACCATTTAATTTAAAGAGACCTTACCGAATGAGATAACAGCGTTAAGTGTACTTTCCTACTGACCAGCTAAGATTAGTAATAAGCCTGTGAAATTCGGCATGATTTATCCTCCAACTATCTGTTTATTAGTTAAGAAATCATCTGTCTATTTCTGACGTTTTTGACATAAGGCCTACATTACAAATGCCAGCAACACATCGATGATGTCTCCTCTTCAACATGCTAAATGCCAGAAACAGAGAGATTATGTCTCCACTAGTCAGTCAGTCAAATAACTTTATTCGATTCGAGTGAATCATAAAAGTTCACAGAAGAAAAAGTATACATTCAAGAGTAAAAGTTTCTACACCAAGAAAATTAAAATATACAGGACAAAGACAACTTGCGGCCTGATCACATAACCCCTGTAAATTACTTTTACATTGCATAACGTTTCCTTATTATAAAAATTTTGATAAAACTAAGCACAGAGCTACAGATGGAAACCGTTGATAATGACCATAAATAATTAAAACCCTCCTTATAGGAGCAGGGACGAATTGTATTTAAAATCGGTTTAAGGAAACACACCCTAGGGTCTTTATATAATGTGCAAAATAGCATAATGTGCATTGTACTTTGTTGTGCTAAGTTATTACACGGACAGGGGGGTAGTCTTTCACACCACCCCGCCTGTTTCAGAAAGGCTACAAGAAAGTGAAGGGTGCCTAGGCGAAATCTGGTCATTAAAAAACGTGAATGAGCCAGCTGACTAAAAGACAAATACAATTTTTGCCGATTTGGGGGAAAACAGACCAATCTTTCCGTGTCCTGGTGTGATATTCTCAATTCAGATCGATATGCATCTTTTATAACCATTTTCATGTTAGGTCGTATGGTCTTTGGCTGGTCGTAATAGTTTTCTAGTCCTATCTTGTAAAAAGTATGTTTGACATAGCGAAACCACAGGACTGCCATTGCATTATCTAAATTCATACAATCTCTTAAAATGAAGAGTGAGAAGGACAGTTCTTCTGTAATCCAAATTTTCCCACATAAAATCAGGGGGGCCATGTGTATGCGGTCTAAAATATAGTCCATGCCTACCTCAGAATGGCAAAATGATGTATTGGAGCTATTAGGGATAAGTAAAAGTCTTTTTAAAAATGTATTCTCCAATGTTTGAATTTGTAGACTCTTATGGTATCCCCATACTCCCGCCCTGTAAGTGGCCCTCGACAGACATTTGGATTTGTACAAAAATATCAACTCGGCTTCAGGCTTATGGCCAAGTTTAGCAGCAGAACGAAACAGCCCCTCAATGACTCTACTCATTTGTTGTACCCTGGATATTATAAGTTGGTCCCAATTTAAATTATAGTTGAAAACATTACCCAGATAGGAAAAAAAATTCACTTTGTAAATAACTTTTCCTTTGACTGTATATTTTCGAGTTTTCGTTGATTTTGGCCCACAGACCACAATAAAAGATTTCTTAAAATTCACCTTTAAGTTTAATGACAACATATACTCAGTAAAAGCGTCCAGGCACCTCTAAGGCCATTGGCTGTCAGAGCAGTCAGGACTGTGTCGTCAGCATAAGGCAGCAAAGGTACCTATTTACCTTCTATTTTCGGAAAATCCAGGTGTTGTTTTAGCAGGAACTGTTCAAGACCGTTGGTGTATACCAAAAACAGAAAAGGAGCCAATATACAGCTTTGTCGTACTCCCTCTGTTGATGCAATGGGATTGTTTTTTTCTCCCCCTGGCCCATAACGGATAACTACAGAGGTGGAAGCATGTAGTCTACGTAGGAGGGTAACGAGTGATTCCTTAAAGCCCAGATCTTCCATTAGTGACCACAGCTTACCCCGGCACAGAGTGTCGAATGCACTGGATAAGTTTATGAAGGCCAAGTGGATCGATGCCCCCCCTGGCCTTCATGTGCTTACCCATGATCATGCACAGATTGAGGCACTGCTCAGTTGTTCCCATTCCCTTCCTAAACCCGTATTGTGTATATGATAATAGGCCAGAAGTATTTGCCCATGACTCTAAACGTGCAAGGATTACCCTTCCCATCACCTTGCACGTAGCATCTATTAAAGAGATCGGCCTGTAGCATGTTGGGTAATTTCTGTTTCCTTATTTAAAAAATCGGCACCACCACTGCTTTTTTCCAAGATGGTGGAATTTGGCCCACTATGACTGCTTTAAAGACGTTTAGTATCAAGGGGGCCCATATCACTGGGTTTCTTTTAAAGAAATCCAAAGGTGCACCATCTGGCCCTGGAGCTTTGGAATCAATACCCTTTCGCAGGGCCTCCTCCACTTCACCTAAAGACAGGGATGCACTTAGCTGCTGAGCAGATTCAAGATTAAAACATATGTCTGTCTGATTATCTTGGGTTATAATACCCTTTGGGTTAAAAATATTACAGAAATGAGACTCCCAGACTGTCCCCATTATATTAGTTTCTACACTCCTAGGTTCATTTGTAAAAAGTGGTCGGTTTATTACCTCCAGGAGCTCCTTGAATCTCTTAGGGCACTTGCTTTTTCTAAATCATCCCAAGCCTGGCGTCTCAGTTCATCCTTTCTGCATTCTATTGTCTTCCTATATGATTGTCAGGCTCCTTTTATCAAAGCCCTATCGCGTGGAACAACGCTTAGTGCTTTCTTTAGAGCTTTATTTGCCGTTGAGCACCCAGTGCTAAACCATTTGAGTTCGGGGCAGTTATGTTTTTTCACTGATCTAAACAGGTTGCTGGCGACGTCTTTGCGGATGGTTTCAAAACTCTGTATAATGGAGTCTGAGGGGGATAAGTAAGTTAGGTTTGTCCTAATTACGTTCTCCTCAAAATTGGCATGGTCAGTCATACTCCACTTTAACTGGACCCCTTGATTACAACCGTATTTTACTGGGCATTCCACAGCCCTCCCCTGCTAAGCCATAACTTTTAAAGAGACTGTTAGGGGATTATGGTCACTAGCCGAGCTTGATTCGACCATGAAGGTGTCTATAAGGTACAAATCCCTACTAGTGATCAGCACAAAGTCAATTGTACTAGTTCTGCCCCCTCCCCTGAAATGTCGGAATAGACACCTCCACGCTGTCAACCAAATTGTTAACCAGTCATAAATCGTTTACTACGATAATTGAGTTTAATGCGTCACCATGGGGAGTATGTTTAAAGTGGGCTAAAGGTTGTTCATAGAAATCTAAGAGCCCACATACTTTCTAACCACTGTGCTGACATAAGGTGCAATTAAATTCTCCGGCCCATATGATACATAATGGGGAGAATTTGAATGCTATTTTGGCAATTTCCTCTTTAGGTGAGTTTATGATTCCAGAGCTTTGGGGGTCAAAAATATTATAGTACCAATTGACTAATAATAGGGTTACGTGGATCAGATTAAAACACACAATTAACTGGTACCAAGGGGAGTCAATTACTTTTCCTATTACAAGCCCCTCGTACTGTACCGATATGATGGTTACCAATCACCCTTTGCCCTCCCTGACGAGGAAGGTTCAGCAAAGATGTTTAGGGAAGAATATCCATCTAAGTTAACGTCCTTTCTACTCCAATCAATCAATCAAGCCATTTGTATAGCGCACTACTCACCCGGGAGGGTCTCAAGGCGCTATGGGGAAGGGGTATGCTACTGCTCGAACAGCCAGGTCTTGAGTTGTCTCCTGAAGGCGAGATGGTCCTGGGTCAGCCGGAGGTGGATGGGGAGGGAGTTCCATGTCTTGGCAGCCAGGTAAGAGAAGGATCTTCCTCCGGCGGTGGCTCTTCGGATGCGTGGTACGGCTGCGAGGGCGAGGCTGGTGGACCGTAGCTGGCGGGTGGGCGTGTAGAAGGTCATGCGGTCGTTGAGGTACTTGGGGCCCGGGTCGTGAAGAGACTTGTGTGCGTGGGTGAGGAGCCAGAAAGTGATCCTCTTGTCGACGGGAAGCCAGTGCAGGTTCCTCAGGTGGCTGGAGATGTGGCTGCGTCGGGGGACATCCAGGATGAGTCGGGCGGAGGCGTTCTGGATACGCTGGAGTCTTTTCTGTAGCTTGGCTGTGGTTCCGGCGTAGAGGGCGTTTCCGTAGTCCAGTCGGCTGGTGACGAGTGCCTGGGTGACTGTCTTCCTGGTCTCGGTCGGGATCCAGCGGAAGATCTTGCGAAGCATGCGCAGGGTGTTGAAGCACGATGAGGAGACGGCGTTGACTTGTCTGGTCATCGAGAGGGAGGAGTCCAGGATGAAGCCCAGGTTGCGTGCGTGGTCGGTTGGCTTGGGTGCGGTGCCCAGGGCTGGGGGCCACCAGGAGTCATCCCAGGCGGAGGGCGAAGATCCCAGGATGAGGACTTCCGTCTTGTCCGAGTTCAGTTTCAGGCGGCTGTCCTTCATCCACTCGGCGACGTCTTTCATCCCTTCGTGTAGGCAGGTTCTGGCGGTGTCGGGTCCCTGGTGAGGGAGAGGATCAGCTGGGTGTCGTCGGCGTAGGAGATGATGTTGAGGTCGTGCTGGCGTGCAATGGCTGCAAGAGGTCTCATGTAGACGTTGAACAGGGTGGGGCTGAGTGAAGATCCTTGCGGAACGCCGCAGATGACTTCGGTGGCCTCGGAGCGAAATGGGGAGAGGCGGACTCTTTGAGTTCTTCCGGCGAGGAACGAGATGATCCACTCCAGTGCCTTCTCTTGGATACCGATATTGCTGAGGCGCTGGACTAGGGTGCGGTGGCAGACAGTGTCGAACGCAGCGGAGAGGTCCAGGAGGATGAGGGCCAATGTTTCCCCCTTGTCGAGCAGGGTCCGGATGTCGTCGGTGGCTGCGATGAGGGCGGTCTCGGTGCTGTGGTTGGCTCTGAAGCCGGACTGCGAGGGGTCGAGGGATCCGTTCGTCTCGAGGAAGGCGGCCAGCTGTCTGTTGACGATCTTCTCGATGACTTTAGCAGGAAAAGGGAGGAGCGAGATGGGGCGGAAGTTTTTGAGGTCGGTGGGGTCCGCTGTTGGTTTCTTCAGGAGGGCGCTGAGCTCGGCGTGCTTCCAGCTCTCCGGGAAGGTGGCGGTGTTGAAGGAGGCGTTGATGATGTTCCGGAGTTGGGGTGCGATGGTGGAGTCGGCCTTGTTGAAGACGTGGTGGGGGCAGGGGTCGGTCGGAGATCCGGAGTGGATGGTGTTCATCATGCGGGCTGTGTCTTCGGTGGTCACCGTGGTCCAGGTGCGGAGGATGGCGGTGGGGGGCGTTGGTTCTACGGTTGGGTGCGTGGATGGTGCGCCGAAGCTGTTGTGGATGTCGGCGATCTTGCGGTGGAAGAACGAGGCGAGGGAGTCGCAGAGGTCTTGTGACGGAGTGATGTCGTTGGTGCCAGTGCTGGGGTTGGAGAACTCCTTGACGATGCTGAAGAGTTCCTTGCTGTCGTGGGTATTGTTGTCCAGTCGTTCCTTCAGGGATTTCTTCTTGGTGGTGCGGATAAGCTGGTGGTGCTTGCGGGTAGCGTGTTTGAGGGCGGTCATGTTGTCGGTGGTCCGGTCGAGGAGCCAGGCTTTCTCGAGGGTGCGGCAGGTCTTCTTGGAGTCCTTGAGTTCGTCGGTGAACCAGGATGCCTTCTTGCTTCTGGGTCTGCTGGGAGGGTTCTTCAGTGGTGCGAGGTCGTCCGCGCAGGCGGTCAGCCACTGTGTGAAGTTCCGAGCTGCTTCGTTGGGGTCCATTGCGCTGGCGGGTGGGTTCTGGCTGAGAGAGGTGGTGAGCTGCTCGGTGGTGATCTTACTCCAGCTTCTGTGGGCGATCTGAAGCGGGTGGTGGTGGGTCGTGGTTCTTCTGAAGCTGAAGTGGACGCAGCTGTGGTCGGTCCGGTGGAGTGGCTGAAGGTGATGTGCTTGCTGGATGAGAAGACTGGATCAAGCGTGTGGCCGGCGTAGTGGGTGGGGGTGTTGACCAGTTGCTTGAGTCCGAGGTTGGCGAGGTTGTCCAGCAGGGCGGCGGTGTTGTGGTCCTTGTTGTTCTCCAGGTGAAAGTTGAGGTCTCCAAGGAGGATGTAGTCAGCGGAGGGGAGGGCGTGTGGGCTGATGAAGTCTGTGATGTCTTCGCTGAATTGTGTGCGTGGTCCCGGAGGTCTGTAGACGAGGGTGCCTCTGAGGGTCGTCTTTGGGTCGGTGTGTATCTGGAAGTGGAGGTGCTTGGCTGCGGCGAAGGTGTGCTCCATGTTTCCTGGGTACAGATAATATCAAATGATTTTACATACCGTACCCATACCTCATCTGTTAACTTTGAGGTAATCCCTGCAACGTTCAAAGAGAGCAAACGAAGCAGGTAACTGTTTTGGTGAGGGTTCGGTTCTTGCATAGCGTTCCCCTCAGAAATACTGGAATTCTTATCCATAATAAGGGCGATTGAACCCGGCCCTACCGCGCTCGGGCTCATACTGTGTAACTGAGGTAGAGAACATATTTCATGCCCACCAACCGCCCTCAAGGGGGATTCCCTTAGATTAGTTCTAACTGGAATATTGACAAAATTATTACAAAAATCATGTGAATTCTCCTCCGGGCTACTCCCTTTAATGGACAGTCAATCTAATTCTGCTAGATCGCTTAGTGGTGCAAATCGATTTCTATGAAGCCAGGGTTGGAGCTGAAGGTGCTGATTTGTTATCGGGCATCTCTCTTCCATATTATAAGTTACAGGTTTGGGTGGTGAATAAAAGAAACTCAGCGGTACTACAGAGATTGTGTGCTTGATCACCAGTGCATTAGCTGTCATGTCTAATATTGATTTTACCAGGCCTGTGGATCTAAAGGTCAGCTCAACACCATCCCCTGCCAGGTTCTTATTAGTTATGTCTTCACTAATAAACTAAGCAGTCCCCTGACAAAGATATATTATGGTCCCGAAAAGCATTGGGCTAGTGCAAAGATGCGTTACTATACTATAAACTCACGTCCATCATGGAAATACTATCAAAAATTCCTTTGAATATAAAGAGCACTTCAAATCGATTAACAATATTTCAATAGGATTGCTTCAACACAACAAGAACCCTATCTCATAGGCAAAGCTAATAAAAAAAATTCCAAGGAAATACCTCCCATCTATTGCCTCTACTGCAATATACCCATTATACTCTATTTTTCTGAAATATGGTTATATGCACTGTTCATTGCCCTTTATTTAAAATATGCCATTTTCAAAAGACAGTCAACAAGAACCACAGCAGTGGTAGGAACTCACTTGTTCTCTATGGGGGTGAAAAGAGTGTGGAGGACAAAATGACCCCTCACGGGCACACCACCATCGGGGTAGCTGGCAGGTACTCACCAGATTAGGCCCCTTTTCTCATCATAGGCAGTAATTTTATGTCCCAGACAAGAAAAAACCAAAGAAAGTGTCCAAACAAGAAAACGTAGTGAAGTGCAGTGGAATGGTCAAGACTCACCATCCACTAGTGACAAAAAGTGATATTAAAATTGACAGGCACACCCCTATCACACCTTTATGCTTAATTTTTCAGTGTAATCTGTCAAATTAAAACAGGTTGGTAGCTAACCTCGCATACCAATACCCACTGCCAACTGGTATGCGAGGTTAGCTACCAACCTGTTTTAATTTGACAGATTACACCGAAACCAAGTGGTTCTTGTTGTCTGTCTTTTGAAAATGGCATATTTTAAATAAAGGGCAATGAACAGTGCATATAACCATATTTCAGAAAAATAGAGTATAATGGGTTTATTGCAGTAGAGGAAATAGATGGGAGGTATTTCCTTGGAATTTTTTTAATTAGTTTTGCCTACAAGATAGGGTTCTTGTTGTGTTGATGTTTATTGAGTGGAGGGCAACCCTATATCTCTTTTTCCCTCTTAGCTCCTTTTTGGAATAGCCAATAGGATTGCTGCCAGTATTTTAGGGATTAGTGGCTGTGCACTGGTTATAACCCAAGAAAGTTCTTGTGGTATAGTTCCGATTTTTACAGGCCCCATTAAGCTAGAAATAGACCCAATAAGTCACAAATACATGTGTTATGTCAACATTGGGAACTATATGCCAGAAATCTCCATCAATACATAAAGAATCCCTACAATATGCACACGGTTGGTCACCAATATACAGAGGCCACCAATATACCACACTTTGTGTTAAGTATGCCCGTGATGTTTCACGGTTAGGCACCACTTGGCCAGGGCAACCATTATTAAAGAAATATCTTAATTTATGCCAAAAATTGAACCATGTGTCAAGGAGGGGCACCATTAGTCGGTGACACCCTCAGTTATGCTAATATCATCTACAATATGTGAAGGATGAGCATCACTAGATGAGGGAGAGTATTTTATGCCTCTGGCAAAATTATGTCGGATCAGGGAATAGCAGTGACAGACTCCAGCTATCTTGACTGACTATTTCCACCTTTTGTGCAATTAAATTAGCACCTTCCTACCCCAAGTTTTTTCATTTAGATGCATACTGCACGTGGAAGGGCAATGTCTCAGTCAACCTCCATTCACTTGTAGTGCACATCTGTAGGGCAGTTAGTCATGCAAATAGCCTGAGTTTAGGTCCTCTACCTATCTAATGCCAGAATATGAGTGGCAGCTGTAAAGAGATGGAGATCCATCCGCAATGCCCTAGTGCACCAGCAACCATTGGAATTGTCTTATTTATAAGGTGAAGCACTACAATGCAACATCCTCTTCCTCCTGCATCACACTGCCAGTGGTGAGTAAAACAGAATACACTTGTACATCAATCTTCATGTTTTACATATCCTTGTTACACTATTATGCAATCTCTTGTTGTTTGTTTTATTTTACACACTCTTCCAATGAAATGATATTATAGTATTTTATGTGTACCTATGCTTCTTACAGTGAATCCAGCAACACTGTATTCAAAACTGTGTTATTTACTACATTGATCAATAAAAAATGTTTTTTAACGTGGTGGATGGGCTGCACTGATCTGCCCTCTCCCACAGGTCTCCAGGGAGCCGAAAGAGGTGGTAGATAATTCTGTAGTCAAGAGCTGGGTGGGGGAGAATGTGGGAGTTTGGGTGTCTTTCTGGTCCTGACAATCACTATCTCATCTGCCGGGAAGGTCAAACGCAGACCGGCAATAAATATCACGAGAGCTGAAAGGGACTGACTAATTTATTGCTAGCAAGGTGCCTGGTCTAGAGTCTCTAATTGAGACTGGAGATCGTGGCCCTCAAGTTGGGAGAGGATAGAGAGAGAGGCCAGGAAGTATGTTAGCTATACTTTTTTATGGAAATATATTAAGAAACGCAGGTAGAGCTCGTCTGAGGGAGATGAGTGGGGGAAATGATGTGTTTTTCCATGTAAGGGAGGAGAGTGTGAGAAATGGTATTTGTTTTCCCATGACTCTTGTTCTCATGCACAGTCAGCTAATCCATGGGACTAGCTTAGTGAGTGGAAACCTAGAGCATTGCTACTGTTGCTTATGTTGTCACTTGCCTACTCATCTATAATTCTATAACTATTACTTTCTCATGGAATATCAATAAATACTCTGAAGCTACTATGAAAATTAAGCCGCCAGAGTAATATCACTTCTATTTGGCTAGGCTTTGTGGTATCTGTGCCACACATGGACAATGAAACCCCAAAAGGTTACAATGAAGCCCCAAAAGGTATAGGGCCTGATGGTGTGTAGTCCAGGTGCTTGTGGACTATTCAGGAGTGCAGTCAGCATAGGTTGCATCTTCGCGGGCCAACCCTGGATCGGCTGTAAGTTAACCATTTCTTGTCTTGGCTACATATGCAAAATTAAACCTGCAGCTAAGTTCTATACAACACTAACTGGTGTGGCCTTGTTTTTTTTTCTTATGGTCTTCGCTCCATGGGTATATGCATTCAGCCAGGGAAGTATGTGTGTGGTGGGCTATGGGATATCAGCGCTACATAACTTCTATTTGGCTAGGGGCTGAGTGGTATCTATGCGATATATGGACAATAACAATCTCACAATCCAAGTGAGATGCAAAGAAGGACCGATGAAAATGTAACAAACACATATGGAGAAGTATCAATTATCACACCTTTGTTCCTGCAAGAGAAAACAAAAGTGGAAGACAAAAAAGAATGTGAATAAATTAATTTCGTAGCTCACAAAAAAGGTCGAAATAAAATAAACCCTTTGAGGTTTCATCCCGTCCATTTTCATTCAGGCACATCTCGATATTGCGCCCGATGGTACAGCCACATTTCGGCTAACTTCAGCATTCTGTAGGAGCAATGCTATTCTTTCCGGAGTCCCTTATCTCCCCAACATGAAATTCCAAGTAATCACACATTCAGATTTCTGAACAGCCCGGACTGCTGCTGTTAAAGATTGACGACATTTTACGCAGCATGCCACAATGACCAAAGAAACAGTAGTCCAAGGAAATCCCTCCATTGCAAGCAACCTGCCCTCTAAATAAACAGCAATTTCTCTCTCCAGAAGCCAACACTTCATATGAGAAGCAGAGGTGCACGAGGGATTCCTCGCACTTCAGCAGAGGTTGTTTCACACACTTCAATCAAACGTGGGTAATAGCAAGGCAGAGGCACACGAAGACATTGATACACTAATTGAACTATAAAGCAGCCCGAGCTAATGGACTACTGTGGCATAAACAGTTTCCATCAAATAGCTAGGTAGGTTATCTTTTATACAGCGCCACCCTCATCATGTCAGCAAGTCACAAGGAAAGGAAGTGGCTGCGAGGAGAACATTCTCACAACAAACACTTTGCCATTATGAGCACAGCTAATCAAGTCAGCTTATCTCTGGAGCGTGATTAGAACCCCACTGCACCAATTACCAGCACTCTGCTCGGAAGCAGGCTGTTTGAAAAAGAAAGGGACCTCATGCCGTCTCGGAGATGAACAGTACTTTGCATGAACTGTTTGGAACGTTTTACTGGCGATTTTCTATAAACATGTTAATTTTTGAAACAAGCCGCTGGCTCGAAAGCATGGGTAATGATGGAGGAGAGACCGGGATCTTTTTCACAACATCTTCTATCTAGTTGGTTATCTGTGAGCCTGAATTTAGAGAATATTATGCAGCTCAAAGCGAGGAAAATAGCCACAGAAGGTTTTTAACTCCATAGCTGCTGGGGACTTTGCACCCCAATTGCTGAGGCTTTTTAATACTTTGGGCACTGTGTCCGAAACTAAAGAGAGGGTTGAAGAGGGCAGCAGAAGCTTAAATATCTTCATCTCACCCATTTCACAGGCTTGGGGGACTGAGTGAAGTCCCTGGACCAACCAGAAAGGGTGGGGTGTAACGTATGGTCATCCACTTCCAGTAGTCGTGGCCAGCGTTGGACTGGTACAGAAGATAGGCCTGGGCACTAAAATAAAAGTGGCACGCAGTAGTGAAATAGAAAGATAAAAAAGAGGCCCATGATTGTAAAATGGGCCCAGTTTTGAACTTGTAAATACATTCTCAATATGTGTTTTAGAAGGTATGGAGGACTGCAAGGATTTGAGTTTATTGTATGAAATGATTGTTTTCATATCAGAGAAATTAGCAGTAAAAAACGGCTCATCATAAAATAAAAGAGGCCCACAAACATGCAAAAAACGCCCCACAGACTGACATGTCAGACCAGCCAATCAGGCCCTGCCGGATTGCCCTATAGGCAAGTCTGACTCTGGCAGTGGCCTAGTCAGTCATACACACCGGGTGTACCTCCACTTCCAGTGGCCTTTCTTCACTTCCCTTCCCTCCGACCAGTCTATCATATGGCCATATCACTTCCTATCCATACACGCCCTTTCCGATGAATGTTCAACTGTATAATTAATCCCTCTCTCCATCATTGTGACCTACTGCATGGTCGTGTTTTCCTGGGTGCTGCCTTTCACACCAGGACTGGTGGCTGACCTTGTGGTTGCAGTGAATTGGTATGTGAGTTGGGTCATGTCTTGTCGGTGGGTTCTGTTACCGGAAATACATTCATACTGGCCTTTTACTCTTGCAAACTCCATTAACAACCACTCAGGGTTAGAACATGGCATATGTTCTGGAAAGCTTGCCTTGGAAGGATGTGCCCCATCTGGGCCACAGGTGGAAGAGGCTCATATTTTAGGCTGTGCCTGTGCTCAGAATTTTAGAATTTTTCTACATGGTAGTTGATTTTTCCTACTTTTGGTTGCTTCTAACAGGTGTAAAAACTATGGGTGAAATCCGACTGCTATATATTTCTAAAAACTAGTTAAAATGGCAAATTTAACATTTGCGTTGATCGCTCTTAGTAATTCCAAAGACATTAATTGATGAAAAAAATATTGGAATAAGTCAGAAGAAATTGCTGACATTTTCGTCTGTAATTATTTGCCTTAATGACAAATTTACAAAAGTATTAGACCGTTATTTCCATCAGACCCTTCAGGTCACAGGGATTGATAATGTTTTTTGGTTGTCCAGAAACCTGCAATATCCACAGCCAAGAAATGAGCTGCAGCCTATTATTTTCATTGAGTGTCGACACACAATTCATAAGCTAAAATCTAATGGCTGAAAATGTGTAAAGGTAATCTATGATTTTTTTTTTTTATTTGCCCAAGGTACGGAGTTTAGGGATGGTGGTTATTTGTACAACTCTTGTACAATTCGAAATTCTATGTCAGGACTAGGAGGCGAGGATTATGCTCATCTTCCTTTCTTTATTTTAACTCCAGCAGACTTCACCATGCCATAAATAAACTACCTTTCCCAACAAGCAACGGGAAAGGAAACAGAAAACTTTCAGCCAATCATCACACTGAACAGTCCCTCATAATGCACGTCTTCCCATCAGGCTCCCTCTTTCTTTCCTGTTCCAGCAGGCAACAGTTGAGTATTTATTTTTGTCTTTGATGTGTTATTAAATAGTTATGATTGACTTTGTTGCTTACTGTCTATTTAATTGCTATTGCTGCGGGAGAGCATTTCAGTGCTTTTTAGTTCGAGCATAAGCAACGCACATGCGCTGCTCGCTCTGCCAGACATGCTGTGGAAGCCTCACCCACTCTCCGGCAGGATTTTTCATTGGCTGGTGTAATTGTCCTTGGTAAATGCTGGCATCCGATTCATTATGAGGCTTGTTAGTCCCTCCTTGTTACGGCCTTGTCGCCATTTGTTACCGTCCATGAGGACTGGATCTTTTACTGTGTCCTAGCTCGGGAGCTTTTATTTCCAGCTGCAAGAACTATTTACTTCATTAAGAGACACAGCACGCATGGGGTGCCAGCTTCGGTAATGACGGCCGCTTCCTAACCTAATTTGTATTTCTTTTGAACTTTTAAGTACACTCCGTTCCACCAATGCAGAAGTCCTCTGTTCCCCCTCCAAAGCAGCCCTCTCCCATCTCTCATATGCCTGTGCGCTTTTATTTATTTATTTATGTGTGCTTCAGCTCGCTCGTCTCCTAGGCTAACTTATCCTCCTCCTTCCCCCTGCTTCTTATTTGAAGGAGTGTGCCTTTTAACACTCCAGCTGGCTCGTCGTCTTCTCTGTCTACTCCTTCCCCTGCTTAATATTGTGGTGAATGTGCCTTTTAACAACTTCGAGAAGTGTTTCACACAGCTGCGGCTCGCTCGACTCCTTGGGTGCCTCCTCCCAGTATGTCCAGCACAAAGGAGAAACCTAGTCTAGTGCCATGTGACTTGCAGCCAATCGGGCGGAGTCTCTTCTTTAATGCTCACCCATCGCGCATGGCGGCTGACAAATAACAACAAGCGTGGTTCAGCTCGCAGTGTGCACTATGCATGAGTACTCATTCACCTCTTGAACTTTGACTTAGTTTATTGTTATTATCCTAGGGTACCTCTGGGGTTAGGGTTAATCCGCTAGCAAGATTACTTAGTGCATACTGCAGAGATCTGTGTATGACCTGCAGGGGTCTAGGAGGAATCCTAGCACAACATCCTAAATATTTTTCTTTCCAATGTCGGTACATTGTTCAGGGCTCTCCACTGAATAATAGAAATGCTGAATAAATGTGTTTTATGTGAAGAACTTTGGATTACACAATAGTAATGTAGTTGATTTCCTCCTGTGTGGCAGCATATATCCCTGATTGTGCAGACTTTGAATGTCGTCAGCTGTGCATAGCATGCAGCACCTCTCAGGTTTTCCCCACCTGCCTCTCTCCCTCACATACAAGTTCGGAAGAGGAGACTAAGTCATCCAGCAATCGCGTTCCACTGGCTGTCCTCTCCATGTCTTTTCCCTCTAGAAGGGTGGAATGCTACCCCCGCCGTATTCCAAAGTGTTTGACACCTTACACAACATGCTTTGATAAAGCCAAACCAAAGTTAGCATTAACCGCGAGGATTATAATGCACTTAAGAGTATATGGTATGGCTATATCATAGAACAGCTATAAGGAGATGGTTCCGAAAGCTGCAGAGGGGCTCAGCTCAAGCTGGGCAACCTCTCACATAAAACCAAGCGCTCAGCCTCCAGGATTGTCGAGGTCAACCATAGGAGTGGCTTATAGGTATATATGTGTCTATATGTAAAGGTAGATATAGGTATACTATATTTAAGTAAGGGGTTATTACACCACCTTACCCAGGCTGTGTGAACAGACCCGTGGTGTCAGTTTGGAAGGCAAACCAGGAGTGACACAATACATGCTTCAGCCCCTGGTAGGACTAGGGTACACCTATGCCCTGGGTACCTATGGTACTATACAGGGACTCACAAGAGTGACCCAGTAACCAATCTGGTATGCACCTAAAGTGCAAGGTATCAATTTAGAGAGAAAACAGCTGGGCTGTGCGTCTGATTAGCAGGCCCACAGCCACATTAAAGTCGAAAAACCAGAGAATCACAGCAAAAGTGGGGGTGACCATAGGAAGCAGACCCTACTCTCCTACAATTTGTCTCCACATTCACCTCCCTCAACAAGGCACACAGACATCCATGAAAAAGATCTGTCAACCCAAAATTCTGTCAGGCCAGTCATGTCAGAGGGCACACGGCTGGCAGTTTGTCCACTTAAAGCCCTCTTCAACATCAAGGATACCGTAAAGGACAATGGCAAGACCAGTGCAGGTTCGGGGGCTTCTTCACCTACAGGGGAAGTCGGAGAGCTCAAAGTGTAAGAGGCAATTCCATGGATCTCAGAAAGGTGAGTGTTGGCCCTTCTTCCTGACAAAGGGTGGGAGGTATTCTGGTGTTATTTATTCGCAATTGGGAATGGTTAACCTTGGATGCTTTGGTCCCATGGACAGTACAGGGATTCCAAATCAAGTTTTATGGCTCCACAGTGAAACGCTACCGCCTACGCCATCTGTTTCCTCTCTTTCCAAGAAACAGAGTATCTTAATAGATCAAGAAATAGAAGAATTGCTGCAGGAGGACGCAATTGCCCCACCGTGCCTCCATCCGGGTGGCTTTCTCAGCAACATCTTTCTTATGGAAAAACAAGACAGTGGACAACAACCTGTGATAAACCTCAGGGAGTTCAACAAGTAGTTGGTTTACTGCCACTTCTATTCTATTGATCTATTGAGGTCAGAAGATTGGATGGTACCCTTGGACTTCAAAGACACGTACCTGACAATTCCAATTTTCACACCCCCATCGCAGATTTATCCAATTCCAATGGAGAGAACAGGTGTATGAATTCAAGACATTGCCTTTTGGACTCTCCTTGGCCCTGTGGAATTTCACCAAAGTGCTGAAACCGGTGATAGAATCTCTACGAGATCAGGGCTTTTCTTTCATCATCTACCTCGACGGCCTCCTGCTGATGGATCAGTGCCCCGAAAGACTGGTGGAACACCTACAAATGACAATTCACCTGCTAGAAGGCTTGGGTTTAGACATCAACATAAAAAAGTCTGTCTTGACCATTTCCAAACAGACAAGCTTCCAAGGATTGGTCATAAATTCCACGAAAAAGACTTTGAATCTAACCTCCCAGGAGACAGCAAAGATTCCGAGAGAGCTGAGAAAGACTCGGTCAAAGCAAATGACTTCTTTACATCAGGCTGTCAGAGTGTATGGTCTCCTGTCAACCTCCACGTAGACAATGTAGTCAGGCTTATATGCCCAATCCTCAACAGCTCCAAGGAAGAAGGCACCCTCCCAACTGAGCGGAAAGCTGCACAGATTATTCCTATAAGGAAAAATCCGAAGGTCCCACCAGAGGATGTCACCAACTATCGCCCCATCTCTCTGCTCCCCCTATACAGCAAACTTCTGGAAAAACATATAAACAAACATTTATCTGAGTTCATTGAATCCACTAATCGCCTTGACCAATCACAGTCTGGCTTTCGCCCAAAGCACAGCACAGAGTCGACACCGGTGGAGGTTACTGATAACATCCGAATGGCAGCGGATAGTGGTCGGGCAGTACTTCTGGTGCTGCTCGATCTGTCCGCAGCCTACGACACCATATCCCACCAGGTCCTGCTCAATCGCCTTAAGGATATAGGTATCCGGAGTAACGCCTTGAACTGGCTGACTGACTTCTTAACTAATAGGACACAAACAATCAACCTTGGTCCCTACCGCTCCCAGACCACCACAGTCACCAAGGGGGTTCCACAAGGCTCTTGTTTGAGCCCTACGCTGTTCAATATCTATGTTACCCCCTTGGCAGGGCTACTGAGGAAATTAAGCTTCATTCCCATCTCCTACGCCGATGACACGCAACTCCTCCTTTCCTTTGACAAATCAAACCCACACATTTAAGACATCTTCTCGGAAGGGATGAAAGGCATTGCACAGTGGATGAGGGATAATTTCCTCTAATTAAACACTGAAAAGTTTGAGATCATGTTGTTCGGAGAAGCAAAACTGAGATGGTGCCCCAATTGGTGGCCAGGGGAATTAGGACCGGCCCCGCCCCAAAGCAGACAGTGAAAAACCTAGGAGTGCGAGTTGATCAGGAACTAACGCTAGAGGAACACGTAAACATCACAGCCAGGACCTGCTTTCATACTCTTGGCATCCTCCGAAGGGTTTTTCCCTTACTGCCATCAGTTACCCGAAAAACTCTAATCCAGGCACTTCTCATCAGTCGCCTGGATTACTGCAATGCCCTGCTGATTTCTGCTAAAGAAAAATCCCTAAATAAACTCCAGATTGTTCAGAACACTGCTGTCCGCATAGTCAGCAATGCCCCTCCCAGAACACCCTCTGCCCCACTTCTCCGCAAACTCCACTGGCTCCCAATAAAAAAGAGAATCAAGTTCAAAATGTGTTGCATGGTGTACAAATCATTACACAACATGGGCCCCAGCTATCTAGCCCAAAAGTTGGTCATATATACACCGGCCAGGCCCCTTAGGTCTAGTCAACAAGCACTTCTCTGTATTCGCCGTGTCAAACTGGCACGCATGGGAGGCAAAGCCTTCTCCTATCTAGCCCCCGGTACTAGAATCAACTCCCCATACAGATGAAAAAAGTGCACACATTTCTTAGCCTTCAGAAAACTTCTGAAAACTGAATTGTTCTAGACCCCCCCCCCCCCCCCCCCCCCCGGTATGGCCACAAGCAGTCTCAGTGCAGATACCCCGTATGGGGTGATTCAGGCGCTATATAAGTCACATAAAATAAATAAAAATAAATGCAGAGACCCGTATACAGGAGGAAAATGGTCAGCAAGCGAACAACAGCTCCACATAACTTGACTGTAGTTGATAACAGGATCCTTTGCCGTCCAATGCTAGACCAAGGTGAAGGTGAACTACTGTGTCCTCCTAAAAATAGACACCCTTTTGGCGGTTCACTACAGCAATCAGCTGGGGCGGGTCCATGTCAAAATGTTTAGCAGACGTAGCCAAAGAGTTCTGGACATTCAGCTTGTCCAACAAAATATCAGTCCCCGAGGAGTATCTCCCAGGAGACTCCAACAGAGTGGTGAATTGGTGCTCGAGGAAGTGGACTGATATGAGCCTGTGGCAACTGGATCTGAACATTTTCATGAAGATTGAGGATCAATGAGGCCTTTCACGATGGACCACTTTGCCACCCGATTGGATCAACAACTGCATGATACTTCAGCTTGAAGCCGAATCCACTAGCGGAAGTGAGGGATGCTTTTCTACGGGACTGTTCTCTGGAAAAGGAATTTGCATTTCCACCCTACATGATGATTATACGGTTGATATTCAGGTAAGGAATCAACAGGCAAAGGTAATCCTGGTCAGACTGATTTGGAGGTCGCAAAGTCTGGTTTCCAGTACTTATGGATTTTTGGGGGGATTTTCAAACCCTCTACCCCACACTACATCTCTTCTTTGGGCTCCTCTAGGCTACCCCCACCTGTTAATCCTGCAAGGATGAATGCCCTTCATGGCGTGGAGGATTACAGAGAAAGATGGAGAGTCCCTGGACTTTCACAAGAGGCCCAGCGAATGCGGTCAATAGCATGGGCAGAGTGCACCACAACACGTTACAAATCAACCTGGTCGAGATGGTTTAAATGGTGTGTGCAAAAAGGTGAGGAGCCCTTAGGGTCCGACATTGTCCACATAATAAACTTTCTGGCTGCACTGGCGTCTGAGGGCCTGGCCTATAGGATGGTTAACACGTTTAGGCCGGTTATTTCTATGGGACATATCCTGATGAACAAGTTAATTACCTTCGGTAACTCTTGTTCTGGTGGATACAGTGTCTGCCTGTGGATTCCTCACCTTTTGAATTACCCTTGCGCCAGCAATCAGTGGAAATTATTTTCTTAGCTCTCCTACGTCAACGAGGGCGTCATATTAGAACAGCTCCACTCAGGACTCCGTATGACGTCATCGGAGCCATAAGAAGACCTCGTCGGCGTGCTGCCATTAGTTCCACCCATCTGTTCCGTGCCCTCGAGGCAAACAGGTGGACCAACAACATTTTCACAAGTAGACACAATATACATAATATATATATACAAATACATATAGATGTACATCAACAGTATGGAAAAAGCCAATAAACAAAGCACTTCCTAGCAGCAAACATCCATGTCAAACAGTTATAACTTTTTTGATAGAAACAGGAGGACAACGGCAGGTGGGTCAGTGAGGAATCCACAGGCAGATACTGTATCCACCAGAAAAAGCGTTACCGAAGGTAAGTAACTTGTTCTTCTGATGGAATACACCTGCCTCTGGATTCCTCACCTTTTGAATTGGATTCCCAAGCTGTTACACTCCCTGACGGTGTCCACCTGACTATACCAAAACATCTTGCAGAACAGAACGTGCAAAATGGCCGCCTCTCCTAACCTCAGAATCCAAGTAGTAATGCTTCGCAAAGGTGTGGAGGGATTGCCAAGTTGCTGCCTTACAAATATCAACAACAGAAACACCTATAGCCAAAGCAGAAGAAGATGACTTAGCTCTGGTGGAATGAGCTCTAATACCTTCAGGCAGCTCCTTCTTGGCCACGGCGTTTGCAGATCTTGATACACAAGATGATCCACCTGGAGAATGTTTGTTTGTGGACAGCTTTTCTTTTCATCCGTCCAATGTAGCCCATGAAGAGCTGATCATCCAGCCTTAGATCCCTGGTCCTGTCCAGGTAAAAACTAACCACCCTCTTAGGGTCACGGCGATGACATCTCTCCTCCTCCTTGGAAGTGTGAGGGGGAGGATAGAAGGTAGGTAAAGTAATAGACTGCCCCAAATGGAAAGGAGTAACCACCTTAGGCAGGAAAGCAGCCCTGTCCTAAGAACCATCTTTTCTGCATGAATGGTCAAGAACGGAGGTTTAGAACTAAGAGCCTGAAGCTCACTTACCCTCCTTGCTGAGGTAATAGCGATCAAAAAGACTGTTTTGAAGGAAAGAAGCCTCAAGGGACAACTATGAAGAGGCTCAAAAGGAGAACCCATCAGAAAAGTAAGAACAAGATTCAAATCCCACTGAGGCATAATGAAAGGAGTGGGAGGAAACTTATCGGTAAGGCCCTTAATGAATCTCATAACAACGGGAGATTTAAACAAAGAGGGCTGGTCCAGCAAACAAATGAAAGCCACCGAAGCTAACAAATAACCTTTAACTATAGCCACAGCAGAACCCTGCTGAGGCAAGGAAAGAGAGAAACTCAGCACATCAGACAAACGTGCCTTCAAAGGATCAATGAACCTCTCTCCACACCACTTCACACATTTTGACCACCTGGAGGAATAAATAGATTTGGTGAAGTGTCTCCTGGATGATAAAATAACATCCACCACATCCGATGGGAGAGAGAAAAAACTCAGGATGCCCCGTTCAATCCCCAGGCATGAAGGGGCAGGCTCTGGAGGTGGGGGTGTTGAACCTGCCCCTGCGAGAGGAGATCTGCCCTGAGAGGGAGATGGAGCGGAGGATGCGATGAGAGGTGAAGTAGGTCTGTGTACCACACCCTTCTTGGCCAATCTGGGGTGATCAATATGACTTAGGCCCGGTTTTGGCAAACCTTCCTCAGAACTCGAGGAATCAAGAGTATGGGGGAAAAAGCATAAAGGAGCTGCAAACTCCAATCCAACTGAAACGCGTCCCCAACGCTCCCTGCATCAGAAACTGGAGACTGCAGAACAACAGGCAGTGCGCGTTCTCGCGAGTGGCAAAGAGGTCCAATCGAGGAAATCCCCACATCTTGATGATGAGATGGACCACCTCCGAATGAATCCCCCACTCGGGATCTGCCGAGTAATGCGGACTGAGACTGTCCGTACATACATTTAGCACACCGGCCAGATGATTTACCATTACACAAATCCGATAGCCCTGAGCCCAGAACCAGAGTCGCAGAGACGATACAACCCTACACCTCCCTGTTTGTTGATGTGCCACATCGCGGTAGAGTTGTCAGGACCTGAACGGACTGACCGCGAAGGGAAGGAAAGCAAACTAATCGCTTGCAATTCCAAAAGGTTGATGTGAAGCAACCTTTCCTCTGGAGACCAACAACCTTTGACCTCCAGATCCCCACAGATGAGCACCCCACCCTGGAGTGGAGGCATCCGTGATCACTGTGGCCACCGGCGGAGGAGACTGAAAAGGCTTTCCTTGAGACAGGTTGCCCTGCACACACCACCAAGACATCTCCGCTGCAGTGTCTCTGGAGATTCTGATGTTCTCCCTGAGATCTCCGTTGTGTTGATACCACTGCCTGCGGAGGCACCACTGGAGTGCCCTCATGTGCCAGCGTGCATGACTGACCAACAGTATGCAGGAAGCGAACAGACTGAGCTGGCATAGGACCTTCAGGACTGGAACAGCCGCTTCATCTTGAAACAAGGGAATTATCTCCTGAAAGTTGAGAATCGTCTGTGGAGGCAGGAAAGCTCAACACAGAGTAGAGTCCAGTATTTCCCCGATGAACAGGCTGCGCTGAGAGGGCACCGGGTGAGAATTGGGTACATTTATTGAGAAACCAAAGTTGAACAACAAACGTGTCGTTGCCTGCAAATTGCCCAACACCATCTCCAGAGACGTGGTTTTCAGCAGCCAGTCATCCAGATAAGGGAAGACAGGAACCCTGACCTTCTGAGATGTGCTGCCACCACCGCCATCGCCTTTGTGAAGACCCATGGTACGGAAGTAAGGCCGAACGGAAGGACTGCAAACTGGTAGTATTGCGACCCTACCATAAACCAGAGATATTTCCGATGCAACTTCAGGATGGGAAATACGCATCCTACAAATCGTTCAACACCATCCAGTCTTCCTGTAGCAGCGCTAGAAGAACCTGAGCCAAGGTCAACATTTTGAGCTTTTCCTGTCTGAGGTAAAAATTCAAAATCCTTATGTTCAGGATCGGCCTCAATCGACCGTCCTTTTTGGGAATAAAGAAATAACGTGAGTAACATCCCTAACCCCTTTCCTCCTAGAACCTCCTGTTGTAAGATAGGTAAATGTCTTCTGAACACCAATTCGGGCAAGGAGGGGGAAACACTAGAAAAGAGAGGGTGTACCCATTCTCTACAAGATTCAAAACTCAACCGTCTGAGGTAACTGATTTCTAATCTTGTAGAAAATGGGACACCCGGCCCCCTACAGGGCCAACATCCTCCAAGATGGGGGATCTAGAGCTGCTTTCCCATGGTACCAGTGGGGGGGGGGGGGATAGGAGAAGAGGAGGACTGCTGCCGAGCGGCTCCTTGAAGACGGCCTCTATTCTTTCCCCTTGTATGGAGGGTTTTGCTGCTGTTGCTGCTGAGGTTGCTTACAGCCACGAAAGGAAGAAGCCTTCCCAAAGCCTCAATACCTCCTGTAGCCATACGCTCTAGGTTGAGACTGCAGGCCCAAAGATCTCGCAGTAGCCCTACTGTCTTTAAAACGCTGCAGAGCAGAGTTTGCTTTGGTACCAAACAACCTCGAAAGATCGAAAGGCAGATCCAACAAAGTAGCCTGAACATCTGGAGAAAATACAGAAGATATGAGTAAGGCATGCCGCCTTGTCGCAATTGAAGAACCCATTACCTGGGCAACTGAGTCTGCAGTGTCCAAACCCGACTGAATGACTTGTTGGGCAGCTGCTTGAGAATCCAAAAGAGCCTCAAGAAAGTGAACACAATCATCTTCAGGAAGTTTAGGGGCCAATTGCTTAACAGAGTCCATGAGGGCATGAATGTATCTCCCAAGCAAACAAGTGGTTTTTGTAGACTTCAGCGCCATACTTGCTGAGGAATACCCCTTCTTGCCTGACTGTTCCATCTTCTTAGAGTCCCTATCCCCCGGGGTGATAGGGAAGGACCCAGTCGAGTGCTTGAAGCATGATGCTTGAACCACCAAGCTTTCAGGAGATGGATGGGCAGAAAAGAAAAGCTGGATCTCCGGGAGCTGTCCTATATCTCCTTGCAATTGCTCTGGAAACTGCAGGAGCAGTCAAGGGCTTTTGCCACACCTCTAAAACACACTCCGTCAATGCCTCCTTGAAAGGCAGAAAAGGCTCACTAACTGATGAAGAAGTATGAAGCACTTCAGTCAAAATATTAAATTTAACTTCTGCTGAAGGCAACTGAAGATCCAACAATTCTGCAGCTTTCCTAATCACCACATGATAAGGAGCAAGGGGGCGTGGCTTGGCGCCGATGTAGACGGCAAGGAACTTCGGAGCTCCTCCGTGGCTGACCCTCAAAGCAAGACATCCTGATGCAATACTGAGGCCCACGGCACCACAAACTTGAGCGGAACATTAGGTGCTTCCCTGGGAGAGATCTCGGGGTATAGAAGTGCGACAATCCGGAGAAATTGGTGTTTATCTCCCCTGAATTTGGCCGCGGCACAGAGGGATAAAATGGCGGCTGTGGTCGCCGGCGGGGATCGCCGCTTCTGAGGTGCGCGAGGTCCCCAACAACTGCTCAGACCGAGCAGCGGAGGGGGAGAACAAGCTGGGACTCACCTGCCCATTCCTTATGAGTAGGCAGTGGCGAGGAGTCCGAACGAGTGCCTTAGACTCCAAGATGGCGGGGAAGGCGGCAAGAGCTGGATGGTGGAGCGACCATTAACTCCTGAGCTGTCTCCACGCTGGCTGATGCACTTCGGCGGGAATTGGGGATACGCCTACATTGTCCCGGACCCCAGGAGACTGAAGTACTGATCGGGTCCTGGTGCTGGTTGGGAGAGTCGACGGCTGTTGACAACGGAGGGCAGACACACAAAGCGCCTGCGGCCTGGAGGAGAGCGGGACCTGCGTGGTGCGGGGAGTACGCCTAGACACTGTTGTGCCAGCTATTGGACTACGGTGGGATTGGACGAGCGGCGCGACAGGCCAGAGTATTGCCGGCTGCATACCGGAGACGCTCCATAGGGACTAATTGATTGGTGTCCAGCGGCTCCGCACCACGAGTCTTCGCTGAGGGGAGCGAGGCCCTCAACAACTGTTCGGACCGAGCAGCGGAGTTGGAGCACAAGCTGGGACTCACCTGTATAATCCTCTGTGAGTAGGCAGTGGCGGCGATGAAGAGCCTGGACATGCGCCTTCCCGCCACCTGCATACTGTTGCCTGACTCCAAGATGGCGGGGAAAGCGGCAAGAGTTGGAGGGTGGAGAGACCATTAACTCCTGAGCTGACTCCACGCTGGCTAATACACTTCTAAGTCTGCACTGTCCTGGACCCCGGGAGACTACATTACTGATCGGGTCCTGGTGCTGGCTGAGAGATCCCTTGGCTGGTGACGCTGGAGGGTGGGCACGTGAAGTAGCCTGCGGCCTGAAGAGAAGCAGGACCTGAATAGTGCAGGGAGTACGCCTAGGCACTGCTGTGCCAGATGCGGGACTGCGGTGGGATCAGACGAGTGGCGATACAGGCCACAGTATTGCCGGCTGCATCCTGAAGACGCCGCATAGGGACTCACTGATTGGTGTCCGGAGGCTCCGAGCCATGAGTCTTCTCTGAGGAGTGGAAGCAACCAGCTGGCAGAAGACGGCTGGCCTAAGTTTACTGACCTGCACAGCTTTATTTAATGATTCTGAGGGGGAAAGGGGGGGGGGGGGGAGTATAGATCCCAGAGACCTACTGCAGGAGTGGAGATCCTGCCCTTGGAGCCCTGCATCTGCGAAGGAGGATGCATCACAACACTGTAGAGGAAAGAAGGACCTGGCTGAAGTGGAGAGGAGGCAGACGGTTCGACGCAGTGCAAGGCCGGTATAGTGACTGAGACTGCGGTATCCAGAGAGGTAGCCTTGAGTATAACTGAGCAGCTGGGAGGGGGGGAGACGCCTGAAGGGCCTGCGGGGGGGGGGGGGGGGATTGATTCTTTAGTGGGACCCCGGCGTGATCTGTTTGACTTTCTTTTGGCAAGTGGAAAGGAACTGTGCTGCCTAGCTGAGGTGGAGCGGGATCATAGACTTCCCTGGCATCACTGGTCACAGCGGCGTGCGGCTGCCGCAATGGGTAGGGTGCCAAGGAAAAAGGGGTTTGAGGTGCTGTGGTTGGAGGAGCTGGAGCAGCATACGGAGGATGAGGATGTCGACACTGGGAGACAGAGACTGGAACAATCTGGAGACCCTACACTGGGAGAAATTATACAGGCCATCGTGGCCTCGCGGGAGGCGCTAGAGAAGAGGATGGACGCCATTGTCTCGGATCTTACCCTACTGAAGGACGACCACCGAAAGCTCAAGGAGAGAGTGGCGACCAACAAAGTCAACATGAAAGATGTCCCGGACACGGTAGCTGCCTTGCGACAGTCACTACAGGAAGTGGTACACAGAGTTAAAGTCCTGGAAGGACAGTGAAGAGTGCTCGAGGCGCAACAACCTCCGCATAGTGGGAGGCCCGGAACGTGAAGAGGGGGCAGACGAGGTCCAGTACTTGGAGACATGGCTAAAAACGGAGGTAGCCCCGGAGGGTCTCTCCCCATTTTATGCGCTGGAACGTGCGAACAGGTTCCCGGCTCGCCCGCCTAAACCTGGAGCTCCGCCTCGACCAATGGTGGTGAGACTTCTACATTACAGTGACCGGGACTTTATACTACAGAGGGCCCGAGAGCAACAGAATCTGCAGATCGGGAACAGCAGGGTGCTGATATTCTCGGACTACACCAGGGAGGTACAACGCCAAAGAACATCATTTCTTGCTGTTAAACTAAAGCTGAGTCAGCTCGTTCTCCCCTAAGCCATGCTATTTCCGGCTCGCCTGCAGGTGACTGCAGATGCGGAAACACACTTTCTCACACGACAGGCAGCCTTGGACTGGTTGGAAAGTCGCAGCGGCACGGCTGTGCGCACACCACAGGCGGCCTCACCTCTAGGACGGCTGGTTCACTCATCGCAAACACAGAGGCCTATCTCGCCAATGGATCGGCGCCAGGAGCGAGACAGTGCAGTTCAAGCAGTGGCGGCCATCAGTCAGGGCGCGGTTAGTCCAGCTAGTAACGATACTGACATTGAGAAGAGTGGAACAGAGAGCAGGTAGAGCCCGGGGATTCTCGGACGTGGAGCTGCCGGACGTCACTCCGCAGACAGCAGATGGGATGTTTGGGTGATGGGTCTGCAGAGGGTAAGCGGGAAAACTGGTAAGATGTCTGTTGTGACTACTGAGCCCAGACGCCAGCTTGATGCAGGGCAACACGGCGGAAGATCTACAAGAATGCCGAGGCCCCGGTTGGCCGTATAAGCTCTCAAGTGGGGGATGCGGGGGGGGTTCTGGGGGCATTGATCGTGAGTAACACGCTACCTCCTTGTCCTTGTTATGGTTCTTTGTATGAATACCTTGGTTTGGATGGGGGCCTGTCCTTGTGTACCTGTCCTGAAGTGTGGGAGTTGGGTAAAGTTCGAAGTTGGGGAGGGATGGGGGAGGGTCAGACATGTTGCTAGGGGGATTCTAGAAGAGCGTGAACACAAGTTGGATTCATGGGTACCTCCGTAGGTCTCAAAGTTATGTCTTGGAATGTAAGGGGGATGCACACTATGGGTCGGCGACACAAAATACATGCCTACCTAGTACGGAGAGGGCTGCAAATTGCACTACTACAAGAAACCCACTTGACGAAGTCAGAAGGGGTAGCGCTGCAGCATCGTTGGAGGGGGCAGGTGTTCCACACCACATATTCGGTCTACGCCAGAGGAACCTCAATATGGGTGCGGGCAAGGGTACCATTCCAATGTGTTAGACAGATGATTGATACAGACTGCAGATTCACGACTGTAACGGGGCAGCTTGATGGGCGGGACATTACATTGGGAAGCATATATGCCCCCAATGTTGAACAGCCTACCTTTTTTGCACAGCTAGCACAGAAACTGGCAGGGGAGTGGACTGGTCCTGTCCTTCTAGGGGGGACTTTAACTGCGTGACTGACATAAACCTGGATCGCTCTCATCCTCCACTTCCTGACGCCACCACTCATAGGGTAGCAGAGGCCCGACGAGACTGGCAACAATACTGGGGACTGACGGACACCTGTAGGGCTCACCATCCTGGGGACCGAGATTATTCTTATTTTTCAGCTGTGCATGAGCTGCACGTCCGGCTGGACGCTATACTGTGCTCCCCTGATGTCCATATGACGGTCACGATGAGTCAGTATCTAGCTAGGACGACCTCTGATCACAACCCACTCTTGGTGTCCCTGAATTGGGTTCGACTTAGAACGGCGATTCCTTGTTGGCGTCTCCGAATGGAAGCACTAGAAGACCAGGTCTTCCGAACCACCATAGGCACTGCCATCGAGGAATACTTTCAGCATAACATCAACACCTCCTCTAATCTGCATAATGAGTGGTATGCATTCAAGGTAGTGATACGCAGGCGGTGCATTGGGGAGGCTGTGGGAGTTCGTAGAACTTTATTGAGTGAGGTACCGCAGGCGGAGCGGTGGCTCAGGGAGAAAGAAAGGGAGAGACCTGGACGGGATGATAAACAGGAGGAGCTGTTGAGAGCGAAAGAGGTGGTGACGCAAGTAGAGAGGCTGAGGTGCTTTGATTACAGGGCGTATGCGACGTGAGTGCACGCCGAAGGAGATAAATCTGGGGCACTACTAGCTTGGTTGGCAAACCCGGCACACAGAAGTACACCGATTCTTGAACTACGAGAAGAAGGGGGGGGGGCAGTACACTATGGACAGCAGGCCATTAACATGCAGTTCCTGGAATACTACACTACTTTCTTTCGCAGCAGGTTGGATCCCAGAGAGCTGGAGGAAGGGGATTTCCTAGATATAGACCTGCCTCAGATTGAGGCGGGGGACACGGAGAGCCTGGGTCCACCGGTGGGGCTGGGCGAGGTCAGGGGAGCCATAAAGCGCATGGCCAAGAACAAAACGCCGGGTAATGATGGATTACCATCTGAGTTTTATGTAACCTATGTAGATTTACTAGCCCCGCAACTGGTGACCCTTTACAATCGGTCGAAGCAAGATGGATACTTGCCTAGCTCAACAAGGGAAGCAGTGATCGTACCCTTCCATAAACCGGGTAAGCCGGAATGGGACCACACAGCCTATTGCCCTCCGGCGATGTTAAATATTGACTATAAGATCTTGAGCAGCGTTTTGGCCAGTCGCCTGATGGTACATATGACAACTCTGGTGCATGGGGACCAGGCTGGTTTTATTCCTACCCGGAATACGGCCATGAACATACGAAGGCTGTGTCAATTGCTACATGGGACAGTGGCAGAGGGAGATGAGGCATGTGTACTATCGATAGACATTGAAAAAGCCTTTGATAGTTTAAAGTGGCCATATCTGTTTAAGGCTTTGAGGATGTTTGGCTTAGGTGAAGAATTTGTGGCCTGGACGAAGATTCTGTATAATCGCTCGACGGCTAGGGTTCGAACGGGGAGGGGCGATTTCTGAGGTGTGTAATGTGGACAGGTGGACGAGACAGGGCTGCCCGCTGTCTCCCCTCCTATTTGCCCTGGCAATGGAGCCTCTGGCGGTCCACGTACGGACGGGGAGGCACTACAGGGGCTTAGAGGGAATGGGTCAGATGCACTACATTGCTCTATATGGTGACGATTTGTTAATGTTCCTTGCCAATGCTACCAATGAGTTACAGGGTTCTCGAGAATTGCTGGCGAGATTAGGGCGAGCGGCGGGGCTTAAAGTCAATTGGAATAAGACCTGCCTATTTCCGGTACGAGGGGGCAGAGGTGACCCTCCTGAGGGGCTGGATGTGCGCTGGGAAGGCAGATGCTTGCCTTATTTGGGGGTCAGAATTTATCATGAGGCTGCTGATTTATTTGAGGGCAACAAAGGGTGGGCACTGAAAACTACCAGGAGTAATTTTGATTTCTGGGGGACTCTGCCTTTATCGGTTGCGGGACGAGTGGTGCTGCTAAAAATGATAACCCTGCCTCGCCTACTTTACTACTTTGGTACACTGCCACTTTGGGTGCCTAGGAAATATTTTGCCCAATTAAGCTCTATGGTTACGAGTTTCCTGTGGGGCTCAGGGAGGTGTAGAGTGGCATTGAATACTATGATGCGCCCTAGACAAGAAGGATAACAAACAGAAAAAACGCCACTACTGATAACTACTTTCGATCTATGAAGCTACTGGGACAAATGATTCAAAATTTCTAATCCCATGGCCTTCAGGATTGCTCCGAGGAGCCTGTATGAAGAAAGATTATTTATGGAGGTTTCTCTGCACCCGCATTTCAAAATATAACTGAAAAGACAAAAGGTCCGCTGCCCCCAACAATAAAGTATGGCATTGAAATGACTCACTCCATTGCTGTGAAGGGGCCGTGGTGTTAGTGTCTCGCAGAGAAGCCTCCATAAATAATCTTTCTTCATACAGGCTCCTCTGAGAAATCCTGAAGGCCGTGGGATTAGACATTTTGGATCATTTGTCCCAGTAGCTTAATAGATCGTTGATCTATATAAAAGAGTAAGTAAGCTTTTGTGGTCCCGAGGAGAACACCCCTTAGTTAGATTGTTCGAAATGCGTCGACCTGCTAATAGTGACCTATTGAGTGTTTTGAATCATTGAAATTATTTTTGATATGTAATTTATGCACCATAGGTCTTGTCACTGTTTGCAACTAATATGCTCACGTTGAACAAAAAAATGTGTAATGTTTTTGTGGTGTGAAAGGATGAATGTGTTTTTTTGCTGCTAAGAGGATGTTACTTGGAGTGTGAATTCAATATTGACAGTGTGATTGGGATTTTATGTAAGTTGTTTAATGTTAGAATGCGGAATTTATGATGTAATGCTTTTTTGTGATGTATAAATTATGAAAATGTTGTTGAATAATCCATGCGAATGAAACTATGGATCAATAAATTTTGTAGAATATATTAAAAAAAACTAAGAACCAAAAAAGTGAGGTGGTCACGTTTGTTTCGGTCTAGGTGGCCTGCTTGGAAATAAGGCTAAAGTACTTATCAGTAGTGGCGTTTTTTCTGTTTGTTATTGAATGTGGCTCGGCCTTACTGATTAGGAGTCCAAACCCTGGTTGTTTTTCCTAGACAGGAAGGAGGCTTTGCAGCACCTGATTTCGAGGCATATTATCAGGCGACCCAATTTCAATGGTTCAAGCGGTGGATGGCGGGGAAGTTGAGAGCAGAGGTGGACCAGAGAGGTAGGGACTTGGGGCTTTGCCACCTGACTAGGATTTTGCTCCAGCTACCAGTGCGTGAAAGAGAGGTGCCCAGAGATCTATGGGTAATGCGGCAATGCTGGAATAGGGCCCTACGACGAAACAAGGCGGGCCCTGCATATGCGCCCGAGATTCCAGTATGGCTCTGTGAGGAGCTGCCACACGGGGGGATTGGCAGAGACTGCAGGAATGGGAGGAACTGGGGATCGCCACCATTGAGGATCTGTACGAGGATGGTACCCTCTTACCATTTCACGACCTCATGAAGCGACATGAGCTGCCTGCTCAGGACTTTCTTTTACATGCGGTGTTGGCGGCTGCTGTGCGTCAACACTGGAAAAAAGGTTTGCAGGAGCCACAGACCTTCCTCCATAGCCAGTACGTGGTCATCTCGGCGGGTAAGATTAAGGCGGTTACATGTCTGTATAGGAGATTGACGCAAGGGTCCAGGACTCCCTTGGAGGGGCTACGCATTAAATGGGAGGCGGACCTGGGGAGACCCATAGAGGCAAAGCCGTGGGAGATGTTGCTGGAACAAGCATGGAAATGCTCCCGGAATGCGAGATTCCAGCTAATACAATTCTACGTGTTCTATCGGGCATACCTCACTCCTCACAAACTCAATACTATTTGGTGGAACAGGAGCACAACACACTTCACAAGTTTAAACTTAACGGAGACACACCCTGAGGTGGCCTGAAAGAAGCTCCTGAATTGAAACAGGATTACTCGAGTACACTTACCACACTAAGCGTGGGGTATGTTGACAGTGGAGGCGATGCCAAGGCACCTTTCACTGAACAGTGCATTGCACAAGAACGTAAAACACTGCCAATAGTGGAGTGTAACGTGTTAACAGCAATTAACAATTCTGTGCTACGAAACAATGCTACCTTAGAGTGAATGTACTAAAAGGAAACAAAAGCAGTCATTGAATGCAACACCTTAAGGTCCCCTTCATATTTCACTCCTTGGTTATTTCCTGTGCTTTCTTTCGATCTTCTTTTTCACAGCATGCATCTTTGTCTTAAAACTAAAAGAACTCCAGGAAGCAATAAACATGTTTTCAGAGAAGGGCCCAGTTTCATTTTCCATTTTAAAAAAAAACCACTTAGTCTTGAGCATCATTTTGATCTTTGCAATAAACAAACAGTTCCAATTGGATTTATTTTTCTCACCTTCTTTATTCATGATTTAAAGGTAATTTCCTTCATATAAAAAAATGAACATGCAATGCAGTGAGTAGGCAGCTGAGATGTAGATGGATGGGTGGCTAGTGGTTCGATACTAAATTATATAGTTTTACAAAATTTCACCAGTCGCCTGCCTTTTTGCTCCATTTACAGACATGTTGATAATAATCATGTAAAAGACTGAGGAACATACGCCACTCTCACTGAAATTACAGATGTACATTACAAAACATCAAAGCTGAGTAATTTCTTTATGGGCGTGAAATATTGCAAATGGAACTCGGGGTGTGCCGTAACATGACCACATCACATCATGTAAAAGGATCCGATATCCTGTTTTTTAAACATGTATGTTCGTTAACGTGTATCTTTACTGCTGATGCAGTGCTATAAATGAGAAGGCACTTACTGTGAGGTACCGAGTGCTTGCAATTGTTCAATTTACAAGAGTACAAACACTTTTCGGTAAGGGTGCAATGCTTTTAAAGGGAGTCTACTGGCACATCCCAGTGGCAGGAAGGTACTCTGACATAGTTAGTGCCTTGACTTCTACATTTTAATTTCAGCTACAGCATTTTTGTGCCTTCTGCAGTGACGAAGAGTGCTAGGGACGAGAGAACGACGCTTTCATTCCTTATGCTCTGTGGTATATGAAGCTGCGGAGTAATACTTTACATTTAAATCGACTACTGTCATGTGGTCTGGGACAAGTTGCTTTACTAATTTATTTATTTTGAATCGATTCGGTCTGATAGTTGGTTTGTTGGAAACTGGAAAGTTGTCCCTTCAGGCAGGCACTGCAGTTTTATGGTAACAAAACAAAATATTCCGAAAATATTGGCATACTTTAAATTTTACCCCGCAACAAGTTTTGGATGCAAAGATTTAAGATAATATCTCAGCATATTGGTAAGTCTCCAGTGCAGGATCAAGTGGTCCAGTCGGATTCCGAATCGGGCAGGTATTATTGAGTTAAACCTGGGCCAGCCTCACTGTCATTTGCCTACACTAGGATGCATCCTGCAGCGCCCACACACGTCTGCATGCCACTCGGAGCAACAAACTGCATGAGGTGGGGCGGGGGGGAGGGGGTGAATTTAATATCCAGTTAGGTCCCACACAAAGGCCTCACTTAAAGGTCCATCAGCCCTCTTTTGTTAAGAGTCTCATCTTGGCTGGGAGTTATCTGGAACCTAACCCCTAAATGCCAATGCCATGGAGGAAAAACATAAAGCACTCAGAATTTAAACTGTAACACAGTGGTTGGGACTGTCTGCACTAACAGGACTTCATTACCACACAAGGGAACACTTTAAGCAACTTTACAATAAGGAAAGATTAAGAAACAAGCACTGGCGTTGCCAATAGGTTTCGCATTTGGAAAGTTGGAGCTATTGGTTTTGTACATGACATTTTATATTTATATATAGAATGTGGCATTAAAACCAGCTCTTTAGTTCATTTATAATTAAAAACAACCTGGAGTTGTCTTGATACGGAATTAAAAACTTACAAAAACATCTCTAAAGTACTGAAGCGCATCAAATAATGTGTTCTTTTTAAATAAAAAAAATAACTCCATGGCACTGCACAAAAGGTGTATCTTCGTGAATCTGTTGTGTACTGTGTTCTTGTGGACTGGGTATTGTTGTTGAAGAGTGGTTTTGATTTATTTTTTCCCAAAAAATCTCTTTAAATTAAGTATTTTAAAAGTTTTGAAGCTGCATCTTTATAGAGTGTTTTACTCTGCGCCCTTTATTGCCCCAATGACTTTGTTTGCCCCTATGAACAATGAAAATATTCGCTGTGAAATATTGATTTTGCACTTGCAGTTTTTGTACTTTAAACGTAAGGAAACCTCTATAACATGTGTCTTGTGCGGTGTAGCATCGTGCTACAAAGAACCACAGACACAGCTGGTTACTATTCAGGGAGCTTTATTCTATACACCCTTCATCAACCCTGTCCCTACTCTAACTGACCCTCATCCTGTCCTGACCCCTCCTCTTCCCCTCAGCCCACCTAGCTCCGCCCCCCCAGCTACTAGACTGTTAACTCCATTACATCTCCCCCTTTCTTAATAAACAAATGAACGTGTTGTCAGTCCATCTCTTCAATGAGTCTTTTTGGTGGCTGGATATCACGACGTGGTCGCAGAGACATGGCTGCTGTGGACGCTGTCGTCGGACATCCAATCTGATGGTCACTGCTGTCTGGATCACAAGAATCAGGTCCCTCAGGTGCAGGTGGACCAATGGAGCTCGTCAGTGGCTCATCCGTGTCTCTAGAACACCTCTTGAAGTGAGAGACATTCCTGGTGATTCGGCGCCGGTCAGATTCGGCAGTCAGCATGGTGCCCTTTTGTCGGGTGACCAGTAGTGGCTCATCACGAAATCGACAATCAGTCTTTTTCTGCTGTTCTTGCTTGACGAGAACGTAGTCCCCTTCATGGACGGTTGGAGACCTTGCCCTCCTTTTGGCATCGGCGTATGACTTCATTCTGTCCTTATTGAGTTTGTCAGTTGCAGCCATTTCATGATGGTCGTTACTTGGTGACTCAGCTTGCAAAGCTCCTTCCCATGTTGGGATGCGATTTCTCATTGGTCGCCCTAGCATGAGGGTTGCAGGGCATTGTCCTGTAGTAGAGTGTGGGGTCGATCGGTACGCTCTGAGGACCTCATTCAAAGCAACGTGCAATTCCTTCTTCTCCGCTGTGGCATGCTGAAATGTCTTTTTAATTGTCGCCATAAACCTTTCGACGGTGCCATTTGCTTGTGGCCAGAGTGGGGTGACCTTCCTGTGCCTGAAGTCCATGTGCTTCGCAAAAGCACTGAATTCATGCCCATTGAACGGGGGACCATTGTCGGTCTTAACCACTTTAGGGACACCCCACGTTGCAAATACTTCATCCAGTACTTTGAGAGTGCAGGAAGCACTTGTAGACGACACTATTTGCGCAATGGGAAATCTAGAATATTCGTCGATTATGGCAACTACATATTTTCCGGACGGCAACGGTCCGTAGAAGTCCATGGCAATTTCTTGCCAAACTCCGCTAGGCAGGTCGGTCATCTGTAGTGGTGCTGGTGGATTGCTCTTGTTAGTCAGTTGGCAAAGATGACAATCCTTTAGAGTCGACTCCACCATCTGGTCAAGGAAAGGAAACCAAACGCGTTCCCATAAGGCTCGTTTCGTGGACACTACTCCTCTGTGGCCCTCATGGGCTAAGTTGACGACTCCCTGCCGGAGTTGGTTAGGGATCACGAGCCGTTGACCTCTCAGGATGACTCCGTCATCGGTAACTGACAGTTCGTCACATACATGCCGAAATGCCTGCATCTCTTTCTGGACTGTGGGGTCGGTGTCTTCATCCTGGGGATTGTGTCTCCACCGATTGGAATGGATCCGGCGGCGTACCATTTGTAGAACAGTATCTTGCGCAGTGACTTCCCGGATGTCGTTCATGGGAATGGCAGGTGGCAATGCCTGGTCAGCCACGAAGTGGATATATTCCTCAGCAATCGATGGTTTGGACCCAGATGACGGTTGAGGGTGGCGGGACATGTAGTCAGCCGGGTTCTCCGCCTTCCCCGGTTTGTGAATTATGGTGAAAGTGTATTCCTGGAGCCTGAGACCCCACCTCTCAATCCTCGGGGGCATTTTGGATCTTGGGTTGCCATAGATGGTGACCAGCGCCTGATGATCCGTGATCAGGGTAAAGTGCTTGCCATAGACAAAGACATGAAAGTGTTCACACGCCCAGACCACAGCAAGACTCTCCTTTTCAGGTTGAGAGTACTTCTTCTCAGGATCAGACAGGCTGCGGCTGGCATAAGCAACAATTCGTCTCTGGTCAGAGTCATTATCGTATTGTGCCAAGATCGCTCCCAGACCAACAGGGCTTGCGTCCACTGTGATCTCAGTTTTCCTGTGAGGGTTGAAGTACGAAAGGCTATCAGCTGATTCAACGGCTCGCTTGATGTCTTTGAACGCTCGTTCGCACTGAGGGGTCCAGTCGAACGGCTGGCCGAGTTTGGTGAGGATCCGAAGGGGGTGGCTGACGGTCGCATAGTCACGAATGTAGCGAGCACAATAACTGGCCATCCCCAAGAAGGATCTCAGGTCGTTGACGTCTTGTGGATTCTTGGTATTGTTCAGAGTTGCAATCTTGTCCGGATCCGGCTTCATACCCACAACAGAGAAAATGTGACCAAAGAATTTTAGGGTGGCCTGATGAAACTCACATTTCTCTTTGTTCAATGTCAGGTTGGCATCTAACAGTGCGTGACAGACGCGATCAAGAGCAATGTCGTGTTCACGAACATCTGACCCATAGACTAAGATGTCGTCGCTATAGTTCAGAGTGTTGGGGATGTGCTGGATTATCTGCCGGATCGCTTCCTGGAAGATCTCAGCGGCCGACGAGACACCAAAGCTCAACCGTTTGTACCTGAATAAACCTAGGTGCGTTGCAAACGTGGTGATATAACGGGATTTGGTGTCCAGTTCCAGCTGGTGATAACCCTTATTTAAGTCCAATTTTGAAAATACTTTGGCACCATTCAGTGCAGCGATCATGTCACTCAGGTGAGGACCAGGGTGCCGCTCCCTTTCAATCGCAGTGTTGGGTAGGCGCATGTCAGCGCACAGTCTCACTTTGTTGGGAGTCCCTTTCTTCGGCACAATGACCACCGGCGACACCCACGGGGTCGGGCCATCTGTGCGCTCAATGATGTCCGCTGCAAGGAGCTCTTGAAGCTCATCCTCAACAGCACTTTGAAGATGGAACGGAACCCGTCGTGGGTGCTGCGCAACGGGTCTGACCTGTTCGTTAATGTGCAGATGGATTCGACACCCTTTTAGCTTGCCTAGGCCCTGAAACAATTTGGGAAATTTGCTGACACAGTCTTGGTTGTCAGAGACTTTGAATAACACATTCACCAGGCGGAGACGTTCTGCGGTGGGGAGGCTGAGCAGGCAGTCAGCTTCCGGTCCCTTGATGACATGAATGACCACAGGTATGGTGACGTTGTCATAAGGGAGGGTCGTGTGGAATTTGCCCAGACACTGTAGTGGTTTTTTGGACATTCACGTGAAAACACGGACAGGTGCAAAAGTCAATGGGGGCTTCGGGACCATTTTATCGTGTTCTGTGACTGGGATGTAGTTCAGCGAGGCCCCGCTGTCCATTACGAATTTGGTGACATGGTTTCCCACATTAATGTCTAGGCGCGGGTACCTTTTGAGTTGATCAGGGTCCGCAATCATGTTTAGATATGCTACTGTGTAGGCAGAGTCCCTTGATGAAGACGATCTCGAGTCACACGAGGGGGATCTGCGTTCCCACCGCGACCTGCGTGATTCTCGGCTGGAATGCGATGAGGTCGGAGACCGCATGGGCTCTTCTTGAACAGCACGTACGTGATGCTTCTTGGTGTCAGAGCGAGATGGTCTTGATGTCTCACTACGCCTTTCTTTGTGATAATCTCCGCACATTGCTTCGAAGTGATTCGAGCGCCCACATTTCCTGCAGCGTTGACCCATTGCTGGACAAGCATCTATGTGAGGATAGTCATATCCACAACGATAACATCGTCTGTTTCTTTCTGGCCTTCGGTCTCGTCTCCCTGGATCTCTCCTCTTATGTTCCGAGCGTCGTTGGCGAGAGGACGGCCTTGGCGTCCACTGTTTTTCGTGCGAGTATTGGCGTCTGCTGCTGTGCCGTTCCTGAACACGGTGTGCTTGTTCGTGACTTACACTGTGACCTGTTTCAATGGTGGCAGCGTGTTCTTCCGCTTGGTCGTAGACACAAGTCATTTCCTCTATTTCTTCCAGTCCATGGGGCTTCCTCAGCAGTCGTCTTCTAAGCGTTTCAGAGTGACAACCAGTTATGATTTGCGATTTGATGGCAGCGTCAGGCGAGAAGGTTTCAAATTCGCAGTGTCTCGACAGCCGTCGTAACCGGGTAATGAATGCACTCATTGGTTCTTCTTTCCCTTGACGCGCCTGGTGAAACGCATGGCGTTCATAGTCCACGTTCCTTTTGTGGAGGAATTTCTTGTTTAACGCCTCACGTACTTTGTCGTATGTTCCCACATCTGCAGGCGGAAGGTCCTTGACAATTTTGCCTATTTCTCGGCCTGCTAGGTTGCGGAGGGCGATTAACTTCTCCTTGTCTTCCGTCACTTTGGACCCCTCAATATAATCTTTGAAGTCTTCTAACCATTCTTGCCACTTGGGGCCCATACTCCCTCCCGTGGTCACAGTCAAAGGTTCCGGAGCTCGCAGGTGAGATCCTCCCGCGACAAGGGGCTTCCTTTGTGGTGAGGCGTTGGGGGTTACCATTGTGTTACTGTCCTTTGTTCATCCTCACCAATGCTTGTTCATTTGTTCTTGACAATGCTTGTTTATTTCTACTCGCCAATGCTTGTTTATTTGCTTTTGTCAATGTTGGTTTATTTCCTCATGCCTGACTTCAAAATGGCCGCTCTATGAAGATCAAGGGGTCTGTCCTGAAGAGCGCCTGACTTTAAGATGGCCGCCGTCACTGCAGTCACACAAGGCTTTCTCTCCTGCGTCACCCAACTCTGGCTCACTCTGGACTCACCGGCCGGCAACCTCGGGGGCAGCACACATCAGGGCTCACTTTTCTTCGGCCACCGCAGCTACCAGGTGAGGTTGGGGTGGGCTCCCGCCTTACTTTCCACGTTCCCGCTCTTCTTCTCCGCTGGCGTGCCAAACCTCACGCATCGGGCGTGAGGTTTTCCGACCTCCGACGGCACCCGGGCTCCGTTTTCAGCGCGCTCAGCAGCGCTTGTCACCGGGCTCTCGGGGACAGGGTCCTCGACGTCGGGGGACCCTGGTCTCGATCTGGGGTGCTGGACAGGGTCGGAGTGGGCTCCCGACTCCTGTTCTTTTAGGGTGCCGAGTTGCACGCATCCGGCGTGACTCGCGCTTTCAGCGCGAAACAGCTTCCTTTTCCTGAGCGTTTCAGCGCTCGATTCAGTGGCTCCCTCTGGGCTCCCACAGTCGCTGGGGGGGGAGCAGGGTCACCGGCTGCTGACCTCTTTCTTCAGGTGGCAGCACTACCAGGCAGCAGATTCTTTACTTGATGCTGCAGGGGACAGGGCACTCCTATTGGGTTCTGCAGGCTATAATCATGCCTATCCCACCCTCGTCGCCAGTTGTAGCATCGTGCTACAAAGAACCACAGACACAGCTGGTTACTATTCAGGGAGCTTTATTTTATACACCCTTCATCAACCCTGTCCCTACTCTAACTGACCCTCATCCTGTCCTGACCCCTCCTCTTCCCCTCAGCCCACCTAGCTCCGCCCCCCCCAGCTACTAGACTGTTAACTCCATTACATGCGGGTGGGTCGTAAAGACTCTCCCCTCCCTCCCTCAACAATTGTAATACACAGCATTTATCATTTAGGCCTCGATTTTGAATCCGGCGCTGAAGTGAAACCAGAGAGCAGGGGCTGAATTCGAGGGTTGAGATAAAGTGCCGTAAAGTGCGTCTTTCTGCAGAGATGTATGAGAGGAATGTGTGAGAGGGCAGGCGCGGTCTCTTAACCCGGCTCTACTCCAGTAATAACAGGCACTTTGACCTTTGAACTGTAATAATAAATGTGCGGACGCTGGCTTATTTCGACACTTTCTCCAAATAACCAGTTTTATTGGGCGACAAGTACTGTCCAAACTCTCACCACTGCCTTTTCTTTTCACAAGGCCCCTGTGGGCTTCCCGTTCATTGGTGAAGGGGGTGTGATATTATAGCGCCCACTGGTGTGTGCAGAGCTTGCCTTTGTGTCGGCCTGCTCCAATTAAAGGGAGAAGGTGTTGGCTTCCCCCAGTCACACCCAAGGGCAGTTTTGGTGGCCCTGCGATAAAAGTGACAGCACTTTGAAGGAGCACTTTAGCAGGCTGGTGGGACTTCTTCCTAATTCATTTGCCCCCACCCCTCCCCTCCCCCCTTAATTGCTGATCACCCTCTAAGCTTCGGCGCTTCCTTACCGGGGGAGGCTGGTAATGCTGATCTCAGGGGTCCCAGCTGGGAATCCTAGCCTTGTTTGTGGAAGGAAGCGCCGCCTGCGCTTATCTGATGCTTCGAGGCCCTGCGTCTGTCGAGGCGGCCGATAGCGTTCTCCGTCTCCGAGGCCCCTTCGGAGGTTTGCTGGCAACATTGGAGTTTAAGAAGCAAAGAAAGACACGCAATCCTTCCCTAAACACCGGCCCCCTCCCCATGCCCCCACCGACCCCATCCCCGTTGTTTCACTATCGGTCATGTTTTTATTTATTTATTTGTGCATTTTTATATAGCGCGGACTTTACCCGAAGGTGTCAGAGCGCTTCACAAAAGGAACAGAAATGAAACATAATGAGAAGCATTACAAAAGAACAGATTACAAAAGCATACGTTACGTTACATATGGTAATAGTGACAATTGTGAGCAAACAAAATACATGAGGTAGTAAAAATTGTGAGCAACCAAAAATACATGAGGTAGTAAAGGTAATAGTGACAATTGTGAGCAAACAAAATACATGAGGTAGTAAAAATTGTGAGCAACCATATGAGCATCTTGACTACAAGTCCCAGAATTCATTGCAGAGTTAAATAAAATTCCATGACTACAACACGGTGTCCTTGATGACAGGGAGTCATCTGGTTAGTGGCCCTTTGTTCTAAAGACAGACATGTTCTTTAAACAACCCAATGTGACCTTTCCCCCCAAAAAACGAGTGTTTCTCTAATTATTTGTCCAATTGTCGGAACAGGATTTGGAATGCTGGCTGCATTAAGGGGGCAGGGAGGCGGAGTTCCCGGAGTCAGCAGGGGTGCGAATCTGTTTGCAATCTGAGGTACAATGTCTGCTGCATTCGGACAGCCAATCAGCAAATGATGCAAGTGAGGAGTAAGTATTGAAGAGACATTGTCGCCTTATTAAGGGTGAGGTTGTGTTTGTGCCGAGTGAGGGTGGCAGGCGGGGGGGGCTCAATGCAAAGCGGGAAAGGGTGGGTGCAAAAAAAGAGCTTCAAGGAAAACAAAAAACAAGTATTAGCGAAATGAAACAAGTCGGATAGGGGTGGACAAACAAAAGCGCGGAGATGCCGGTCTTATGGCCAATTGAGCGCTATGCCAGTTGCACGCTAAAAAATAACAAGCTTGGTGCTGTGACATTAGGCAGGGTTCCCGGGTTTGGGCGAGCAGCTTTAAAGGGCCTCGAGTGTGCAACTGGACCACGCCTTTGTGTGCCGGACTTCAGTATACATGTCAACATCCCCGAATCAGGCGGGAGACTACCGATTTCAAGGATAGACTTCCACCTGCTGATTGCTGCCTGCAAAAACCAGATTCCTTGGCGGCTTCAGACAGCAAGGACTGGTCTTGTTTTACTCGAATTATGAACTGCCAGTAAACTGCTCCTGCAGGCCCCCTTTTTATCACGTTCTCTCTACCTGCCATAGCAATTTCTCTGTGCTCCTGACAGACAAGGAAAAAATCTATATTAGCATTTCTGATATCCACTCCTGCAGCAGCACACTTGCAAGTCACCATACATGCCAATAGACCGACGTAGGCAGCAAAAGAAGTTAATAGGAGAAATACATAATCCCGATTATTTTAAAAAAAATCTTAAATTTTTCTTTTCCAAAATATTGCCATGTACACTTCTGTGTGGCTGGACCAGCCCCTCTGTTACCACGGGTCTCCTCAGTGCAAAGCCCTACGTCCCTACAGTGACAGGGCTAGGAGAATGGCTTCCCTCTGATATGTGGTATTGTCTGTACACTGGGGTGTCGGAAGCGGAACATACATGTCAGGTCTGAAGGGGGTGATGGAAGCGGGAAAGCAGTTGTGTATGGATTTTCGTGGCTACCTCCAGTCCAGTGCGCTGCTTCTTCCAGTCACGCAGCTCTGCCTGGATGAAAGGGCAAGCTTTGCTTCGCTCACACCAGATGCTTTGATATGAGTGGCACTGCTGGCCTCTCTATAGCATGTTTGCAAAGATGTTGAGTTTGAAAGCATGCTGTCATTTACTTCTTAGTGCTGTTGCTGTGTAAACATCGAATGTGGGATATTGGAGGCGTTGGTTTTTAATCACTGAAAGTTGCCCAAGTCTGTGTGTAGCGCAAACAGTGGCACTCATATCTGTCGCGTTACAGATGTGAAAACAAAACGGTGTTGCTATAACACTAATTCTTTGCGTGATGGTAGCATCTCAAACTTTTTTCTCATCAGGATTGCGATTTATTTGACTATGCGCCGTCGCCAGTGATTTTGCAGTTTCTGTTGACACCATCAGTACTGTATCCCCATCGTTATTTATTTCTTCCCTCTTTCCCTCTCCCGCTGCAGTCACACGAGAACAGAGCTAATTTCATCGGCACCGGCCCCTGCGGCTGGAGTGTGTTGCGGTGTAGTGCCAACTGCCCCCGCCCCTCCCCCCCCATCCTCGGGAACGCGTTTGGCAATTGGGTGGAAAGAAATACCTTCATCCCGAAAGTACAAATCAATTTAAAGTAATACCCCCAAGAGTACAAGGCAGCTAGCTGGGTTTGTGTTTTAAATGAGCATGTTTACAGTCTTATTATATTATATATTATATATATACGAGTCTGAACCACGAGAGAAATACAAATCCTCACTGGCTAACTATAACAAGAAGGACTGGGCGAGAAGGGAGGGGAGAATGGCAGCAGCAGATGAGCCTGATTAAAGCTGATGAAAAGGGAGGGGGAGGAGAGAGTGCGAGCAGCAGCAGGGAAGGGGGCGGAGAGGAGGCTCTGCTGGAGAGCGATGTAAAGCCATGCTTTGCAGCGAAACGTAACAAGAAGAGACATGGATAAAACAAGATGGTGGCTGTTTCACGCTGTACCACATTTGGAAGAAAAAGTAAAGCGTGAGCAGGAGGGGGCAAAAGGAGAGAAAGAGAGAGAGAGAGAGAGAGAGAAAAGTAAAGCGCAAGCCAGAGAGAGACAGGGCCGTGAACAGGGATGTAATTAGGGGGGAAGAGGGACGGAACTGAAGTGCTGGTGGGCAGAAAGGACGGAGAGAAAAGTAAAGCGCGAGCCAGAGAGAGACAGGGCCGTGAACAGGGATGTAATTAGGGGGGAGGAGGGACGGAACTGAAGTGCTGGTGGGCAGAAAGGACGGCCGTGGGAGGTGGGAGGCGGATTAGGGAGATGCGCGTGCTTGTGTGGTCACGTGACCCGCTTTTGTGGCCACGTGACCTCACATGCTCTGTGAAGAAACCGCAGTGGTTTCACTAGTCGATCGAGCCCTTGAATTTTCGCCTATTACATTCGCAAGCGAATGATAATAGGCGAAACCTAAAAAACGTGCTGCCAGTTTCTTTGCAGAAAAGTAAAAAAAAAATACAAATAATAAATGTATACATTGACTGCCAGACTCCGGTTTTCATAACTCCGCCCCTCGTGACTCCAACCTCCTTCGCTTCTGGAGTAGCAATTTTGTTCCATTTCATTCACTGCGAGACTCTGTATCCAGCAGGACTCTGCTGGACACAATCTACTGATCCTTTAATGTTAAAATATATTTTATTGAGATGCGTGAAGGTGCATATTTTACGGAAATATTGAAGAAGCTGAAAACGCACAGGAAATGTTTACATTTCCACTTTCTATCAAACACAAACAGAACTAGATCCTGAAAACTATTCTAAGATATTCAGTATCCTTTAACACTTGGCGAACATCAAAGACCCTGTCAAGCATAACCACAGAGTGGCGCTGTTAGCCATAAAATATTTCCCTGTTGCACATTCGCACACGATAATAGGACAAACGAATATCATCCAAAACTTAAGGGTCTCCATCTGGTAATATTCTTAACACGGGGACAATGACACGAAATTGCCAGTGCTAGATGGGCATGCTAAACAAAAGTGCATTCTGGTAGCCCAAGTTGGGCCCATACAATTCTAGCTGAATTGTTTTAACAAATAGACTGGTTTGCTAAACAAACGTTTCCATCGGTGCAATCGTGTACAAACTATTAGAAAATTGCTCTACCGTCAATCTGAAGTCAAACAAGGTGTAATGGGTGATTTCATTTTTGATGCGTTTTGGGAACAAATCTTACACGCTTCATACAATTACAATAAAAAAATAAAGAAGTTTCAGATGGCCAACCCACAACTCTTCTTTGTTAATGTAAAAGGTAACAGGTAATAAAATAAGATACTTTCTGCAATCACAATATTGCATTTTTCTCAGGAAGCACTTTCAGAGGACGGTATCTCCGAAGAATTAGATGGCAAACGTGGGGTGGATGTTTTTAAATGAATTTCCGAAAGAAAACGTTTACACTCTGTTACAACAACCAGAGTTGTTTCATATATTTCTGACATGCCCATGTGATAATCTGCATACATTACCTCGTTACTACAGCTTATATTACACCACACCTGAGGAGCTCCACTGGCTACCCATTCACAAAGGTGCACAATTCAAACTCATCCACATTTTCAAGGTACCACATAACACTGGCCCAGCATACCCCAACAATCACATCTGCTTTCACAAACCTTCCAGACACCTACACTCATTTGGACTCCTGCAAGCACTAATCCCACACTTATGGAAAACCAGATCTGGTGATCGATCCTTCTCTTACATAGCAGCTAAAGTGTAGAACTACCTCATGCTACATACAAGACCCTCCTTCTCACTTGAATTCCACAAGAAGCTAAAGACCTGGCTTTTTGACTAGTCCCACTAGGCCCTAGGTGTGTTTAGACTCACACCTGCTCAGCCGCAGGATGCCCTCCAGGGTGATAGTATGCTCTACAAATCTCAATTACATAACTTATGAATGCCCCTTATAAAACTAACGTATGGGACACAAGTAAATTTAGAAAATAAGAAAGCTAATTTAAGACCATGATAATCACAATGAAACACTAACTATTGATTTGTCGAGATTCTCTGGAGTACCATTGAGTCAGCAGAAGAGTGTATTACGAGATAAAGTTTCAATCGATAGCGAAGATATTCACAAACATGCTTATAAAACTATTTATGCAGTATCATTTGGTTGGTTATTTGGAACTATACCAAATGCTATAATTTAAATAAAAAATGAAATAAAATAAAAGTAAAAATAACAATACATGAAGTTTGACAACCACGCAAAGAAATCCAGCATTGAGGATAATGCTAACCACATCCTGAATACCCTGAATTTATATCATAACACTAGTGATGAATTATGGTCAGACAGAGGAATCCATCTCTCTAGAGACATACACAAAGAACAAGTTACTGACCTTCGGTAACGCTTTTTCTGGTGGATACAGTATCTGCCTGTGGATTCCTCACCTTGTGAATATCCCCCTGCGTCAGCAACATTCGGAAATTCTTTTTGTAGCTTCGCGCCGACGTGGCTGACGTCATAGAAGCATGGCATCGCGCACGGCTCCGCTGACGTCACCGACTCCATAATAGGCCCACGTCGGCGTGATGACATCTGTTCCGCCCTTTTTTCCGTGCCTTCGAGGCACACGGACGGATAATCAACAGTAGATATTCACACAATGTACATAGTACCAAATAATCAAAATAACACACACAGTGTGTAGTCAATGCAGGAAAGCAATTATAATAACACATTTCCTTTGACAATAAAATATTAACATTACAATAAATCAGGTATAGAAGAGTGGACAACGGGGAGGCGGGTGGGTCAGGGAGGAATCCACAGGCAGATACTGTATCCACCATAAAAAGCGTTACCGAAGGTAAGTAACTTGTTCTTCTGATGGATACATCTGCCAGTGGATTCCTCACCTTGTGAATAGAGTCCCATAGCAGCCCCCACTCCCAGAGGAGGGTGTCCACTCTCCTACACCATAAAATCCTGGAGGACAGAACGTGCAAAGTGGCCGTCCCTCCTCACTTTGGAATCCAAGGAGCAATGCTTCGCGAAAGTGTGGAGGGAAGCCCAAGTCGCTGCTCTACAAATGTCCTCTACAGGTACACCCCTAGACAAAGCAGATGTAGCAGACCTTGCTCTAGTGGAATGAGCTCTTAAACCTTCAGGAGGTTCCTTACCCGCCAGAGAGGAGCATATCTTGATACACAAGACAATCCATCTCAACAGCATACGCTTGTGAACCGCCTTGCCTCTTCTGGCTCCAACAAAACCAACAAAGAACTGGTCATCCACTCTGTACTCCCTGGTTCTGTCCAGGTAGAAGCTCAACGCCCTCTTCGGGTCCAAGCGGTGAAGTCTCTCCTCCTCCTTGGAAGGGTGAGGGGGGGGATAGAAGGTAGGAAGGGTAATGGACTGCCCTAGATGGAAGGGAGTTACCACCTTAGGCAGAAAAGCAGCCCTGGTCCGGAGTACCATTCGTTCAGCATGAATGGTCAAGAATGGGGGCCTTGAACTAAGAGCTTGAAGCTCACTTACCCTCCTTGCCGAGGTAATTGCAATCAGGAGGAAGGTGATCCCATCAAGAAAGTAAGTACAAGGTTCAAGTCCCATTGAGGCACAATAAAGGGAGTAGGAGGAAATTTATTTGTAAGACCCTTTAGAAACCTTAAAACTATAAGATATTTAAATAAGGGCGGCTGAGCCGGCAGACAGAGAAATATTGACAAGGTCGAAAGATAACCTTTCACTGTAGCTACAGCAAACCCTTGCTGAGCCAAAGAAAGCGCAAACTGAAGAATGTCAGACAATCGAGCCTTCAAAGGGTCAATGGATTTCTCCCCACACCAAGAGACACATTTGGACCACCTATAAGAGTAGATAGACTTGGTGGAATGACGCCTGGCTGATAAGATGACATCCACCACATCATGTGGGAGAGAAAAAGAATTCAGGTTGCCCCATTCAATCTCCAGCCATGAAGGCGTAAGGTCTGGAGGTGGGGGTGTAGAACCTGCCCCTCCATCTGAGAGAGGAGATCTGCCCTGAGAGGGAGACGGAGCGGCAGGCACGAGGAGAGGTGGAGAAGATCTGTGTACCACACCCTTCTTGGCCAATCCGAGGCGATCAATATGACTTGGGCCCGGTCTTGGTGAATCTTCCTCAGAACCCGAGGAATCAAGGGTATGGGAGGAAACGCGTAAAGGAGTCTTGAGTCCCAACTCAACTGAAACACGTCCCCCAAAGCTCCCTGCTTTGGATACTGGCGACTGCAGAATGACGGGCAGTGAGCATTCTCGTGAGTGGCAAACAGGTCCACCCGAGGAGTCCCCCACGTCCGAAAGACGTGACGAACCACCTCCGGATGAAGCCTCCACTCGTGACCGGCTGAGAACTGCCGACTGTGACTGTCTGCACGAACGTTCAGAACCCCGGCCAGATGATTTGCCATCAGACAAATCCTCTGATCCTGAACCCAGGACCGGAGACGCAGAGCCTCTCTGCAAAGGCACTGCGACCCCACTCCTCCCTGCTTGTTGACAGACCAAGTCGCGGTAGTGTTGTCCGTCAGGACTTGAACTGACTGACCGCGAAGGGAAGGGAGGAAGGCCTTTGATCTCCAGATCCCCAGATGAGCACCTGACCCTAGAGTGGATGCATCCGTTATTACTGTGGCAACCAACGGAGGAAGATGGAAGGCCCTTCCTTGAGACAGATTGCCCCCCAGGCTCCACCAAGACAGATCCGCAGCAACTTCTCTGGAGATCCTCACTGACTCCCTGAGATCTCCGTTGTGCTGATACCACTGCCTGCGGAGGCACCACTGGAGTGCCCTCATGTGCCAGCATGCATGATTGACCAACAGAATACAAGAAGCCATCAGACCGAGCAGACGCAGGACCTCCAGGATTGGAACGACCGCTCCATTGTAAAACAAAGGAATAATTTCCTGTATGTCGCAAATCCTTTGAGGAGGAGGGGATGCTGACACACAGTTGAATCCAGTACTGCACCTATGAACAGGTTGCGTCGGGAGGGCACCAGGTGAGATTTGGGTACATTTATCGAAAAACCCAATCTGAACAATAACTGAGTTGTGACTTGCAGATGATGGAGCACCTTTCTCTGGGGATGCTGCCTTGATTAGCCAATCGTCCAGATAAGGGAAAACTGGAATCCCCGATCTTCTGAGATGTGCAGCCACCACAGCCATCACCTTGGTGAAGACTCGAGGCGCAGTAGTAAGACCAAACGGAAGGACCGCAAACTGGTAATGCTGTGAACCCACCGTAAAACGGAGATACTTCCTGTGCGACTTCAGGATGGGGATGTGGAAATATGCATCCTGCAAGTCGATCGACACCATCCAGTCTTCTTCCAGCAGCGCTTGAAGAACCTGCGCAAGAGTGAGCATCTTGAACTTCTCCTGCTTCAGAAAAAGGTTCAAAACTCTGTGATCCAGGATTGGACGTAGTCTGCCATCCTTCTTGGGAATCAGGAAATACCGGGAGTAGCATCCCTGACCCCTTTCCTACTCCGGAACCACCTCTATCGCACCTTTTCTCAGTAACACCAGGACTTCTTCCTGCAGAAGTAGCAGGTGGTCCTCTGAGCAAAACCCTTGGCAAGGAGAGTAATTCGGAGGGAACTCCTGAAAGGGAAGAGCATACCCATTCTCCATGAGATTGAGAACCCAAAGGTCCGATGTGACCGATTCCCAATCTCGTAGAAAATAGGTAAGCCGACCCCCCACAGGACCCGCATGATCCGGAATGGCGGATCTAGGGCTGCATTGCTGATGTTGGAGGGGGGTGGGGAGAGGAAGAGGAGGAGGAGGAGGAAGCTTGACGTACTCGAGTATAAGCTCTTTGTTTGCCCCTGTATGACTTATACAGCGGATTTTGCTGCTGTTGCTGCTGTTGCGTCGGCTTGTAGGGACGGAAGGAGGACCTCCCAAACTCCCTATACCTTTTGCCTACAGTTCCCCTGGATTGTAAACCCAAGGATCTGGCCGTAGCTCTACTGTCTTTGAATCTCTTCAACGCAGTATCAGCCTTTTTTCCGAAAAGGCCAGAGCCATCAAAAGGTAGATCCATTAGATCCATTAGGGCAGCCTGGACATCCGCTGAGAATTCGGAGGACTTCAACCAGGCCGCTCTTCTGGTGGCAACCCATGACCCCATTACTCTCGCCACCGAGTCAGCTGTGTCCAACCCACTCTGGATGACCTGCCAAGCAGCAGCTTGAGTGTCAACAAGCACCTCATTAACATTTTTTCTATCCTCCTCTGGAATTTTAGGAGCTAGCTGTTCATCCATCAACGCATGGATGTAACATCCCAAGAGGCATGTAGCATTTGTTGACTTGAGAGCCATACTCGCCGATGAAAAGACGTTCTTTGCGGCTTGGTCCTGCTTTTTAGATTCCTTGTCCCCAGGCACCTGAGGGAAAGCACCTGCGGATTTCTTGGAGCAGGCAGCCTCTACCACCAAGTTCTCTGGCAAAGGATGCGAAGATAAAAAGTCTGGGTCACCAGGAGCCACCCTGTATCTTCTTGCAACAGCTTTTGAAACAGCAGGAGCTGTAAGAGGTCTATTCCACACCTCTAAGATTGGCTCCGTCAAAGCTTCATTGAAAGGAAGCATGGGCTCTACAACAGAAGATGGAGAGTGGAGGACTTCTGTCAAAATATTCGACTTATACTCTGCAGTAGGTAGAGTTAAATTCAATAGATCCGCCGCCTTCTTGATGACTACGTGATATGGAGCCACATCTTTCGAAGGGGCATCTGAGACAGAGGTTAACTCCCAATCCGGAGACAGTTCCAGTCCACTAGCCTTCCTTAAGTCATCAAAGAAATCCTCTGATTCATGCAGCTCACCCTCTTCCATCTCGGCTTCTCTGCATCTTTGTTCCTCCAGAAGTCGCTGAGCCGCACGCCTCAACCTCTTCTTCGGGAACGGTGTTGGCGGATCCGGAATCGACTCCGACGGAGTTGGCGTTGAACTCGGAGCCAGAGGACCAGGCTGCTGTTCTCGAGGTCGGATCGGCACCGGTGACGAAGGCGTCGAAGGCTTTGGCGGCGCCTTGAAATGCCAAGGTGGTGTCGCAGCTGACATAAATGACATGAACGGCGCTGGAGCATAAGACTGGGGGGACTCCCAGGTTAAATGCCATCGGACCCATGAGACCAGCCAGTGCTCCAGAGGGGTACAAGGCTCTTGTATAGACACCATACATAGCGTTTAAAAACTGTGTAGGGTCTTGTCCTGGGCCCGGAAAAGGAGGGTATGAACCCACAGGCTGCTCTCGATGAGGCACCGGAGTCTTGTCGACTTCTTCCTCGGGTTGGTGTACCGGAGTCGTCGAACCCTCAGGCAATGGAGCCTCTTCCTCCTCTCGAGTTGGAGATCGAGACGGCGCCGGAGAGGGATTCGACACCGGAGCCGGTGAATGCTCCGGCGACTCCATGGGCGAAGCGTCACCTTCCGGATCCAGAACATCTGGAGAAGGAGATACATCATCCTTACGATGTTTTCTCACTGGCGACTTCGGTCTCAAATCCGAATCCTTCCCAGAATGGTGTCGAGATCCATGCTTCCTCTTCTTATGCTTCTTTTTAGTCGACCTGGAAGCATGCCCCAATGACGACCTCGAGGGCGACTTCGAACGAGACCTCGACTGACTCGATCGCGACCTCGAGCTCTTCCTGTCCTTTTTACCTTTCATCTTGGCAACCAGGAGCTTCGCCTCTCTCTCACGAGGGGCCTTGGGATTCATCTTCCTACAGGATGGACACCCTTGGATATCATGGTCTGAGCTCAGGCACCAAACGCAATCTTCATGCGGGTCCGTGATCGACATCATTTTCCCGCATTCACCACACGGCTTGAATCCGGTCTTCTTCGATGACATATCGACTGAAGAAAGCGATACAAGAAACACGAAAACCAACAATCAGTAACAAAGTTACTATCAAAGCTACAGAGGATCCCTCGAAAACCGTTGTGGGCGACGACGCGGAAAAAAGGGAACTGATGTCATCACGTGGGCCTATTATGGAGTCGATGACGTCAGCCGAGCCACGCGCGATGCCGTGCTTCTATGACGTCGTCCACGTCGGCGCAAAGCTACAAAGAGAATTTCCGAATGTTGCTGACGCAGGGGGATATTCACAAGGTGAGGAATCCACTGGCAGATGTATCCATCAGAATATGGACTTACTGCTCTGTGCTTATAGCACACAAGCATGTTTCTTGTACTAGAGGCATGGAACCCTAGCCTTCTACTTATCCTCAGTGTCCTCGATTTAGACCATTCTTCCATTTCTCTTCTATACTATTGTTTTCCACTGCTCTTTTTCCCTTTTGCACCAAGGTAACCCATGTCTGTTTTGTACCTATTGAGGCACATGAATATTTTCATCTAAAATTAGGATTATTTATTCTAAATTGTTTCCTAGGTAGCTTTGTATATTAATCGAATTTTCGCTATTATCCCTGCTCATGGCTGCGGTTGGGATCACCGTCCCAGACACGCCTGCAGTGCGTCTTCTTTCTGGGACTGATACGACGCCCCAAGGCGCAGAAAGTGCAGCTTCGCTTTGTACATTTGTCTTTGCTCCTGGCTAAGCGCTCCATTACAATGCGGTGGAAATTGGCCACAGCACCGCAGCTGCATGGCTGGCATGGGGAAGTAGTGAGATGGGATGGAGCGGAGAGTGCTGCCATCCGCCGGGAGGAAGCCCAGGGTTTGAGCAAAAGATTCATCTCTTTAGACTGGGAGAGCATTCTGGAAGCGTTCAGGGCCTTGCCACCGCCACCTGTGCCGGCAGCCCAGACTTAATAGTTGCCTCATCGCCCAGCCCCAGTTCTCCAGGTTTCATGTTTATGGAATTCCATTGTTATTGGATCTCGCGCCATATGGAACATACACACACTTTAAATGTTTCTGTGCAGTCAGGAGTAGACAAGAGTACACCTTGCCATATGTTCTACACAAAGGCAAGGGTTGAGGCAAAGAAATAATGAACCTGCTTTCACCTGTGGCTTGAGAGTAATGGGATGGTGCTTATGAATCCAAATAACACAACCCTGTCTGTTACTTCAAGGGCAAAACCCGACAAATGCAATGAATAATAAGGAATCAGCACCCATCCAAAAAGTGTTTTCTCAATAATTTCAAAGGTCCACAATGCATATAAAAGTATACGGTCTTGTGACAAATAAGTCCAAGCTTCAATAAGATTTTCTTTTCCAAAGTTCTTTATTGTAGTAATGCAAAACAAGAAAAAATCCAAGAACACATATGGATTCCCTTCTTAGCCGACGCGTTTCGTCTCAAACATTGAGACTTCTTCAGGGCTCAGATAATGAGTGATAGTCAACAGTACATCTTGGTAATGTTTCTTGAGAGCAGCAAATTGAGCTAGTTTCTTTATGTCTTGATGAAATGAGTTCACAGAAGTGCAACTCATGCAGGTTCAGGGGTCCCTGTCTATAGCCTGCTTGGGCCTGTGCTGCTGTTCTTGTCGTACTCAATCTTGTTATGCAGGAAAAGGCATGGTCGCCAGCACAAGGTAACACATCACAGGTAGGACAGCATCTCAATGAGATGCTGCCCTACCTGTGATGTGTTACCTTGTGCTCATTTCATTTCATCATTTCATCAAGACATAAAGAAACTAGCTCAATTTGCTGCTCTCAAGAAACATTACCAAGATGTACTGTTGACTATCACTCATTATCTGAGCCCTGAAGAAGTCTCAATGTTTGAGACGAAACGCGTCGGCTAAGAAGGGAATCCATATGTGTTCTTGGATTTTTTCTTGTTTTGCATCACTACAATAAAGAACTTTGGAAAAGAAAATCTTATTGAAGCCCGGACTTATTTGTCACAAGACCGTATACTTTTATATGCATTGTGGACCTTTGAAATTATTGAGAAAACACTTTTTGGATGGGTGCCGATTCCTTATTATTCATTACCCTGCCATATGTGCTATGAATGGTTGGTGCCAGACGAAGTTGGGGGACGGAGGGAGGGATGGGACAGTTGTATCTATATGTCATGCGCATACTGTACATGATAATGCACGTATACTGTACGATGATTGCAATGTATTTAGATATTGTGTATCTGCAACATGCCGTAATTGATGGGTTGTAAATTGAAAATTTTATAAAATATGTTTTAAAAAAAAAAAAGATCATTTTTGCTTTGTTTCATATTTCTGATCCGCCATAACCGAAAATTCTGCAGGAGTTTGTTAATTGATGCATGAACCCAAGCCTGTCCGTCTTTTTTCTTCTCAATTAAATACTCTGCAGTTACCCATGTAATATTCTCCTTTTATTGCTAGATTTAAAATGTCACACTGCTTCCCCCATTTACAGACAGAACTTTTTAGATTACTTATAAAGCACTATAATGCTACTGGGCCATGTCCGCACTATATGAAACAATAAAAATAGAAGAAACAAATAAAACCAACAAGACACCACTCCAAAAATATTAACAGGATAACTCTACAAGTATACCTACGTTATGCTGTACAATACAAGCCCCATGAATTAAAAATTAATCCGTACTTAGGGTCCACCACCTTCTGGTTAAGTTTAAATTACACAACTAACACATGCATTCTAACATATGCAATTAGGAAAACCCAATCACATAGCATAACAAGCATTGGCATAACCAATAGGTCTCGCCGATGGGACCTTATAAGTGTTTAGTTATTCAGCACAAAATCCTTGGTGCACCAACATCAACTGTTGCATAGCTAAACACTTATAAGGACCCAAAGGCAAGACTTATTGGCTATGCCAATGCTTGTTCCCCATACCATGGTCTAAAGCGGGATCACCAGTTGCAGAGCAGCAATCCTTATGTTTTTTGTAGCAGGATACAAATGCTTATCTAAAACATATTATGTGCCTTACAAACAGGGTATGTAACGACGGCTCATCTATAACATATAATAAGGGATGTCAACTTAAAATGTACGCTGAGTAATGAAAGCCATCCTAATACACAGTCTGCTAATGCATGTCAACTTAAAATGCATGACGCTCAATGACAGCCCACCTAAAACACATTTTATACAGTGTGTCAACAGGAGATGAATATTCCAATGAAAACCCGCCCACACACATCCGATCCTCGAGCTACTTAACTGAAAATTGCAAGGTGCAGAATGACAACACGTCCATGAAAAGCTGTACTCCAAGGAAAAACAAGACGTATGCAATGTATAACCACAGTACCCCATACGAGATGCAATGCGAATCTCCAAAGAGCGGCTGTGAGTCAAGACCGCTTGACAACTTGAGAAGCGTGGTGTGTAGCTTAGGTATTTATGTATGAGTAATGGCCGCTCAAAGGCTACTTCACAGTGCCTGCATGTCTTTTATTGCATGCGTTGAGTACAAGATGCTGCCCAAAGGAGAGTTCAAGGTGATTGCAACACCACTGGGGGATGTAATGAGTATATGTGCTAGGGTCAGCTGGCAGCAAGAGGAGATATATGTACCATTCACAGGTCTTTCTCTCCCCTACACGGTATTTGGGTGAACAATGACATTCTAGTGTCCACCTGTGTCATAACATGTATATTACAACAACAGCCGTGTTTTTATTTTAGGGATGACCAGGGGATTAGCAATTCCAGATCCCATCACCCTGGCAGGTCTGTACCTATGAACTCAGGTCTTGGGACACTGTAGAAAGGGACCTTTTGCGTACTGCCTAGGAGTTATACAGAGCACTATAGATTGGATAAATGAATCAGTGTAAAGCCTTAAGAGCAGCCTGCGTGTACTACTGGGGCGTGCATGTGAGACTTGCTATCATCCATGGCCAAGAAGATGGTGCTGTCTGTTAGGGCAGACTCTTATAAGCCTTATACAGAATATGTGCCACACACAAGCATGTCAAAAGTGAAATGTGGGTCTGATGTAGGGGGGGGCATATACAAGGCCTGCCTCACCTCCCCACCCCAGCACAACTCACTTATGGTATGTTAATCCAAGTTACACAGCGCATGAATACCTAAGGGTGTCTTGGTGCTAGCTGAAACTGGATTTTAAACCCAGAACACTTTATTCATTGATAAAAATCCTAGTTGTTAAAAATCCATGTTTTAAGTTCTTTCCTGAACTGAAGCAGGGAGGGGATGGTCCTGATATGAGACGGGTGACTGTTCTATAGTACCAGTAACAGAGGTCCTTCCATACCAGTTTGACTTCCTACTTCTGGGGATTGTATTTGATCCTACAGAGCGCATGGGTCTGTTGGGACAATACCACTAAAAGATGTGACTGAATTTCAGGACCTGTATTGTGCAGATATCAGTCCACCATCTGTGTACACATCTAGGCGAAATGTTAGTGCCTCTCGCCAAATTGTGCAAAATGGTGGTCATAATTTGGACTTGTATCACAGGTGCTTGTAGAACAGTGGAGGCCCTTCTAGGTCAGGTTATATCTATATAAATAAAAAGGTAAATGTTTGTTTGTTCAAAATCGAAAATCTCCGAAAGTTCTTCACCGATTGCTTTGAAATTTTCACACAACGTTGGATTCGAATACGCACGTGTTTTTATATACACAACGTTCGATTCGAATACGCGTGTGTAGAATACGCGCGTTTTTAATCGAAAGCAAGAACAGACAAATAAAAATGTAAATGTTCGTTGGTTCAAAATCTTAAATTTCCGAAAGTTACGTAGAATTCGAATACGTGCGTGTTTTTAAATACACAACGTTGAGTTGGAATGCCTCGCAGAAGATCAAACTTAGGTCGTCGTACTCGCGGAAAGGAAGCAGTGCGACGACTAATTGCAAATCAAACTAAGGAAGAACGGGCATCAACTAACGAGCGAAACAGACAAAGAATGGCTCAAATACGTGCCGAGGAAGCAGCAGAGCGACGTGCAGCCGGACTTGAGAATGCACGGCTGCGAGCACAGCAATTTCTTTCATTTCCATTTAAACAGACTGAGCCACAGCAACGCGTGGCCGGGTACAGCTATCAGGATGGCAGACCGGGAAGTGGGTGGAGGGTCGGGGGAGGAGTTGGTTCACTTTGCAACATTAAGAAAGGACACAGATATGCTGCGCAACAACTACAAGGGACGCATAGAGACAATAGTCCACATATATTAGGATGGACAGTTGGTGTCAGGATGGCAGACCGGGAAGTGGACGCATAGAGACAATAGTCCACATATATTATGATAGACAGTTGGTGTCAGGATGGCAGAACGGGAAGTGGATGGAGGGAGAAGTTGGTTCACTTTGCAACATTAAGAAAGGACGCATAGAGATGCTGCGCAACAACTACAAGGCACGCATAGAGACAATCACAAAAACATATTGTATACCCACAAGAATTGACAAATTAAACATATTAAAAATGTGCGCTTACTGTTTTCTTTCTCTTCCATTTAACCAGACTGAGCCACAGCAACGCGTGGCCGAGTACAGCTAGTAATTGATAAGAATAATTGTACTAGCAATCTATTGATCGTTAGGCAAGTCTTCCTGTAGGGATGTATACAATACAAGATGCCCACGAGTCAAGAACACACAAAACCAAAAGCGAGCCGAAAGCTCAGGCCTTCATCTCCCAAAACTCCATCCTTTTGCAAACCAAGCAGCTTCAAACTGCCTGTTTGCCATTGATCAGATCTCGCACCTCATGCCTCGACAGAATCCCTGCATCTTTAATGATATTGGGGCAATGTGCAGCGAGGAGGGGAGTGGGCAAGCAGGCGGGTCAGGGGATACATGGAGGGCTGAGGGGAAGCAGGAGCAGAGGAGAGCAGGGGACGAGGCAGAGAGAGGAAGACAGAAACTGGGGATGGGGGTGAGGGGATTTAAAACCGAAAGTGGTCGAGGAAAAAAAGAGGTGAAATAGACTTAACTGATTTAAAAAGAAAAGGCTAGAGGGTACATGTAAAGACCAGGGCGGACAGACAATCGAAGGAAAAAATACAAGCAAGTTAGGGACAGAAAGATAGACGGGATAAATAAAGACAGACTTCGGAGAGTAAAGAGAAGAAAGGGACACATTAGAGGGAGTAAAAAAAACTTCTGATTTCTGCTGCCAGAGCTGCGCTGTTCATTCACGATGACGATGAACGCCATGGGGTGACTGAGAGCAGAATCGCTGACATGCTGCAGGTGGAGGGAGCGGGGAGCGCTGACTGTTAAACGCAGGGATATTATTGGAGAAGACGCACATGCCTGAAAGCAAAAGGCTGCAGAGAACTACTCAAGTAATACCCAATATAGTAATGTCCTATTTGTTTTGACTTCTCTTGCTTTAACTCTTCAAGCACAGAACTCTACTGTCCTATTTCAGCACCAGGTAAATGTGTAAAATGACCTTTTAGACAGACGTCTAGACTAACCAGTGAGAGGAAGTGCAAAGCAGGAAACCATAAAGCTATGTACAACGACACCCAGGTGCGAGTGTAAAACATGTTTTACGTTATATAAATATAAATTTAAAATACCAGACATTGATTTTGTATACCTATTTCAAATTCTGAAGTTAGAAATCCACAAATGTTTCAGCATACAAGCAAATATTGAGAGGAGGAGGGAGAAAATGGAGAAGAGGAGGGAGAAAATGGAGAAGAGGGAGGAGACGGAGCTTTGCAGCATAAGAGGAAGCTTTTACCTAAAGGGAGCGCCGCACCCAACAAATTTAATTATCTCTGTATTTATAATCTTGTTTTGGACTCTAAACGCTGCTGTTGCAGCTTCTGGGCGGCCCCTGTGGTCGCATTTCAGTCTCCATGCTCCGTCGCCATGTTTTCCAGGTACTGATGTTTGCAGGCAGCTCAGAAAGTAACCTCTCACGGTACTAGAAAACAGTGTAGAACACTGACATAATATGTAAAAACAGATTTTAAAAGTTAGAACTGTCTGCGAAAATGCCTGCGAGAGTGCAATCTAGCATTTTGCAAGAGATTCAAGGAAAATGGGCAATAAACAGTAAAAGTTGCATCGTACGCTGTTTATTACTTTCAAAGCACTCGTGGATTTGTATTGTAATCCGCGCATGGTAATTTTGCAGGAAAATGTAAAAGGGAAATTCCTTCATTGTGTTTGTAAGGGCAATCACGTATTGTATTGCAGCCAATGAGGAGCAAGCTGCCATGCTGCATACAGAAAAAAAAACAAGCCTGGGAGTGGTGCTTGTGGCGTGCTACTGCTCGCTCCTGCAAGGTGGATGCAGCCACAAGCACAAGTGCAATGCTTGAAAAGTAAAGACCAATGGCTAAAGGCCCTCCTAGAGTAGCGCATGCGCACTGCCCAGGCAAGACCTAAAAGTGAGTAGAAAGTCTACTAGGCAGAGAAACCAGCCTTCAAACGAGAGGACTCTGCATCAAGATGAATGGTGCACTTGTGGAATACAATGAATTATTCCCGCAAGGTTTTAGAAAAGGTGGGAGAAAAGGGAAAATATTTAAACAAGAACATCTATAGCTAACACTATCAATACTCCGGGTTTACCACTGCTGGTCAATTATTGACTTGTTTCGACACGCTATATTTGCGGTTTTTTTTTAAGACAAATTTAAATCAGGCTTTCTAGCACCGTTTATTAAATACAACGGTCAACAAATGTCTCTCCAACTGCTCATCTTAATTTCTTTGTCTAATCCTACTGGTGTGAAAAATGAAAGTGAGGGTTGGACATTTATTATGCTTTTTCAAGGACAAGGATTACTCAAACTGAAAGGTAACTATTTTGTAGGACTGGTTCAGCCTACCACAGGGCCACACAGGGTGAAAGTGTGTGGTGCAAAAAGTGGGAAGCCATAAAGTACAATTAACACGGAAAGCGGAAGGCCGAAAAACACAGGGATGGTGGATGGGTAGTACTCATCCAAAATGCGCTTTGTAGGATTTGTAATTATTGTGTTAGCACAGAAATGGCACACTAGTAGATTACCTGCTTTCTGTGTACAGTAGCACACTAGCTGTGTCTGTGCAGAGGCAAGCACGATGCTTTACCTTCGAAGATCACTTCCATAATACATCTCTCCCTCACAAAGTCAACTTTGGTTTGATGCATGATTATACAGAAATCCTTTTATTTCAAATGTTTGTTTTAGCAGTCAACGACACTGTTTGCATTGCATTGCAGAAAGAAAACAATGTCTGGGGTGAGAAAACATTTTGACATCAGGACAAGATGCAATACTCAAACAATTTTACACATTTTGGGTCTGATTTAGAGCCAGGAAGACGAGTACTCTGTCACAAACATGACGGCTATCCCGCCCACCTTGTTACAAGTGCCATAGGAAGAGTACATAGACAGAGTAACACGTCCTAAAATCTAAATCAGGCCCTTTATCTTTTAAAAGCACTTCACGCTAATAAACCAAAATATGACAGTTCGAAGAATGTAATACTGCATCTGCCTTACATTTTCGATGACAAACGTCCATTCTTTGTCTTCAAACTCCTCTGCATGGGGATCCTGAAACAACAGATTTTATTCCTAGTTAGTAAACACAGCAATAACCTGGAAGTGTGATACAGCAAACAGTTAAGGCTCATGTGTTACTTATGCGAAAGAAACACCTAATTCAGCAATGCATAACCAAAGGTTATACTCTGCGATATTCATCAAAGACACTGTGGGCGTTGCCATACAATCCGATACAATCCAATTTGAGATTGATTCAATTTGAAAAGCCAATCCGATGAACAAAGAACATGTCTCAAAACTCAAACAGACATCAAACAGAAAAACATTCTCGAACAACTAGTGTTGGTGATTGTTTGAGATGCAGAACTGAGTAAAGAGCACTGTTTTTTCCTTTACAAGGGATTATGATTTCCCCTTTAAGATTTTATGCACAGTAAACCACCAAAGAACAGAGGTGTTTCAAATGGGTCTCACTTAAAACCTTAATTTCATCAAGAATAGGCAGCAGAAGAGCTCCTTTTATCATACTTTCTGGTAATGCGAGGCTGTCCTAGTTTTCTAAACATAAGCATACGATGAACTGGTGAATGTGCCAGAAAGTGCATTGAATATTTACTCACGACTGCCTATTAAAAGAGTGTGCAGAAAGGAGATGCCTACACATTTAGAAAAATATATGTGACCAAGGATTATTGTTGACCATGAGAAATATTGCTAAGAATTGCGGCAATGCTTTGACTCCAAATTGTAGGCAATTGGCAAAGGCGTAGTAGGGATGGTGCATGGGAAATTGGTAAATTCATGAAGGAAGGAAGAGGCTTCCCTAAAAAGGGTAAACAAATCTGAGCAATGTGTAGAGGGATCAGAATTGATGCACACTGCACTTGTCCTATATTGGGCCTTTGGAGATGAAGTGGGTTGTTTTCTATGCTGACACTGATGCACAGAATGTGATGTCCTCTGTTTTAAAATGCAGAGAATGTAGCGAGGGGGATGTCCTACCAAATACGATCGTATATGGTGCAGATGGCTGGGAGCAGCGAACAGAAGAGACCCTAACTGAGAGGGGGGTGAGAACCCGGGACCTGTGTAGGGGACACTCCATATATGTCTGCACTGGGCAATCACTTGGGAGAATCTGGGAATAAGCTATATGCCACATCGTAATGAATTATCGTGTTGCTGTTTTTCAAAACCAATACAAATTTGATTATTAAAAAAACAAAAACTGAGAGGTCGTGGAGTGAGGGTGCTACAGGTCGACGATAGGGGTATTGTTGAAGCATTACGTTTGCAAATGACCTTTAATTTAAAGCTAACATCCGTTGTTCTTTTATTAGAAATTGTATTTAGTAACTTAGCATTTCATGCTGGATTGCTGACTGTTTGTACACAATTACTGCACAAAAAGAAGCAGAAGCTACATTTTGTGGAGCCTTTTGACATAATTACCGGGCATGATTTTACAACTGTAAAGCAAGGATGTGTGTTTTTAGGGACTTAAAAATGTTCAATGATGTAACAGGCCCTCGAGTTGCAGCTTTTACATGTGCACACATGTAGTAAGTTTAGTAGTAACACTGCACAAGGTAAGCTTATAGAAAGCTTGAACTGTGTTACGATTTGACGTTTGTAGCGAATGTACAACAAAAGCTGGACTGCTCCAAATCAAGCACAACTACCATAATTTAGCATTTCGGTACACAAACAGAACTCTGGGGCTGTTACATGAGGAGATGTGCAGTTTCAGCCCACAGTCCAATGTCTGTTTTTGCGTCTTCTGCGTCTAAAATTCATCAATAATACTCATAATTAGTCTGAGTTAATGTCTGAACTCCAGACATATCTGGTCGGAAACAGAGAGGCAAACTCTGTTTATCGTTTCCGACTTTTTCCGTATTAACTTCTGACATTCATTGACTTAGTGACATTCCACGCTATATGTTTTGCCTTAGGCGCAAAATGTGGCTTTGCACTGAGCCACTGCACTTTAAGATACAACCACTGTTTTGATATGCGCCAGACTACTGCCATTAACCTTCTCAGGACAGAAGCACACATAGGTAGAGGAGCTTTATCATATCTCGAATAAAATATCATACCATGAAACTAATAACATAGTAACTGAGTTTTTTGTTAAAGAGAAATGGTTGAATGGATAATAAACAGAGGAAGAATTAGGAGAAATAGTTTATATGTGTTGTATTCACTGCTTTAATGGGCCGCAAAGCACTTAACAGGGCTGCTGAAACCCAAACCAAATTAAAGGTTGAGACAAAACATATGTAGGAAGAACTGTGCACTCTAGAAGAAGGGATTAACAAACCCATTGACACCTATTTATATATCCTCAGGAACAGTGAAAAATTCCAATGAAAGACAAACGGTATTCCACCTTCAATGAAAACATCGGCTTCCTAAGCGAACAATGACCCCTAAAAAAAAAAAAAAATCTACGCTTTCTTTTAACACGTCTGCTTGTTGCTACTGAAAAAAATGATTCAAATACATGCACAAACCCAAACACCCATTTTGCCAGACCCTTTTTAAATATTTACAACATAAATCTACACACAAGCTGTGGGTTACCTCACAATACTAAAAGGTCTGTTTCACCATAAGCAAATGTATGTGCAAGCGATAGTCAACAGGTCAAATAAATTAAACACGCAATCTGCACTCCCTATGTAAACTCCTTTGAAACTGTTGAAAGCACTCAACCAACAACCTCAGGAAGTAACACTGTTCAGGAAAATAAACTCTCTACCTCTGCCTGCCGACATGGTTCTCATGTGTTCCATTTGGGACAAGATTAGTTCTCAAGCACTGGGTCTACTGTTTGCATTCTTGCAATTGTATATTTCCATCTGTAAACGAAAGACTACAAATCCCAGCCTGTAAAGGAAAGGATCTTGTAAAGTATGGCATGGGAACTCTTACGATCAACAGCCTGAATTCACATTCTGTGGGAATTTAGATAGAGCAGACCCAGGAATGAAGGAATATTTCACTCACGAGTCTTTTCAGTTTCTTAATTTCCATCAAGAAGGCATAGAGGCTATCATTTACCTGTGCCATGGAGGCAGATTGCTGCAGATTTTAGCTCTCCATTTGTCAGCCCGAGAGGCAGCACCAGCACCTAGGCTCTAGTCAGAAAAACGAATAGAGGGTGGATAACAGGCTAGGAGCTGACAATGGGAAATGACGGGATGCAGGAGGGCACAGTCAGGGACTTGCAGGGACTGTGCTGCCAGGGTCCCCAATCCTAGCCTCTCAAGCAGAGTCTGACATGCTCTCTGACAGGCGTCGACAAAGAGGGACCTTTGAAGTTTAGCAACCCTCGGGCAAGAGAATATTGTGAACCTTCAGGGCTCTATGTGCTACTTATACCAGTCTTCAATTTTTTACATGCATACTGTGCATGTGAACACAGGCAAGCATTGAACTCCCTACAAGCCAACAGTTCATCAACTTGCAGTGGTGATAAGACTGTTTGCGCTCCTCTCCAGCCAATATTGGCCTAGTCATCACAGCACATTTACTGTTTGGGACAAAGGACATAATTTTCTCTGTCAAGTAGGGAGAGGTCTGAAAGGACCTCCATTACCAAGAGTGCTTTGAATTGGTTACAGACAAGAACTGGATATCAGTGAAATGGCATTAGGTCTCACTGGTGAGCATTAACATTCGTTCTAGATGTGTTATGGATTGGCGAGGGAGGACAGTGTATAAATATTCACATTTCTCTAAGTGGCTATTAACTTTGGCGACTACTGCAAACACTTCACCTCTTGTTTGGCACCAAGCATAAAAATTGTCTGAAGGTCATCTGGAAGCAGCACAATTTTACATCGCCAATAATTTGTTTTTCAAAGGCGAGATGCTCTTAAAAACAAAAGACGAGATGCTCTTAAAAACAATCTTTAAATTGTTTTCCCGGAAGTGACATTATCAAGAATAGACGGAGGAGAAACAATGGTTTGAGTTCGTAGGTTTGATCAATCAAGCACCCTCACCAAGAGTACTGCTCTAGAGGCTTCAGCTAAATATAAATCTCATACAGTCACTACAAGACCTGCTGGATACAGTAATCCTCTATTTTGGGTGGTACTTTCTTTAATTTAGCCTCTGAAATATATTCGGTTGCTGTTCACACATAAATGAGGCTGTAACATAGGCTTGAATATAAATTTCAATGGAGGCCAATGCTGCCAAGTAACAGGATCAGTTATATCGCCAACCCAGGAGAAGGACGAACGGCAAGATACTGAAATACACTAACCAAGCATCACTTTTTTGCTTTACATGATAGATTTATACATGTGTATATTTGTTGGACTTCGCCTTTTCTGCAGCATCACCCCCAAACATGTTTTACTTTTTTGAACCCATTTTTGCTTGCTTTTATGGACCCTGTGCACTTTACCACAGCTAATCAGAGCTAAAGTGCTTGTGCTCTCTCCCTAAAACACGTTGTACGAGGCTGGCTTCTTAGTATATGGTGCACATTTATGTAAGAGTTCCCTGCACTAATCTAGACAACCCTTATGGTGATAGTTTTGGTCTTAGACAACCTTAGAACGCTCTCTAAGTGGCAGTTGTGGGGAGTAGCCTTCAGGCTTAGTCCAGAAGGAGTGTAAAGCAACTTGTTTTACCAGTACTTAATCTTATGGTATGGGTTAAGTGAAAGAGAACCCCACAGTGTAGTTATAAAAAGTATGCATTTATTATCAACACTCAGTAACCCATTGCAATATCTCCTACCCGGAGATATAAACACAATACACACCAATACGTTGAAAATAGTACACATAAGAAGCACATAAACACAGTGGTCTCCAAGGGGAGACCATACCATATACTAAAACACAAACCAAGACCTAAGGTGAGAATGGACCCAGAAGACATAGAAGAGCGGGAGACCCAAGGAACCACCCAAGATGAATATCTAGGAACCGCACGGCGGTCGTGTGAAGAGTGGGAACACGACTGCTTGCTCGATGTAAGTCAACAGGTAAGTCGCTGTAGTGCTTGAGGCACTCCTATGTATTGAAACCACATGATGACCTTTGACTACTATTATTTTAATTGACTTTTGGTATTTTACCTTATCCCAGCTTGAATGTACCACATAATTTTTCCTGCATGTGCCCTTTTCCTTGAAGATTTCTTTTGTGTCTCCATTTAGCAGGGGGAGAGCTTTCACAGAGTAGAACAGCCTTGCCAGGAACAGAACGTGTGGCTCTGCATTTGTAAGCATGAGAGGTGTGGAATGTACTTCTTGGTCTCGGAGTGCAGTGTTATGAGCAGTGGCGCTCAAATGTACATTGTGTTGTACATTGGGAAGTATTATGAAGTTCTTACAAGTGGCTTTGACATGTCCTCATGCCATCATAAATTCTGACTCTGTCTAGCTTGAGCTTTGCACACACAGACAGGCAACCAGATTACTCAAGCTGTTAAGCTATTCACGTTTACGGTCGTTTGTAGCTGTACTTTTGGAAATTATTTGTTTATTTTTGTAAGCTTTGCCCAGAAGAAGTGTAAGGCAACTTGTTTTACTTAATCTTATGGTAGGGGTAAGTGAATTTTTTTTTTACTTCTCCTGATAGTGACTAACTTTTAAAGTCATTTTTCACAACTGCAATGCCGACCTCTCCCATAGGATAGCATTGGGGTTACCTTATTACATTTAATAAGAGATAACTTTCAAATGGGAGCAGGTAGGAATATAGAGCTTATCATCTAAAGAGTTGTAATTTAAAACCCTTTTAAAGGTAATGTAAGGTAATGTATTTATTGTAAGTCACAAAATTCCGAAAATGCCACTTTTAAAAAGTTGGAATTTTCTTTTCCCAACCATTTGGTACCTGCAGCCTCTATCCTGGGTCATGACTATGTGTAGCTGGCAGTTGGTCTTTATGTACCACTCCCAGTCAGTGAGACAGAGTGGAAATAGGTGTTGCCAAGATGACCATGATTGACTTGATGAATGGGGGGGGGGGCTGTCACCTACCACACTTGCACATCACAAAGGCTCTGCCCAAGTACACTCATAAAGAGTATGACGCTAGTCTTCTGTTTCCCCAAACAAGCTGGGGCCAAGGCAGGGACGCAGAAAATTTCAATCACTTCTGTGGGCGGAAACTTCCAGAACCTTCTCCAACTTCAAAGCTGGTACCAAATTTAAATATTTTACCCTCAGACCAAACTCTTCAGTACACCTCTGGATTTGTGGACACTACAAAAGAAGGACTGCTGTGCTGCTCTGCTGTCAGAAGGACTTCTACTCTGCTGCCCTGCTTGATGAGAAGGAAGATTGGACCTGCACCCTTAATCCCAGGATGAAGTGACTCCAGGAGTCAGCTGATTGACCCGTTATGAGCTACAGGGACATAACAGGTTCCAGAGGCCTTCCAGCATTTGTCCCACTGACCTACTGCCAGAACATGCCAGAGTCATGCTGGCCTCTGCTGAAGTGAGTTCCTTATCCCCAAGAGGTGCCCCTTAGGTCCTGCACCCTTGGTGTGGCTTCAGTTGAGCTCCCTCTCCAAGAAAAGGAGAAATCCTGAAGTTTTAGGCTCATCATGACCACAAACGGCCTGTTTATTTATTTATTTATTCATTGTTTTCTATAGCGCGAACAAGATACAAAGTTTGGGTGTCGAGGGCTTTACATTTCAACCACCTCAGATATCACAATTCTTTCACGTCCAGAACCTGTCTGTCTATTCCACTAACATTGGCATAAATGTATCCATAAACACAACAAATTTAATGAGGAATAATATAAGTCATTAGGTTACAATCAAGATTGTCTTGTCGTATTTAAGCATAAGATAGGACCAAAACTGATTTCTTCTATATCCAAACTTGTTATAGTATTGTTATGTTAAACACATTGTTCGTTATGGGAGATATTTACCCATCAGAAAGGACTTAGTCTCCTTTTTGAATCGTGGAGCATAGGTGATTCTTCTGATATTCAGTGTGAGTGAATTCCAAATCCTTGGTGCAGCTCCAGTGAACACTCTATCGTAAGTTTTTTCTTACGGAAGAATACTGGATTCAGTAGAAAATCCTCCGATCCTCTCAAAAGTCTAGTGCCTCCGGACAACGTAATTTTCCGGGCTAGCTAATGCGGAGCTTTGTGATGTATTGCCTTGTGTGTGATACAGGCACTTTTTAGCTCTATTCTTGCCTCTTATGGTAGCCAGTTGGGTGCTTTCAGATGTGGAGTGATGTGGTCGTATTTTTTGGTTCCCATTATAAGCGCCAATATCTTGCGGTCTGTGCTGCCCAACAAGGTGAAGCTCCAGGGAACCAGACTCTTCGTACTACAACGACCACAAGAGACACCAGGCAACGCGAGATCTGCACTTCCTGCTACGGCATCAACAGACCGCGGCAAAAGCAAACACGAATATCCAGCAAAGACCGTACCAGACACCCGGCCTGCTCTTTGTGCTACAGTGATGACCATCCATGACGCTCTCCCTGCTCTTCGCGCCCCCCTCCACTGCAAACAAAATTCTTCTACTGGACTCATGAAGGAAACTATTTCAGCTTGACTAATTTGGACCCTGTATCCGGACTGAACTTGTGGCTTTCATCCAGACAAACACAACCAGATTATCATGAATGGCGCATTGTGCTTAAAGGCGCTATTATCACCTGAAATCTTGGAAACTGCATTTCCCTGGTTCTACTGAATGGACTTTTGTTGTTTTGGTCTCAAATAATTTATTACATATTATCCTAATCTTCTAATTTGGTGGGATTTTTCTTGTGTTATATTTTTACTTTATTACTCTTTGAAGTGCTTCATAAATACTTTACACATTGCCTCCAAGTTAATCCTGGAATGCTTTGTGCCGAGCTACCAGAGGGTTAAGCAATGTTTAGTTTGGGGTTTCTTGTAACTTCACCCTGCTAGGAATTGTGGTTGCTGCTTGAGAAGGGTTTCACCAGCCTCAACCAGTAACCCAATTTCCTACAATACCTTTAATTACCAACATGGCCATCATCATTTACAGTGTCACAAAACACAATTCAAGGTTTTTTCTCCCTGTAAACAAGGATTGAAATACAATTGAAAAGTGGAAGAAAAGGTGGATGAGTGGGAATCAGTGTAATATATGCTTTTTTGTCCAATCCAGGGTGATTAAGATCATCTGAGCTCAATCCGCCGGCATGTTTTGTTGAACTTTCAACAGAAGTGGACTGAGTGGAAACCGGTGCAATCAGGCCCTAAGACCAGCTGAACCTGAAGGCATCCACCCGGGGACCATTGAGAGGGGTGTGTGTGGCAAGAAACAAGAGACACTTCCTGTTCTGGGAAGAGATCCACGTGTGGAACACCCAGTCTGGAGAATATCACTTTATTCACTTTGGGATGCAGTTCCTACTCGTGGTTCTCTAGAGGAAGCATGCAAGAAGAACCACTCTTGAGAAAAGTTCTGATCAACCACAGTCACAGAAGAATTGCCTCTCTGCCAAGGGTCTGCAACTCTACACCACCCTGTGCATAAATATATATAGGACAGTGGTGCTTATGCCCAACAAAATCTGAATGGAGCTCTTTGAAATAGAGTCCCATGATGAATCTCAGGTAATATCTGTGGGCATGGATAACTGGAAGATGAGAATAGGTGATCTGGAGATCCACAGACACCTGTCAATTCCCTGAATTCAGGGCCAGTAATGTGAAGTTCGGACCGGTGTTCTTCTTTGGGATGAAGAGATAAAAAGAGTATGATCACAAGCCTCCTTTCTTACACTAGGGTCCCTTTTTAGGTCTCGCCTGAGCCAGCGCTGCTCTGCGAGACATTTAGTTAGGGCTTTTAAAAGTGCTGCCACACGGCCTAGCGCTTGCGTTCATGCGCGCGTGCACACGCGCAGCCGCCAGCTTTCAGCACCCTGGTTTTCCTTTATGGCTTTCCTTTGCCGCGCGCCCCACTCACAGACTCACCTCCTGCTCCCCCTCCCGCCACAGAGCGCGTCTCGCAGCTGCGCGTCTTGTTATTTTTTTGCTACTGAGTGCGTCTCGTGGCCGCGCGTCTTGTTTAATGTTGAGAGCACGCTGATCCCGGCGTTTACTAGGGACCCTTTACGGCCATGGACTTTACGAGCGAGGTAACGGGCAATCGCATTTGAATATTGCTTTTCTTTTGACCTGACATTTCTCGCTGTGTGGACGTTTGAACATATGGCAACCCCAGTGCTAACTTCAGCGATTATTAGATATATTTTTTGTTCCCGGCGTTTACTCGGACCCTTCACGGCCATGGACTTCACGAGCGAGGTAACGGGAAATCGCATTTGATAATTGCTTTTCTTTTGACCTGACATTTCTCGCAGTGTGGATGTTTCAACATATGGCAACCCCAGCGCTAACTTCAGCGTTTTATTAGATATATTTTTTGCAGGCTTAGCACTGCCTGTATTTACAACTGTGGTATCTTGCCGGACTTGGCTACTTTGTGTTACGGTGCTTGGGAAGCAACTTTACATGAAAGGTAAGACGGTTTGCATTTCTATCGGCAGGCACCGTCATCTGCGTATCTCGAGTTTGCATAGGATTTATAGTTGGACTTAATAATAATCAATGTCCCTTCCAGGTATCATGTGCTATTCTTTATCACTTGGGGAATTACATACAGACTCAGGCCACAGAGAGGAGTAGACTATTTATTAAACACTACACCTCTCGGTGTGCCACAAGATGGTCATAGACTTCTTTGTATTTTATTTCAGGTGCAACACTTTCTTAGGGGCACCCAGAGATTACTGATGGCCCTTTCATCTGACCACCAGATATTGGGGTGGCAGTGAATAGTGGTCATAAGATAACTTTAAAAGATACATACCTTGACACCTATTGGAGTGGTGCTTGTGAGGATCCCATTTCTTCTCTCTGCGCTTGATTGGTCAAAAAAAAGACACTACGAGTGTCACTTGAGTCAGACCTTTTGACCCTTTATCACTGCGACTGATTGACCAGCACATGCTGCATACTCTCACCCTTCCTTATTTTACTTACTATTTGTATACATTATTCCTCAGATTTTTTTGTTTCACCTAAATTTGAATTGATATCACACGGATGTCGGACCTGATAGTATTTACAGGAACATTATACACTGGCTGACAGATCAATTTCAAGGGTATGCACGTAATATCCTTGGTATATTTCATCATATGGGTGTCTCTGGCGGCCTCACTTTCCATATAGGCACTTAGGCTCTATCTCTACTCGGTGGTCACTGGCACCTTGTCATGATTTACACTCCTCATGATGTAGATCCAGCGTGACTTTCCAGCTACGTGTTGTCCTTTTTTCGATGGTTTTCAGATGATCACTTTTTCACATCTCCGTCCTTTGCTTCTTACCCCACGGGTGAGCCATCTTTTTGGCATCTAGAGAAAAATGGAAAGTCACAAAGGTTTCTTGGTCTTTCTCTGTTGTCACCTGTACTCACAGTAATGTGAACCTTCTATGTATATTATTTGCAGCCTTGAAAAAGTCTTGTCAGCTGCCTTTTCGTAGATGTGCCCGATTAATTCCCGCGATTCCTGTCATTTACAGGATCTATTGAAGACATATGCAGACAGACTAACGCTGTGACTGCACACGTGTAATAATACACCACAATTTGATAAGAATTTCTGTTCTTGTGCAGACGCACTGCATTTCATTAATTTAGAGCGCCCTCTACTGTATCCGTAATTACACAAATCCTGTCACTTACAGGACACGATAATCCACCTTGCTCTCATCTGTGAACCCTCGTGAACTTCAGGTCAGCGCGGCTCCGACGCCTGTGCAGACCGCCTAAAATCAGGTAATTTCTGCTTCCACCAGTCACATCTGTGTGGTATAATCTGCACACTATCAAATACGGGGCAGGTATTAACGGTTCCCGTTTTCCTACAGAGTTCCTCATTATATCAGCCCACACACGCTTAAGTGTACCACCGCTTATCAATTTTTATTTGAGTTTTATATAGCGCTGGCTAGACCCGGAGGGTATCAGAGCGCTTTACATAAGGATCCAAAAATTACAAAATTACATCATTTACAAGTTACATTGGTTACGAGAAAACATTTCAAGAGCGTCAGAAGACGGAATAAATGAAGCTAAGAAGGGTAAGTGGGTGGGGTAAAGGCGTAGGAGGGAGAAAGGATGGATGAAGAGACGAAGGAAAGTTTGCCCAAAGTCCGGCTGGGTAGGTGACGGTTGAGGGGGAAGTCCACAGCCCATCTCCTCTATAGCTATCAGGTAGCTCCACCGGGCATCAGTCAAGCGACTAGGTCTCAATGAGAAAAACAATAAGAGAGCAAAGAAAAGGGATAAAAGGAGCGAAAAGGGGAAAGTGGGTGGAGTAAAGGGGTAGGAGGGAGAGTACAACAGAGAGATGAAGTGAAGTCTGCCCAATCTCCGGCTGGGTAGGTGACGGCCGAGGGGGTAATCCACAACCCATATCCTCCATAGCTATCGGGTAGCTCCACCGGGAATCAGTCAAGCAGCTAGGTCTCAATGAGAGAAACAATAAGAGAGCAAAGAGAAGGGATAAATGGAGCGTAAAGGGGAAAGTTGGTGGAGTAAAGGGGTAGGAGGGAGAGTACATTGCCAGCCTTCAGCCTCACTTGGGGTAAGTCCTCGTGATTATGCAATAGCAACAGTTAATACATAAATTACAGGACCCTTTCTCCTGTTGCCCCCATCTCTGAATCACGCTCTTTTTTTCTTCTCACAAAACTAGTACCCGGCTGGTTCTCTTGTGAGTATCCTTTTCTTGTTTACTATCACCCACTGTTGGCACACACTCTTCACGTTGCTGCGCAATCTACCAACCAGGTACTCCATAGTTTAACGCCTTGTGCTCCATTTTGTCGCATTCGTGCTGGTACATGGTCCATATGCTCACTTTATTCTTCTTTTCCTAGATGTCCCTATATTCTAAGGTCCTGATGAGACCATAGACTGCACAAAAAGTCTAAACATCGTCAACAAAAAGTGAGAGCGAACCATTTACAGCACATATCATTGTATATAGTTGCTGGATACTATGTAACAGGTCTACCAATGGTCGACTTTTATAAACATTTTGGAAACTTTGTTAAGAACTGTCACAACTATGTCACCAATTTCCTAGGTTCCTGTGTTTTTCACTGGGGACACCACGCACACTTCCTTTTTTCATTGTAAATAATTTTCTTTGTGAAAGAATATAAAATAAGATTGTACCAAACCAACCACAGGTGTATAAGGTTCCTTCTTTCTCTGACATCATCCTAACCCTTCCATTGCGATTGTGCATCATATTATCAATATATGGACTTAATATCCCTCAGGAACCACTGTTTTCTGCTAATAATTTATCTCCCCTGGTTCCTTAGTGAGTAGGGTCCCGTTGTTCCTTTTTCTCATCCTTGAGGAATGGCCTATCGAGTGCCAGTAAGTGCCCTGAACAAGTCAAGAAGGCCCTCACCTACACAGATTTGGTCAATGGGAACTTGGATCTCTGATTTCATTACAAGAACGGAGGCTACATTATGCATTATTCCTTTAATGCAGTCCAAGCAGCCGCTTACATCACAATATTAAAAGGTTACAGAATAGAACAATAGAAACACATGAAAGGAATGAGCCATCAACCATCTGCCTCTTTAAAATGCGGCTCCAAGCAGATAAGTTCATTTTCCTTCATTACCATTATTTATTTTTATCTCTGTTTTGAAGTTCCCTAGTGTGTGGCTTAACCCCACCCCCCCTTCCTACTGCCTCTATACCGATCTCCAATTTACGAAGATCTCCCTACACCCCCTTCCCTAGTCCCATCCTTGCGTGACTGACCAGATTAACCTGCCTTTTCTTTCAGCTTATGTACTATTTCTAATGTTTGAATAGATTTAAAGATATTGAGATGTTTAATCAAACCTTAATATTTTGTTTTTTGTGTAAACGATTATTCTTCAATCTCATCCTTGTTCTACTTCCTCATGCCATAATGAGCTTCCCTAAGGTTTTAGTTTAACTCCAGTTTTTCACCTCTTTCCACCGATGCAGGCTGCGCACTCTGCATCGCTACCTTGTATTATTTCGGATTTCATCCACAAGTTGTAATTGTTTTACAAACTTATTCATAAAAAAGGAGGGGTTTTAGCAGGAAATCCTCATTTAACTGGCCTTTTCAACATTCTATAACAAAATTATTTATAAAAAGAGAGGAATTATTTTCTTGACATTCCTTCATCTATAAACCTTGTCACCATTATTAAGGGAAATTCTCTCTAATTATCTTTCATTAAAGGGCTTTACCACTTTTTACCCTACTCCTTACATAGACAACGAAACCCTGCAAAAAATCCTTCCTAAAGAATTGAGGTCCTGCATGTTTGAGACCTTAAGTCAGATCATGTCCTCTAAAAGGTCACTCCCTGATTAGAACGAAATCTCAGAAATTCCAAACCTCTACTCTGACAAGATCACTGAATTAAGGGGTAAAAGACTTAAGAAAAGTAAAAACATTGATAAGAGCAATATAGGAGGTCCAAGCACCTCAACAATTCAGGGAGGTCTTAGCACCTCAACTTCTACTGGAGGTCCTCGCACCTCAAACTCCCAAGGTGTCCCTAGCGGCACAACTTATCTGGGTGTCCTTAGCGGGGCAACTTATCTGGGTGTCCTTAGCGGCACAACTTGTCTGGGAGTCCTTAGCGGCACAAAACATCTGGGTGTCCCTAGCGGCACAAAAAAATATTATAATGCTCTTTGCAATATGGGAGATAACAAATCTAATGATAAAGAATCCTCAGACACATCTGATGAGTATGTCCTTGATCTTGAAGAAGATGATCAAGACATTTACAATCCATAGGAGGAACTCCCATCATCCTCTAAGGATATTATCCTTGACACCTTAGGCGAAAAAATGTTTGCCCCATTAAATCTGAAACACCCAAGAAGTTCTGAGTGGTTCCCTCAGGACCATGTCACAAAATTCATTAAAAAATGGATAAGAAACCTCTTAGAAAGGGACACTTGTTACATCCTTAAAGCTGAATGCTCTAGACCTTCTACTGAGGATAAAAGTTGCTATACCCCCAATTTGCACCCTGAACTCATTAAATTCCAATTCAAACTTGGACGTGATCCAAGAAAAGGGATGGAAAAATCCCTGAAAGGGAGCCAAGACCGTCTTCTCGACGTACTGGGACCCTTAGCCAGAATCCTAAATTCCACAGAAGACAGCCATATCACTGGCACGCCTCTCAACACCAATCTCATCAGGGGATGGAGCCAGAGAGCATTAATTCTACTGAGTAATGCCAACGCTAGCATTAATGCAGAAAGACAAAGAGTCATTTTGACTAAAATAAATCCAAAACTAACTGACATGGCGGATAAAGAACCCTCACAAAACCCAAAAGGTTTACTCTTTGGAGAAGACCTCATTAAATCCTTGGGGGAAATACGTCTCCACTTTCACCGCCCTGGACCAGGCACAGCAAAATATGCGCAGAATTTTCAATCTTAACCTTTTATGGTAGGCCAGAGAATGGGTCCTCTCTTTCGGCCGCTTCAATCAAAGGCCATTTCCAAGATCCTGTGGTTTTGGAAGAGGGTATCAGCAGTACAACGGGCCTCATTTCTACGCCCAGTGAATTAGAGGCCAACGCATCAGAGGATTTAGATCCTGTGGAACCTTCATCTCAAACAACCCTGCAAGTGAGAACTCTTTCCCCTCTCCCTTCTCCTTCTTTCTCCCAAAAAGTGGATGGCAGACTCAAATACTTCCTTCACAATTGGAGATTGATCACTCAAGATCCTTGGTTCTTAAACACTTTCAATGGGTTTATGATAGATTTGACACAAATACCTTTACAAACTTCTTTCCCAAAAGACATGCCTCTCTCTCCAGAGCAACAACAAATAATAGAGGAGGAGATCTCCTCTATGCTTCAGAAATGAGACATAATAGAGGTCCCATTAGAAGATTTATAAGCACACTCTTTCTCGTAAAAAAGAAAGACAAAGGTTGGAGACCTGTCATAAACTTAAGAGAACTAAACAAATATTTGGTTTACAGACACTTCAAGATGGAGGGCATCCATCCCTGTGGAGGGAGACTGGCTCGTCAAACTAGACCTAAAGGATGCTTACTTCACCATTCCTATGGCAGAATCCCACCAACCCTTTCTTCAATTTGTCTGGAAAAGACACCTGTACCAATTTCAGGCTCTCCCCTTCGAACTCTTCTCTGCCCCTTGGTGCTTCACCAAGGTCATGAGAGCTGTTGCCTCATCTCGAAGAATAAGGGGCATTCATTTAATCATTTACTTAGACAACATTCTTATAATGTCTCAAGCTCCTTCACAACTAGCCAAAGACCTGAAGACTGTGATGGATATCCTAGAAAGTTTAGGATTCATCATAAACAACGATAAATCAATTCTGTCCCCTTCCAGATCTCTGGAGTTCCTAGGTTTCACAGTAGACACATTGAAATGTCTCCTTTTACTACGTTCAAAAAAGATTACCAAAATCAGGAAGGAAATAAGACACGCCCTGAAACAACAAGACTTATCTCTGAGAGAGCTAGCCAGGCTTCTTGGTCTCCTCTCCGCCTCCATCCAAGCCATGTTTCCCGATCCCCTCAACTATCGGGCCCTCCAAAGGGTAAAAGCGAGAGCCCTAAGAACTGGCCTCTGGTACGGAGATCGGATCTGTCTGGATCAAGAAGCCAAATCGGAACTAGCCTGGTGGCTCGAGAACCTAGACGCTTGGAACGGAAAACCAATCTTTGGTTCTAAACCAGAGTTTGTTTTAGAATCAGATGCGAGCCTTCATGGCTGGGGAGCTTGCGTTCTCAATCAGATCACACTGGTGGTATCTGGTCACAAGAGGAATCATCTCACCACATAAATTATTTAGAACTAACAGCTGGGCTTTACACCCTCATGAGCGCACCAAATCTGCGGACCTCTCGAATCTAGCAAATAAACTTTGGAAGTTCTGTCTGGAACAGAGGATCGCTCTGAAAGAGGAATACCTTCCGGGGAAATCTAATATCTCTGCAGACTGGAACTCAAGATTCCTGTTAGATCACAGCAATTGGAAACTGAATGTTTCCATGTTCAGTACCCTAAACAGGTCTGGGGCCCTCTAGAGATGGACTTATTTGTGAGCAGACTAACCTTTCAACTGGGGAACAACTTCAGCTGGATGCCCGACCTGGGTGCTCTAGCAGTCAACGCCTTACTACAATCTTGGAAAGGAGCCAAGGTGTACACATTCCCTCCCTTTGCCATGATTCAGAGAGTTGTTCAGACAGTGAGACAGGATCAGTGCTTCCTTGTCCTAATAACTCCCTTTTGGCCATCCCAAGCATGGTTCCCCACCACTCTAGAATTGGCTTGCGACCCCCCCTTCTTAATTCCTACCCTAGAGAATCTTCTTGCAGACATAGACGGAGGAGTTCACCCCCTAATTCAGAACAGGAGTTTAATCCTTCTTGCCTGGAAAGTGTCAGGAGATCCAATGAAATCTCAGGACTTTCGGCGACGGCTGCAACTCTTCTCAGAGAGTCTTGGGCCCCAGACACTCACTACAAATTTAACAACATATAGAGAATCTGGGTATGTTGGTGCCTGGAAAAGTACCTGGATTCCTTGGAAGCACCTATTGTTGACATAGTTAACTTCCTTGTGAAACAATTTAATATAAAGGCCTCCGCTATAGAACTATCAATTGCTGTAGATAGGCTATTTCTGCTGGTTATGTCCTTGTCAATGGTAAAACGGTAGGTAAAAATGTCATTGTTTGTAGAATGATGAAAAGCGTTAGTTTAAGAAGACCTCCTAAACCTAAATATGAAAGTCTTTGGGATGTCAAACTAATCCTTGATCTTTTCAATAACTAGCCTGTTAATACTCTCTTCACTAAAAAAAAAAAGCTTTCCATTAAGCTGGCTACTCTACTATGCCTAATCTCATGCAGAAGGGTCTCTGATGTCAAAGCCCTGTAGATTACGAATAGATATTTTAACATGTTCAGAGTCAATTTTGAGATTTATAGAAAAACAAAGACTATGTCTGATTCAATCTGTTACCCACGTTTTGATTTATGTCCAAATCTTTGCGTTGTGGACTGCATGAGAGAGTATGATCGCAGTATGTTTGCTCTTCGCTCTCAGGATGCTAACCAATTACTTATATCCTTTGTTAAACCGCACAAAGGCAAACCCTGGACCTCTATTGCTAGATGGGTTATGACTTTTATGAGTTTAGCAGATACTGAATTAAAGAAATTTCAAGCTCACTCCCTTAGAGAGGTGCTATGGCCAGTAAATCTCTCTGGTCTGGAGATAAGTTGGACGACATTCTCAAAGCTGCTGACTGGTCAAATGCTAGCACCTTTGCATGTCATTATTGCAAGCCTATTGAACATATGTCTGATGTTGTTTTACAAAGCTACCAACATGCATAATGTAGCCTCCGTTCTTGTAATGAAATGCGATTCTCATATTAACATGACTAGAGAATCTGGATTTCATTAAAGACACGGAGGCTGACATTATGACTCCCATCCCACCCCTTGGTGGTCTTACAATGATTTAATGCTGTTTTTGTTACAGTTTATTACTGTACTTTGTATTAACAGTACTTGCTTCAGCTCTTGTTCCTTTTAGCTTGATAAGCTTTACACTATTTTTTACATTCAAGAGATATTTGCTTCTTTCTCTTTTCAGGTAACGCTCCTTAACTGTGTGTCGTCTGGCCTTTGATTTTACATTCGTTCTTCCTTCTCCTTCATCCTGATCATCAGAAGATCGTTTTGATGTTTCAAGTTTCATGAACTTTTTTCCTCCACATTTAAAAGAGGCAGATGGTTGATGGCTCATGCCTTTCATGTGTTGCTATTGTTCTATTCTGGAACCTTTTAATATTGTGATGTAAGCGGCTGCTTGGACTGCATTAAAGGAATAATGCGTAATGTCAGCCTCCGTGTCTTTAATGAAATCCAGATTCTCTAGTCATGTTAATATGAGAATCGCAATTTCATCTTCCCCAAGGTCAAGACTTTATCTGCCAACAAGGAAGAACCCAGCATTCGAAAATAATGGAAAAGGGGCCATTTCATCAAGAAAAAAGAGGATTCCTCCTCTGAGACAGTTATCCGTCAGGAGATTTACTTGAAGGTGAAGCAGAATTACTTTGGTCTATCCCTGTGGGCCTTGGCCCCCGCTTCCAGTGACTTTTAGGTGCACCGAAGCATGAGTTACCTGCCACGTTGTAGAGTTCAGCATAAACATTACTTTCAGATGTCATGTGTGTCTGACAAGGACATTTTGGTGCAGCATCTGCAACAGCGTTTAAATCCTGAGATTTTTGGACGACATTTGACCTAAGCACTGTCAAACTTCTGAGTAATTTCATCAGTGAAGCACCATTAAAGCTCCAGATCCACGTTGATGAGAGCCAGAACAAAAATTGATGCCAGTGCGGCAGCAGAAGTCTAATATAATCAGTCATGTCCGGCAGGCAGAACTGCAGCTGAAGCTCCATGGCACCACCTGGCAACGCTAAAGAACTAGGGCTTGAAAAATGTTTGCCTGGCCAGTCTGTGCTCTGGAAAGGTATGGGGATAACAAGAGCGTGTACAGAGTTCCCCAAGGGGATGAAATAAATTGGTGCTCTCTCTCAAGAAGATTGAATCGTGTAGCAGGGAATCAGATAAACCCTTGACGGAATTAAGGATGCCTCACACAATTAAGAGGCTGGACAACAATTGCCATCCTACCTCATGATTGTATCGTGTCATCATTGGCCTCCTGCTCCAGCGGCGGGCTGGCGGTGCAATGCCTGCCGGGTAGCACGTAGTGCTACTCTTTGGTGGAGTTCTTTTATTCCTGGCCAAAAGATGCATATGTGTGTGGAACCTCAGAAGTGCAGTAGTGAGCGTGAGTGAAGGTTTAAAATAGGTCAGTAGAGTCCATTAAGAACACTTTAATGATATGGCTCACTGCCTAGTTAAAAGGTAAAGGGAGGGGTAGCGAGGCACAAGGATTTAGGTAATTTGCCCTCGTTCAACCCTCACCTGAGGTGCGGTCAACATGTTTCTTGCCATGGAGGCAATTCGTCAGGACCTATATATGCTCATCAGCACGCGGGAAATTTCAACCTAGTTGAAAGAAATTACTTATACAACCTGTATGTCAGGGCAGGAGGCGATCCTGCAAGTGTTCCCGCCCTAAATGTTAGGAGAGAAAGGGTACAATCAGTCCTAGGTACATTCAGTGGGAACTATACATGTGGAAGCATACTGTAATAAATCAAAATGGTTCAAGGTGTGTACATGCACATAATAGTGACGTGCACAAACATGTAATGGTGACTTCGAGGAAGAGAGAGAGAGAGGGAATCTTTAAAGGGAGGGGGTGTGTGCCGTTATACAACACTGAAACGAAAATATCTATTCGATATGTATCGATTTATACACTCCATGCAATATCACTCATTTGTGTGTTTAGGCTTAGGGTAGTGTATTCATAAACCGAATCTGAGAAAAACCTGAAAAACCAGAGCCAAAGATGCTTATCTGGGAACCTTAATATCGGGTACATCAGGGTGGTGGTCACGTTCGAAATTTCCTTACCCGCAATCCCTGGTGGACGAGCCCCACAGTCTGTCCTTGGGGGGCCTGAGCAGGAAGGAGTTTCCTAATTGGGAAGGTGGACAAGGTATGTTTGCTGTTCGTAATCGGTGTCATCTCTGCGGTGTGTAAACCGTCAGGGACAACAATTGCTGTTAATGGTCAAAAAGTATATGCGTCAATCAACCCCCATCGTTGCCGAGCTCCCCATCTTACCTAGATCGCTCGAGGCGCTAAGCTTGTAAGCACCTACCCATCCCACAGCGGCGGAATCGCAGGACAGCCGGTGGGTCGGTTTGTAACTGCGGGGTTTAAAAGCAGGTAGCCGCAAGGGTTGTGGGTGGGCGTGTCCAGGGTGCGTTGCTAGGCAGTGCGGGAGGGCGTCGTATGGAAAGCGAAGGCGGTCAGAAGACGCTGCTAGGAAGCGTCTACAGTGGAGCGCCATCTTAGAGTGGTGAAGTTCCATTTATGAGGAATGCACTCGGTCCCAGGTACAGTGAGGACGGAGGATACTCGGGCCCCAGTATGGCATAGGGGATAAGGCACATAATAGGGGGACAGGCTGAGCATAGTCTATCTGGCCAGCATATTCCAAGGAACTGAGTCATTGAGCCCCTGGACATCTGTCTGAAGACGGTGCACCCACCGCTGTTCCATCCTATAAAGTGCCTGTTGGTTAATGGATGGGTGGCATTCAAGGATAGTCCATTGTATGTGGTGGGCCAAGTGATCTTGTTGTCTTGTGCCTCGCTACCCCTCCCTTTACCTTTTAACTAGGCAGTGAGCCATATCATTAAAGTGTTCTTAATGGACTCTACTGACCTATTTTAAACCTTCACTCACGCTCACTACTGCACTTCTGAGGTTCCACACACATATGCATCTTTTGGCCAGGAATAAAAGAACTCCACCAAAGAGTAGCACTACGTGCTACCCGGCAGGCATTGCACCGCCAGCCCGCCGCTGGAGCAGGAGGCCAATGATGACACGATACAATCATGAGGTAGGATGGCAATTGTTGTCCAGCCTTTTAATTGTGTGAGGCATCCTTAATTCCGTCAAGGGTTTATCTGATTCCCTGCTACACGATTCAATCTTCTTGAGAGAGAGCACCAATTTATTTCATCCCCTTGGGGAACTCTGTACACGCTCTTGTTATCCACTTGTAGGACACGTACACTGGACCCCGGTAAACATTGTCCTTGGTTGTCCCTCTTTTGTTAACACTTCCTTGCGTGGGTATACCCCACGGGACGTACAGGTTACCAACGGTGAAAAACACTCACCAGTTGGCCCGACTCTAATCAGTATTCTGATTATCCCAGAATCAGAGCCTACGCTTCTCTGGCCAGCATATCCCTTTTTACCCTTATCATCCCCGATCATTATGGAGGATGTACCTGGACTGAGTTTCGATGAGGATGCTATAGCTGAAGCACTAAGAGCGGCACCACCTCTGCTGACTGACCCAACAGCCTCTACATCTGGCACGTCAAATGACAATTGGACGAAACTAACGGAAATGAAAAAAGAACTCATAAGAGTCACGATCCACGGCAGGATGATGACCGAGTACCTAAGAAGCAATATAGCCCCACAGGGCCTTATTGTCAATATCATCCCGAGATTATTCTTGGAGGATAAACAATTTAAAGTCGACTGGTGCCAGGTGTCCTGGAAATGCACCAAAGACTTACTCTTCCTCATCTCGCAAACGGCAAAGCGCCTTGCGGACGCCATACAAGACAAAATCTCAGCTATAGAAGCCACAATGAAAAGTGCCATCAGTAAGAACAACAAAGCAGCCTTCACCGCCAAGATAGCTGAGATCAATCAAGAGATGTCAGACCACCATGACTTTCTCCTTAAACAAAAAACAACTAAACTCCAAAAAGACATCACCAGATTCGAGAAAGAGAAAGTATATCCCTACCTAAAGGATGGTTTCAAAGGGAAAAGGACCAACTATTCCTCAGATGAGAATTCGGATACCAACAGTAGTCGTGGCTCCACGGGCAGCGATTCCAGTGGGGGTCACCCAGGAAGGAATGCTCGGACCCAACAACGCTCCACCTGGCAACAAGGCTACCAACCCGGTCCAACCTTCATGGGTCCCCCGCATATGACACCACCTTGGCATTATCCATTCTTCCCGCAAGGCCCTCCACAGTTTTACCCTCCAAATCCGCCACCTTTTCAAGGCAGAGGCTGGGGCAGAGGAAGAGGGCGAAAGCGAGGAGGACAGAAAGGAGTACAGTGGCAGGATCCACTGACACCACAAGTCACAATGGAAACCAGGAGCATAACATCCAGGGGGAGAAGAGCCTGATTGTCAACCTTTCCAAGAAAACCCTTTCACCTGTGGAGATTAGCATATTGGAAAAGGGACTCGGGTTCGTCCCGACCCCTACCCCAGACAGCTTCCAGGAGATGATTGAGATCAAACAATTATTTCGGAAAGTACGCCTCCGTGCTTTCTTTGACAACAAACCAGAGCCCCCCAGTGATGATACTGGACTGAGAAGACCGTCCACCTTCACCCCTAATGATGGGATGGTCCCCCCGGAGGTCCTGACCTTTGAACGAGCTGTCTTGACCAGCCTGCAGAATAAACCCCCTGTCAAACAGTTCCACAACCTCACCTCCACAGAAAGACAAGCATCCATCAATCTGGGGAAGGATGAATCTATCGTCATCAAGCAGGCAGACAAGGGGGGAGCAACAGTCATCCAAGATCACGAGGACTACGACCGTGAATGCAGACGACAACTGTCTAATACCACGCACTACCGACCCCTCACCGTGGACCCGACTAAACGACTGACAACGACTATCATGAGCCTTGTGCTTGAGGGAGAAACGAACGGATGGATCAGCAAGAATGAGGCCGACTTCCTTACCACTACGGAACCCATCACGCCTTACTTCTACACTCTCCCCAAAATTCACAAGGGGACTACCCCTGTCCCGGGAAGACCTATAGTCTCCGGGATTGGGTCACTCTTGGAGCCACTATCTCAATTTTGCGATGCTTTCCTGCAGCCCCTAGTGAAACAAACTCCTTCTTACCTGCAGGATACCAGAGACATCCTTCGCCTTATTGAAGAAGTGGATGGCAGAGAAGATGTGGACCTCCTCCTCACGTTAGATGTAGAGGCATTATACACTAACATCCCGCAACAGGCGACGTTAGAGGCCGTGGAGTCTACCTTGCGGCTGGAAGAATGGTCCTCCCCAACCCCCATTACTTTCATCATGGAACTAGCCCACATAGCCCTCACAGAAAACTTTTTCAGATACGAGTCACAACTCTACCATCAGATCTGCGGGACATCGATGGGTTCTACCTTCGCGCCGAGTCTGGCCTGTATTTACATGGCGACCTTTGAAAAGAACCACATCTATCCACCCGAACAGAACCCGTTTCGTGAACACCTCACCCTGTGGCGGCGCTATAGCGACGACATTTTAATATTCTGGAAAGGTGATCGAACTACTTGTGAGGCCTTCTGTACGTGGATCAACCTACAAGACCCCTTTCTAAAATTTACAGGCACAATTTCTGAGAAGTCTGTCCCTTTCCTCGACCTGACTATCAAGCTGGATCCCACAGAAATCTCCACCACTCTCTTCAAAAAAGAGACTGACCGGAACAGCTTGCTTCTGTACAATAGCCACCACACCAGATCTCTGAGGGATAACCTGCCCTTCGGGCAATTTTTACGATTCCGCAGAAATTGCACTTCAGTAGGGGATTACAAACAAGAGGCGAATATCCTTCAACATAAGCTCCAAGACAGGGGGTACCCGACACAACTCCTTAAAAAATCATCTAAGAGGGCCCTCAACAACAACAGAGACTCACTTATGGAAACCCACACCAAGGAGAAGGATGACTTGATCACTTGTGTTACATCTTACACAAGGAACTCCACGTTCATAAAGAAGACTGTGAACTCACATTGGGGAATCCTAAATACGGCGGGCCTCGATTTACCGCGTCCACGGTTTGCCTTCAAAAGGACAGCCAACCTTAAAGACACTCTGATCCACACCCGCCCTAAAAAATCCAGCACACGTTCGCCTAATACCTTGTGGGATCTGCCCCCAGTCACGGGCCATCATCGATGTGGGTCCTGTGTAGTATGCCCCCAGACTATCCAGGGCAAAACTCTACAACTCCCCAATGATTTCGTGTGGCATCGTAACAAACACACTAACTGTAACAGTGCAAAATGCATCTATCTGCTTATGTGTCCTTGCAAATTAATGTACATCGGGATGACGATGCGTACCGTCAAATTACGCATCATGGAGCATAATAGCAACATCCGATGTAAGAAGACACACACGAGGTTGTACGAACACTGTAGACAACAAGATCACTTGGCCCACCACATACAATGGACTATCCTTGAATGCCACCCATCCATTAACCAACAGGCACTTTATAGGATGGAACAGCGGTGGGTGCACCGTCTTCAGACAGATGTCCAGTGGCTCAATGACTCCGTTCCTTGGAATATGCTGGCCAGATAGACTATGCTCAGCCTGTCCCCCTATTATGTGCCTTATCCCCTATGCCATACTGGGGCCCGAGTATCCTCCGTCCTCACTGTACCTGGGACCGAGTGCATTCCTCATAAATGGAACTTCACCACTCTAAGATGGCGCTCCACTGTAGACGCTTCTAGCAGCGTCTTCTGACCGCCTTCGCTTTCCATACGACGCCCTCCCGCACTGCCTAGCAACGCACCCTGGACACGCCCACCCACAACCCTTGCGGCTACCTGCTTTTAAACCCCGCAGTTACAAACCGACCCACCGGCTGTCCTGCGATTCCGCCGCTGTGGGATGGGTAGGTGCTTACAAGCTTAGCGCCTCGAGCGATCTAGGTAAGATGGGGAGCTCGGCAACGATGGGGGTTGATTGACGCATATACTTTTTGACCATTAACAGCAATTGTTGTCCCTGACGGTTTACACACCGCAGAGATGACACCGATTACGAACAGCAAACATACCTTGTCCACCTTCCCAATTAGGAAACTCCTTCCTGCTCAGGCCCCCCAAGGACAGACTGTGGGGCTCGTCCACCAGGGATTGCGGGTAAGGAAATTTCGAACGTGACCACCACCCTGATGTACCCGATATTAAGGTTCCCAGATAAGCATCTTTGGCTCTGGTTTTTCAGGTTTTTCTCAGATTCGGTTTATGAATACACTACCCTAAGCCTAAACACACAAATGAGTGATATTGCATGGAGTGTATAAATCGATACATATCGAATAGATATTTTCGTTTCAGTGTTGTATAACGGCACACACCCCCTCCCTTTAAAGATTCCCTCTCTCTCTCTCTTCCTCGAAGTCACCATTACATGTTTGTGCACGTCACTATTATGTGCATGTACACACCTTGAACCATTTTGATTTATTACAGTATGCTTCCACATGTATAGTTCCCACTGAATGTACCTAGGACTGATTGTACCCTTTCTCTCCTAACATTTAGGGCGGGAACACTTGCAGGATCGCCTCCTGCCCTGACATACAGGTTGTATAAGTAATTTCTTTCAACTAGGTTGAAATTTCCCGCGTGCTGATGAGCATATATAGGTCCTGACGAATTGCCTCCATGGCAAGAAACATGTTGACCGCACCTCAGGTGAGGGTTGAACGAGGGCAAATTACCTAAATCCTTGTGCCTCGCTACCCCTCCCTTTACCTTTTAACTAGGCAGTGAGCCATATCATTAAAGTGTTCTTAATGGACTCTACTGACCTATTTTAAACCTTCACTCACGCTCACTACTGCACTTCTGAGGTTCCACACACATATGCATCTTTTAGCCAGGAATAAAAGAACTCCACCAAAGAGTAGCACTACGTGCTACCCGGCAGGCATTGCACCGCCAGCCCGCCGCTGGAGCAGGAGGCCAATGATGACACGATACAATCATGAGGTAGGATGGCAATTGTTGTCCAGCCTTTTAATTGTGTGAGGCATCCTTAATTCCGTCAAGGGTTTATCTGATTCCCTGCTACACGATTCAATCTTCTTGAGAGAGAGCACCAATTCATTTCATCCCCTTGGGGAACTCTGTACACGCTCTTGTTATCCACTTGTAGGACACGTACACTGGACCCCGGTAAACATTGTCCTTGGTTGTCCCTCTTTTGTTAACACTCTGGAAAGGTATATCTAAGGTGTGGAATTTGCTGGATCCATCAAAAGCCATGAGAACGGTCACCTTTCCTCCACTCTAGTCCTCACTAACCTAAACTTTGTATGTTTGCATTTACATGCGAGTGTCAGATAGAAAGAGAGAACTGAAAAGCTAGTACTGTTTCTAAAGGTGAATATTATCTGAAAGCCTTTCTATTGGAGAAGAAAAAAAATCACCCTAGGTATCACTTCAGTGACCTAAGGATAAAAATCTAAGGTATGCCCAGCGGCAACAGCACTCACAAAGGTGGGCAAAATACAGTACCAACCTAACACTTTAGCCTTTCCAGTCATACTACTGGGGTACGTCACCTGCAAAGCAAGTTGCAAATACTGTGCATCCATGCCAATAGGAACATGGCAGAAAGATTATATTGTGTGCTTATTATGCTAGTATCTTCCAAATTCTGGAAAATGTTCTTGTTCAGTGAAATGCTCACCACTGTTGCAACTGATGTTTATTGCTAGGTGGTGTCACTAACGTTCTAAATTCTTCTGTGAGCCGTAAAATGTCGGCAATGATTAAGAAGAGTGTAATCAGAAAGTTTTTTTTGTATGTAATTGGAACCACTGAATCACTGATGTCCCGATTCTGAGTCCCTTGCTGTCTCCAATACATTAAAAGTATACATATGGCCATTTTAGTTAAGGTCCTTGTGTTTGATTGGATGGCCTTCTTGTCGGTCTTATTTTACCAATCCTTATTCATTGGTGTCCCTCCCCATTCTCTCTTTGTCCCACCGCTAGAGCATTTCTTTCTCTTCTAGAGCAAATCCTGGTTGGCTATCATGCATTCTTCGACTACTTGCAATCAGGGAATACATTTTTTACTTTATCTTTTTTTTTTTTTTTATCTGTTTATTGAAGAAACAACAAAAAAAAAGAAAACATCAGGTGACATTTTAAACTTTTAGCAATGTTTCATCATTACATTCCAGACAGTAAATAGAAATGATACAGAATAGTGAAAAATGGATCAAGGGGACTCGTGCACCTCCACATCCTCGTATCGGGGGCTCACAGACATTCCCACGGTAATGATTCCATGCCTCCCAAACCTTCCCCCACTTCTCAGGACACCCCCTAGCCACATACACTGAGCGTTCTCTAAACATGCACCAATCCAAATCTTCCACCCACTTCTCTATCCGGGGTTCCTGACTTGCTCCCCACAACTGAGCAATATTACGCTTCGCTATCATGCATGCCAATGTCACCCACTGCTTCCTATGTGCATTCAGATCTGTGGGCTCCCAAACATTCAGGATACACCTACGGGCCTCCGGCCTCATCTCCACCCCCAAGACCTCTCGTAACTTGTCGTGGACCTTCCCCCAATATGTCTGCACCACCGTACAGTGCCATAAAATATATATGAACGTTCCAAGTTCCCCGCATCCCATCCTGCACTCCCCACCCTCCGAGCGACCCATCCGGATCAGAACCGGCCCGAGACATATGATCTGTGTAAAATCTAATTGTACCAGCCTGAGCCGCATCTGTATCGCTACCACCTGCGGGGAGGAAACCTCCTCCCGCCAGTCCTCATCATCGAGCTCCAGCCCATCATCATTGCAGTGCGATTTTATAAGTACCAACGGGTCCTCCATATTATTTATGAGTTTCCTGTATATTTAAAAGATGGTCTTCTCAGGGAGGTGACCGTCCATGACCCGGTCTTTAGGGGGGAAGCGTCGGGAAGTAGCGTGTCTTTGGGGATATGTGTGAGCAATGCATGGCTAATCTGAAGATAGCGGTAGTGTTCACGGTCGTGAAGGTGGTATTGATGCTCAAGAGAGTGGAATGTGTGGACCGTGCCCCCTCCCCAGTCATCCTTAATCTGTGTGATCCCAATGAGGTCCCATTTGTCAAAACCATTAGTCTTCCAAAGACTTCCCAGCTTCTCCGAACTCCACAACGGGGTGGAGAGTGTGAGCTTCTCCTCCCACTTAAGATGCCTGTTAGCCGCATGCCGCACCTGAATGGCATGTGCCGTGGGTCGCACTAATGGGAATCGATGAGGCCTGGCATATAGCGCTCTAGTAAAGTCGCCCCCTGGCACCTGCCAGCGGTCCATACCAAATCCCGGGTCCCCGGGGGGACTGTAAATAGCGTGATTCACCGCGGCTAACTGAGAAGCCCAGTAATATTTTCGTAAATCCGGCAGTCCTATCCCCCCGTCGTACCAAGGAAGAGTGAGTTTAGCTAACGCAAAGCAGGGCTTACCGTCCCACAGCAGCTGGCTCTGTAAGTTCTCTATGTCTTTGAAGTAGGAAGCCGGGACCGGGTCCATCGCATTTTGAAGTGCGTACAAAAATCGGGGAAGGGCCATCATTTTACCCAGAAGGGAGAGTGGGAGTGCTTTCCAACGTGCCAAGTCTCTCCTAAGTCGAGTCAAAGGGGGGCCCAGATTGTTAGCAAATCGTAGTTTCCGGTCAAGCGTAACAAATGCCGAGGTGCTATAACCCTACCTGTTCAATTCGTATCGGGCAAGTACGCAGAACTACCGGCGGGTCCCCTCTGAGAACGAAAAGAACCGATTTTGACCAATTGATTGCGAAGCCTGAGTACCTCCCAAAAATAGCAAGCACGTCCAGGAAACACATCAGGGATCTCCTTGGATTAGTAAAATAGAGCAAGATATCATCCGCATACAATGAGATTTTTTCCTCCCATTCCAGCATCCAGCGCATGCCACGAATCTACCGGTCCCAACGAACCCAAGCCGCGAGCGGCTCCAGGGCCAAGGTAAAAAGGAGCGGGGACAAGGGACAACCCGGTCTCGTACCCCTGCCGAGGGAAAAGTTGAAGGATTTTTGATTATTTACGACAACTCTGGCCAGAGGGGTCGCATATAGAAGACGCACCCAGGTAATAAACTCAGGACCAATACCCAAATAGGTAAGGCCATTCGACCCTATCAAAAGCCACAGTGGCGTCCAAGGACACCAACAATGTCGGCTCCTGAATCGTATTGGTCCTGTCCAGCACTCCATGCAGCCTATGCAGATTGAGGGCCATATTTCGACGCAGCATAAAACCGGACTGATCCGCATGTATCAGGGAGGTGATAACCTTGACCAGCCGTGTCGCCAACAGCTTCGCCAGAGCCTTAGGCTCGGCATTCAGTAACGAGATAGGTCTGTAGGAGGAACAACATGTCTTAGGTTTGCCCGCCTAATGAATGAGCACAATGTTGGCCACTCGCTGGTCATACGGAAGCTGTCCCCTCTCCCTGCTCTCCTCATACATGGAGTGGAGGAGTGGAGCAAGCCGATTGGCGCTCAACTTATACAGTTCTATGGGAATTCCGTTCAGACCCGTAGCCTTCCCTGAGTGTACTCCCCTTATAGCCTGCGCCACTTCAGTCGTCCGTGAGCGGCGAGTCCAGATATTTCCGGTTCTCTTCTGATAGCACGGGCAATTGGATGTCCCTGATCATTGCACTATTTTCAGTCTTTGTATACTTCTCTTCCGTGGTATATATATCCCACTATAGTACTCCGCAAAACTATCTGCCACCGCCTGTGGGTCTGTAATTTTACAGGAGTCCTCCCCCTCCAACTCCTAAACCAGCTGCGATGCTCACTCTTCCTTTTCAAGCCAGGCTATCAGCTTCCCAGCCTTATCTCCGTGTTCATACACTCTACTCTGTGTCTCCTCATTCTGCGCTTTAGCCTTGTCCCTAGCGAGGCCCCTTAACTCATTCTTTCACAATTTTAGCTGGAGCAGTCCCTCAGGCGTGGCCGCCTGAGCAACCTCCCTTTCCAATCTCAATACTTCCTATTCCGCCTTCTCCAACTACGGCAGTCGTTCTTTCTTCTTCTTGACGATCAGGGACAAGGCCTTCCCCGGAACACCGTTTTATATGCCTCCCACAGAGTCTGGGCCGACTCCACCGTTCCCTTGTTTTCCTGAAAGTACCTGTCCATGACCTTAATCATTTCCTTCTTAGTGGCGGGGTCTTTCAGATGCCAAGCGCTAATAGGGGCAACCCTACCTAGGTACCGCGCGTCCCGGACAGTGTAGGCCTGAGCCGCTGACACCAGGACATAATCTATCCTAGACAGGTTATGGTGTGCGGCAGAAACATGCGAGTAGAGCACCCCAAAAGGATTGCGTACCCTCCAACCATCCACGAGCCCCGTAATTTCTAAAAAGTCGGGGAGCCACCGCTGTGCCGGTCGCAGCACCCGAGCAGGCTGTCAATCTACCTCACCGTCCATTACCGCATTAAAGTCGCCTCCCAGCACTAGGAGGCCCAGGGGCAAAGTTAGGAAGATAGAGCCCAGATCACGGAACGTGTCAGATTGAAGACCAGGCGGGACGTAAATGGAAAGGAAGGTGACCGTCTTCCCCTCCCACTGCCCTGATACTCCAATGTACCTACCGCGCTTGTCAATCCAAGTAGCCTGAACAGCCAGGGGACAGGAATTTTTCACAAAGATACCGACCCCCCTCGACTCTGAAGTAAACCCCACGTGTGCCACTAACTTATATCCTCCTTTGTGCAAGCCATGCAATGATCCCTATCAAATGTGTCTCTTGTAGCAGCACAACATCTGGGGAGTGCCTTCGAATAAATTGGCTGATCATTCCTCTCTTAATCTTATCGCCAAGGCAATTTACATTCCAACTAAGCACACTTATCCCCGATCCCTGTCTGACATTCGCCATAATGCTGGTATGGAAACAATACACTCACATCCTTGTCACCTGACGTTAACAAAACCAAACAAATCACAAACAATCCCTTGGACATCAAAATCGCAAGGTTTCACAACCCCCACACCCCCTCCCTGCACCCCTGCTCAAGGCTTCCGCCCAACCCCAACTGGCAGTGTGCCTGTCGCCCCATAAACTAAACTACTGACTAACTAAAAGTAGAAAGGAGGAGGAAATCAGGACCCCGTCTCCCCCACCCCTTTGAAGAACTACCCCACTCTGTGTCCTTGACAGCACGTTGTCCTGGGACCAAAACAAACAAAGTACACGTGGGTCAGACCCACTACCTGGCAGTTATCAAAAGTACCAAATAGTCTGTGGCCGTCGTCATTCCTGCTCTTCCAGTCCGCCATCTCCATCACGGTCTTGCTTCTCCGACCCGCTCGGGGGACGACTTTCCAACCAGTCTGAAGCCACCTCTGTGTTGTCAAAAAACCAGACCCTGCCTTCGGCCTCCACTCTCAACCGGGCCGGGAACATCATTGCATACTTCAGTCTTCCATCTCTGAGCTTCTTCTTTACTCCGATGAAACTTTGGCGCTGCTTATGGACAGTTAGTGTGAAATCCGGGAAAAAGGAAAAAGTGGCGTTTTCGTATCTAAGGGGGGCCTCCCGACCGGGAAGCCTGCAGGATAGCGGTTCTCTCCCTAAAGTTTAACACCCTCGCAATCATTGGGCGAGGTGGGGCCCCAGGCCTGGGTCTCCCCCCCCGGCACTCTGTGTGCTTGTTCAATCGTAAAGAAGTTACCCAGCCCCTTGGGCTTAAGGTGGTTGAGGATGATGTCCTCGACGAACAGGTCCGGGGCCGCGCTCTCGGCCTTCTCGGGAACACCAATAATAAGGACATTGTTACGTCAAGCTCTTCCCTAATAGTCGTCCAGTTTCCGATTGGTCAGGGCGCTGGAGGCCTTGAGGTCTCGCACTTCCTGTTGGAGCTGTGCCCCGTCATCTGTTACACTGGTGGGCTTAATATCTACAGACTTGACTTTTTCACTCGCCTTAGTGAGGTCCGCCCGTATGAGATTGACCTCGATGGTAACCGTGTCAAGCTTGTTGTCCAGCGCCTCCATCTTTTGTCCCAGTGAAGACTTGACACCGTCGATCGCCGCCATCACGTCAAGCAGCGTAGGCCCAGCCAGCGGGCCAGCAGAGTCTCCTCCAATCGATTGAATCCGTCTCGAACCCGGCGGTGACCCCCGAGGCATCGTGTAGCGGTCAAGCTTATTAGTCTGGACCTGCCATGACCCCTTGGTCTTGACTGCTGCCTGTCGACTTCGGGTTTAGATGCCATCTTTAATGCCTCCTCGATGGACCCCCGGCTACTCCACTCCGCCCAGGCATAGCAATGGCACCCAACTTACTCAGTCAGGGTAGCAGAGGGCAACCGAACAGCGCCTTCAACCGGCCTGGGGGGCCCAGAACAGGTCACCGGACAGGCTCAGTCGCGAGGTTGCAGTCACCAAAGATCAGCTGGACCTCTGGAGTTCCGATCCACGGCCACAGGGGAACCACAGGGCCAGAAAGGCGAAGCCACGCCCACACCGGGCAGCTGCGTCAAGGGCCAATATGAGTGAGCTGACCGCCGCACTGAACAAAGGATGTTCAGGGGCCACCGCGATGACTCACCCACTGGAGGGGCCAGCTCTTCTATCTAGATGCTCAAAAGAAGCGGTCCAATAAGGTACCCTGATGAATCCACTGTACCACTTCCGCCTCTTACGCTGACGTTTGCCCACTCGGGGACCCAGGAGCACCAGAGCCCAGCCGGGTCTATGACCATAGGTAGATGCAGGTCCCACCCGCAGGGGCCCCGGCCGTCCAAAGTCTGCAAACAATCAGGGTGGGTCCCTCAGGCAACAACTCCCTCACTGAGGTCCGGTAATCCACTGCACTGCCACCTCAATCGCCCCAGTACCAGAGGGCTCCTCTGTTAGGCCGAGGAGGAGGTCTCACAACCGATGATCTCCCGGCCAGGGCAATCAAAACGGGCGCCAGCAACAGTCCTTTACTTTATCTTTTAACACTCCAAGGGAGTGCATACATCTTCTTTCTTCCTTGTTCATATGCTAACCCCCTCACATCTCCTCCAACTTTACGTGTTGCTTCTCCCCCTGTCCTACAATGGCCCCAGTCTTCCTCACCTCTACTGCGTTTACATTTTTTTAAAAGCTAAACCCTCCCACCATTCCTCCCGCACCCCTCACAGCTTAGCAAATTGCCCTCATTTCCTCATAAACTGCCTGCTTGTCAGTGACACCCCCCCCCCCCCCATTTTTGGTCTCAACTCTATAACTGATGATCTACTGACTCTAATACATTCAATTGTAAGCAAGATGTCAGTCCTTGCCCTGGCTTTCTCCTCCATCTGATTTCCCAGCTTTTCTAGCCGAAGCCTAGCAGATAGGGCAGCTGTCTGGTTGGATACAGAGATCTTGGGAACATTCAGAAAGCTTCCCTGGGAGTGCATTCTGCCCATTGCCTACAATTGCCTTTGTGGCTTGTAATTCACATTTGCTTGCTTTATTTGTTTTAGGCTTTCCAGCTTGAGTTAGTCTCTTCCGAGGCCCATACCTTATTTATGGTATCTTTCCACCAGTGCTCGATTTCTGTAAACATGCATTTAAATATTGTTCTTATTTTGTCACATTTTCTCTACATTCAAAGATCGAGGTCAAATGTGAAGCTGGGTCTTCCAAGGAGCTTGTTTACTTTTCTTTCTCAGACTTCAAAGTGAGGATGTATGTGACAATCATGCTGGCTACTGGCAGTGTGCTGGACGGAAGACTGTGCAATGGTAATTTTCTCTAGCACATAACCAAATTTAAATAGCTCTAAATTAACTGTGCATGTATTTCAGAACATATCAGAATTAGGGGAGCACAAATGAAGCACATTTTTTGATAGTTCTGAAGTGTGGAGGAAACAAATATTTTAATAATAAAAAAATCAATACAACAGGCGATGACAGTTCCACACATTATCGTTTGTGTGCTGCATACTTTTATCAGTAAAACGGTATGTCTGTGCAAATGCAATGGTAATTTCAATTGAAGATATGTTGTCTGTAGCACCAGTGTGCACTACCACATCATGCTTAATCCACGTTACCCCACTCCACTGAGCTCTACTCTTCACTACTCTTTGCCTCTATACTCTATTCTGCACCACTCTACCCTATGCAAATGTAATCTACCCCACTCCACTCTTCACCAGTGCCCTCTATGCCAAACATGCCACTCTAATCTACTCTGCACAACTGCACTCTGCGCCACTGCACTCTACCCTGCACCAATCCACTCTACTTCGCACCACTCCAAGCTATGCCAATTCACTCTACTCTGAAGCAACTCTGCGATACTTTATTCTGCACCACTCCACTCTATACCACTCCAATCTACGCTGCACCACTCCAAGTCACTCGCCTCAACTCTGCACCACTCACCTCTATGCCACTGCACTTTACTCTTACCACCGCGCTCCAAGCCAATGCACTTTACTCTAACCACTGGGCTCCAAGCCAATGCACTCTACAGCTCTTTGCTCAAAACCAATGTACTCTACGCCACTATACTCTACTCTATGCCAGTCTATACCATTGTACTCTATGTCATCACACTATAGGCCACTCTTTTCTACTCTGCACCACTGCTCTCTACGCCACTCTACTCTAAACCACTCTACGCCACTGCACTCTATGACAGTATTCTGTGACACTGTAATCTCCACCACTGAACTCTACGCCACCTTACTCTGAGGCACTGCACTCTACTATGCACCACTGTACTGCCCTCTACTCCACTACACTCTACTATGCACCACTCTACTCTATTCACTCTACAAACTCTACTATTCACCACAGCAGTCTACAACACTCCACTCCATGCCATTGTACTCAGCAAAACTTCACTCTATCCCGCTGCTCCTTACATCAATGCACTCTGCTCAGGACCACTACACACCAGTGCACTCTATGCAACTCCTCTATGCCACTGCACTTTACCATGCTTCACTCCACTCTACCCTGCACCAGTCCACACCACTTCACTGTACTCTGAAACCATCAACTCTACCCCCGTGCACTCTATGCCACTCTACCCAGTCTGTTCCATTGCACTCTGTTACTCGACTTTGGACCATTTTACTCTGCACAACTCTACTCTAAACCTCTTCGCCAATGCACTCTGCACCACTTTACTCAAAACCAATGCAAGGATTTCTACTCACACACAGAACTGTGCACAGAGACCTATGACATTAGTAAATTGTGGTGTACCAGAAACTCACCTCAGTACCTAGAAACCCCAACCAGCTAGAAATAAGTGTCACATTAGCTCTTCATCTTATAGCAAAGTAACCAATGATTACAGAACCTAGAACATGCGACTTAGGACCATCTCAGGAACGGTGGGAAGTGAGAACACTCTTTTGTTATACTCTCATACCAGTGCACACAGGAGTAAAAATGAGACACGGTAAGGTTAAAATATTTATCTTAATGACGTGATCTCATGCGCAGTATTTTAGTTAACATAAGTATTGGTCTTGCATTACTAAATGTGTGAGCTATTGGCATTGCAAATAATAATGCAACACCAATACCTCAAACTTTCAGTTTAAGACCTGTTGCCTTACAAATGCTTGTCATCCTTGCTATGTGGACGTGTGTGGAGTGACTGAGCCTGCAGCCATGCTGTAATACACCAAAACAAAGCACATGACCGTGATGCTGCAGTCCACTATGCACCGCCCCTTCTCAGCATCCAAATTTACAAAACACAGATTAAAAACAAAACCGAAAGGCCGCCTGGTAGGAGCTCTTGCTAAGAGCTCCTAGTGCTTGGGATCCCACTTTTGGAAATATCCCTATTAGCACCCACTGTTTCGCGGAACTCAACACACATAAGTAACTGGATTGTAACCAGCAATCTTTACTGTTTCTTCTTACCGGACTGGCAGATGGTTGGAGCCTGCAGAAAGAACCGCGGTCACCTGGAAAGCTGTGCTGGCCATCGGAGGAGTCCGAGTCGTCTGGAGTCATCCCCACCCTCACCGGACTGTTGCTGGCCATCGGTGGAGTCCGAGGCGGATGGTTGGAGCATGCGGAAAGTCCGGCGGTCACCTGGGAAGCTGTGCTGGCCATCGGTGGAGTCCGAATCGTCTAGAGTCATCCCCACCTTCACCGGACCGCTGAAGACTGGGTCTGCACTGGGTCTGCACCTGGAGTGCTGGCGTCGAAGCTCAGGTGAAGCATCCGGAGCGGAGCGCTGGGGGCGGACTGGGCAGAGCCTCACGTAGCGGTGCTGGGGCGCTCATTGCAATTCCTATCGGGGCAGGCTGGACACCCGACCCGAACCCCTGGGTTTGTCATTGCACCCTGCAGCCATCTTCGCTATCTTCGCTCATCACACTGCCTTGACAAAGGCTCTTGCTCCAGACGACGGCACCTTCGTCCTGGCCCCCCCAGCTGCCCGCTGCCCGCATTGGCGATCCTGGTCTTTTGCTTCGCGGATCTACCCGCTGCCCGCATTGCCGATCTTGGTCTTCGCCTCGCAGCTCTTCGCCCATCACACTGCCTTGACAAAGGCTCTTGCTCCCGACCACGGCACCCTCGTCCTGGCCCCCCCCCCCGGCTGCCCGCTGCCCGTATTGGCGATCCTGGTCTTTTGCTTCGCGGATCTACCCGCTGCCCGCATTGCCGATCTTGGTCTTCGCCTCACAGCTCTGACTTCCCGAGGCCCCCTTGCTGTTCCCGGGACCATCGGGAGCAGACCCGCAGACTGTGCACGGCGATGCACACAACCGGTGCTCTCTACTTTCGAGAGCTGCACGGAAGCTTAAAAAAAATGCCGATGACACCGATGATTGCTATAAAATGCCGATGACACCAGCGTACTTGCTACACAGGAATGTAACAAGGTATTGTCTCTGCTTCGTTTTTAACTTTTTAATTTTTGTACATTCACCCCTCTGAGAACTATGGCCCAAAATGGCCGGGGCCATAAACTGCAGCAATAAATCGCCTCCATTACTGCCAAACGCTCACAAGGCTGAACAACATCTGTCTGGCACTGGGATCACCAATATAGATATAGGACTTGTCCTCCCGACTTAGCAAGCTAGAAACTGGACTATCTCGAACTGCCCAGGATTAGAAAGCAAAATTGGTCTACTCCCCAGGTCTCAAAGCATAAAAACAAACAGAGGACTACAACACTATTCTCGATCTCCCCAACTATTCGGCCATCCTAGACTAGTCATTCCTCATTACTTTCATGCCTAAGGAGTCAGCCATTTTAGACTAGTCATTATCTCTATTCCTTCATGCCCACTATTTAGCTTAATCACCCACACCTTACACGCACTTACTATAGCTCTGTATCTACACCTACCCACACAACCTCCTTCACCTACCTTCACCTCTACACTTAACATGGAACACACGGGCAAGCACACATATAAAATTATTTACCCCCCCCCCCCCCCCCCCCCCCGAGCTCCCCAAAAAAAACGCCAAACGTTTTAAACACAACTTCTTGAAGTCCCACCCCGAAACTCCCTTTGTGGACACTTACTTCTCACTAAATGATGGAGCCAATAACACCGATATTATCTTCTACACTATACGTAGAGTACAATGGAGAAAAACGTTCCTCACCTTACTAACTATCTGCGCCACTAGGAAATCCGCTCATGGCCTAACACTTTCCACCGCACCATCCCAACTCTTCCCAGCGAGAGCAACCATAACTATCTACAACAACGGTATTATCTTAATTCAATCCACAGACAGGAACCTTGACCTATTCGACACTCTCAAAGAATATATCTCCAACCCTCCGACTCCAATCGATCTGACCTCTAAGCCTAGCACCCTTGACTCCACTAATCGCCTATCCTCCCCCACCTTCCCTCCTTCTAACCCAGTACAGCATCAGAACGACACACCCCTCCCCCCACCAGTATTCTAATCACTCACCCACCCGCTACAGTAACCGCACACCCCTCAATCCCAGGCGTAGATCACTCCTCTTCCTACATCCACCCCACCCTCACTCTCCCCGCCCTCCACCATAACCCTCCCCTCCCACTACCAACTGGACACTCAGAACACCCCACCTCCTTTAACTCCACTCCCCTTCCCCACAACAGGACCATTTCCCATCCCATCTCCCCTATTCTCAGACCCCACAACCACACCTGCACCCCCGCCACCTCTAGCCTACACTCATCCCCCAACTTCCCACCCCCTCCTACCACGAACCCCCGCCCCAATAACACCAACCCCCTCACTAATCCAACCACACCCCTCCCCCAACTCTCCTACCCCTCCTACCACCAACGCCCTCACTTATACCACCAACCGCCACCCTAATCCAACCACACCCCTCCCCCCAACGGCCCTCCTCCGCCGACCACCAACCCCCTCACTAATACCACCAACAGCCACCCTAATCCAACCACACCCCTCCCCCCCCAACATCCCTCCCCCGCTGACCACCAACCCCCTCACTAATACCACCAACCCCTGCACTAACACCACCACCACACCCCTCCCCCCCACTCCAGTACCCTTGACACTTACTCACCCTCATTGCCCATCCCCAACACCTTTCCTAATCCCACACTGGACAAGATTATGTCCACCCTCCTCCAAATCAAAGAGGATCTTCACACCTTCAAAGAGGATCTTCACACCTTCAAAGAGTTACTTTTTATACACCCCAGACACCCCCTACCCACCACTACTTCCTCTTCTAACAAGTCCCCCACCCTTCCTACTCACCCTCTCACACAAAATTACCCACACTGGACCTCAATCCCTGCTCGCAATCCCACCAACCGCGCTCGACGTACCATCAACACACTTTGGAATACGACATACGCACCCTCCTCCGCTCATATGACCCAGTTCCCCAAAACCACATAGCCACCACACACCTTTCCATCCCCACGATTCACTCAAACCCCCTTAGGCCCTCCACACACAACAACAGAGGCTCCGTCCCTAATAACCTTAAAACAGTCCCCCTCACTCTAGAACCCTCTACCTCCCTCATCACCCCTCGGCTCAAGTGCACTCTACTCAACTGCAGATCGGCCCCTAGACACTCCTCCGACATTGCTGATCTCATCAAAACACTGGACCTTGACCTGACCATTCTCACTGAAACCTGGTTAACAGAATCTTCTACACCAATCATTGACATTCTAGTTCCCCCCAACTATCACATCATTAGACTTGACAGGACCGGCAAGACAGGCGGTGGAATCGCATGCATTTATAGGAGCAACCTCTCAGTTACTAGAGTCACTTCCCACTCCTGTGAATACATCTGCCTCGATGTCATCAGCGAGGGCAAACCTGTATGCTCTCTACACATCATTTACCATCCACCTGGGGACAACCTCATCTTCACCCAACAACTCATGGACATGTTCACAACCAATTCCGGACGGCAAAACACTAAAATTTTCCTTGGAGATTTCAATCTCCATTGGAACGATCACAATGACGCGTTGGTAAATAGCCTCAAAAACTTCCTCGACGCTCTTGACCTCACCCAAATCTGCAATAGCCCCACCCATGACAAAGGCTCTATCCTCAACCTTATCATCTCCAAAGAGGACTCTACCCAACTTGGGTCAATCCAACCCTGTGACTGGTCAGATCACCACATTATCACATTCTTCATCAATGAAAAAGTTAAATTTAACCCGGTTCAATCCACCAAATCCAAGGTCTGGAAAAGGGACCTGAAGAAACTCAACCCCAACTCTTTACCTTCGCCCAGCTGCAATCTCCTGCTTCCCCCTACCGGCGCCTCAGACGTTCAAGTTCTGACCGACCACTACCTCAACTCTATGACCTCAATAATCAATGAGGCCACCCCCCTGCAACTGAAGAGTCTCTCCACTAAGAACTCTAACCTATGGTACGATGGTAGACTCAACGAAGATATACGTGCCATGCGACAAGCAGAGCGCACCTGGAGATCAGCCTCTTCGGCATTGCACCTTAAAGCTCTTAAGAAAAAGAGAAACGCCTATTTTAGGAAAATCAAACGCTCAAAATCAGATTTCTTTAGCCTCCAGCTCGACCAAGCAAAAAAACGGCCAAGAAAACTGTTTGAGCTAATCAAAACACAATCCAAGGAACAACCCCAACAATCACATAGCATAAGGGGTGATATACCATCCTGTGAAGACTTCTCTGCTTTCTTTAACCTAAAGACTGATAACATCAGGAGCGATCTCCTCAATGACGTAAGACTTTACTCTAGCCCCCACAGCATAACACCCACTGAACCAAAAAACAATGCCACATGGTCGTCCTTTGACACCTACTCAGAAGAAACAATTGGCAAACTGTTCAGCACATTGAAACCTTCTAATCACTTCACAGACCCCCTTCCTGCTAACGCTGTAAAGGACTTCATCCCACTGCTACTCCCACTTTGGACCAAAATTATTAACAGTTCACTTCAACAAGGACTCATCCCGACTCCCTCAAAGTGGGACAAGTCATGCCTATACTCAAGAAACCAACAGCCGACCCTACTGACCTAAACAATTACCGTCCTATTTCCAATATCCCCAACCTGGCCAAACTTCTGGAAAAATGCGTACAACTCCAATTGACAAAACACATTGATCAGTTTGACCTCCTCAACCCTCATCAATCAGGCTTCCGAGCAGGACACAGTACGGAAACAGCTATGACACACATAATTGATGACGCCCTCCAAATCCTAGATCAAAACGATACCTGCCTCCTCATCCTGCTTGATCTCTCTTCAGCATTTGACACCGTCAAACACGAGAACTTACTCGAGCTGTTAATTATCAGAATGGGTCTATCAGGGACTGTACTCAAATGGTTTACTTCCTTTCTGCATAACCGGTCTCAGAAATTCAAGAGCAACAACTTGATGTCCCCACCTGTGCCCGTAACATTAGGCGTCCCACAAGGATCTTCCCTATCCCCAACACTGTTCAACCTAGTCATGGAGCCACTCACCACTTTGTTACAAGCATCTAATGTACACTTTCACATGTACGCTGACGACACCCAACTCTATCTCAAATTACAATCCCACGAAGACATCAAACTTCTGAATTCAACGCTCAGAAACACCCAATCATGGCTGACCGAAAATCACCTCAAACTCAATGCACTGAAAACTGAATTCCTTCTGATTTCACCTCCCGCGAAAACCTCCACCACTCAAACATGGCTTAAGCACCTTACTGCACTCAATGTCCAACCTACCATTGTGGACTCCGCGAAATCCTCAGGCATATCCCTTGACGCCAATCTCAATATGCAACATCATATCAGCAAAGCAACTAAGCGAGCTAATCAATACTTTGAGGAAACTTAAACCCTTCCTCCGAGCTAAGGACTTCCAAACTGCAGTACAAGCCCTAGTCATTCCTCGGATAGACTACGGAAGCGTCGCCCCCTGCGGACTCCCCCTATCAACAACCGCACCCCTACGAGCCTCTTTGAACGGTGCAGCGAGACTTATCACTGGATCAAAAAAACGCTCGCATATTTCCCCCGACTTAAAATCCCTGAACTGGCTGCCTTTTGAAGCCAGAATCCATCTGAAAATCACCTGCATGACACACATGGCTGTACACCACAACTCGCCCAGCTACCTCACTCAGAAGCTGACAATCTCAGGTGGCTCAAGAGCCACTAGAAGCACAAAAAATCTTCTCCTGAAACCTCGAAGATTCCGGAAGGAAAAAACGTATAAACGCTCCTTCTAAGGAATGGCACCCAGGATCTGGAATGCACTCCCTCCAGAAACCAGACTTATCTCCTCCACTGGAAGGAAGTAAAAGCTATCCTCATGGCTAAATTCACCTGAACATTTACTTTGGATTTATTTGAGACTCTGCACCTACTTGTACTATTTATTTTGTCTGATCAACTATGCTCCTTGATGTACCTACCCTATTCTGCTACCCATTTATTACCTACAGCTATTCTGTGCTCAAAAGTCTGTTAAACACTCTCTTGTTTTTCCCACCCCTTGTTTTTGTAAAGCGCTCTGATATCTGCAAAGATCTTGTTCGCGCTATATAAAACTTTCAAAATAAAAAATAAATAAAAATGACCAACCAGCTGCCACCTACGGGAAACAAGACTCGGGCACTGATACAAATGCGTGAGCAGATCTCTGGCAGTGTTGTTAAATCTGATCAGTCTGAATGAATAACAGTAACGCAGAGGGAGGAGGAGAGAGAGAGAGCTTCGCCTGCTGTGCAACTGCCAGCAGTGTGTGGGCGGATCTCATAGCCAAAACAAGCCCCACCTCAATTGAAAAGAAGTGAGAAGCAAACACACACATACAAAAAAGAAGCCCCAGACATTTCCACCGCACAAAAAACAAAGTACAAGACAAGAAGAAAAAAAGCATATGGGTCCCGTAAATAAATAAATAAAGGCGCACGGTGAGCGCTGCTCGATGCAGTTTCAGAGGTGGGAGGGTGTGCTTTGCAGGCCAGCAAAGAAAATAAATAACATATGGGCACTGTTAATAAATAAAGGCGCGCGGGGAGTGCTGCTCGATGCTGTGTTGGAGGTGGGAGGGATTTATTTTTGAGGCAAGGCAAGAAAAAAAAGCATGCGGTGCTGTTAATAAATAAAGGGCTGCTCGAGGACAGCTGAGCGGCAGCCCTACTAGGCTAAAGAAATAAATAGTGCTTACAAGGGTTAACCCCTTCCGTGCGGCCGCGGAACGAACAGGGCGGGGCCGTGACGAACTGCAGCCGTCATCCGCACACGAGCACCGTGGAGCGTGACGGCTGGGGTTCGTCACCAGCATGGAAGGGGTTAAAATAATATGCAGCATAAGAGCCCATGTAACAGGGCCAGTCCGTATGGGAGGCTACAATATTTGAAAAGAAGGGACTAGTAATTTATTTCACCAATGCAAAGCCTAAGGACAGTACGAGAAGCCAATAGAAAAGATGGGAGGGGCTTCAAGCCCAGATTCTGCAATTTGCATGCTTTTTTTTTTTTATAAATCTGCATATTTAAATGTGATCTGTTGAGACATTGTTGCCTGTCTAACACATCCTGAACACAGCGTGTCTCGATTACACAACGCATGTGCTGCCTAGGCGAGACCTAAAAAGAGTCTACTGTGTGGGGATGCATGCACGTGTCCACGTTAACACATGGTGTCCCACGGCACCCACGCAAGCGCATATATATATCATTGTGTTTTTTTGCCTATGTTGAACCCCATCTGCAAAAAACCGTTGGCAAAGCCTAGAGGTCTGCATTCGCACATCAAAAGGTGAAATCTATTGTCCTTGCTAATGCTTCCTAGATGTTGCCATATACTATATCTGCAGAAAGATTAAGCGCAGATTAGAGCCACAACGTGGAACGTAAATACACAAATACGAAATATCCAACAATTAAAATATTGTGTCTATCCACTATTAGAATGTTTATGCCCTCAAATTCCATTCCACCCAAAATGTGTTCCTCTTTGTTCCTGCTTTATGGCAGGCAGCCTTCTGTTTCACCCTGCTCCTGTGTGATGCAGACCATGTCGAGATACACGTGCTATTCGGCCTGGATACAATAACTTTTGGGGTTTCCTATTTTCTCAAGTTTTGAACTGTAGCTTTCTATCAGAGTTCTGCGGGCCGGGGTTTAGCTGCTGGTTTCTTTTGTTGTAGCTTAAGGAGTCAAACCTTTCACATAAAATATGCACTGCGGTACTCAACGATCTATTTCCGATTACTTTTCAATCTCTTTTAAATCATTATTATACAATTAGTGAAATCACTATCAAACTCCAGACACTGTGAAAATGTCGGTTTACTCAGTTCTAGTTCTTTCAGATCGACTTTGAAAGCACACATTAAAGCTAAATAATGTCACTTTGTGTAAAGTGCATAACCGACTGAAAAAGAAATAAAGATAAACGCAGCCCCGTTAGCAGGTGTTACACGAACACACTCTTCTCTACATACAAGCTAACAGCGCTACCGTGTGGCTAATAACCAGACGGCAGATTGGATTAAACTGAAAAAGTAATTTCCTGGACCGGGGAATAGCAATAGGGCTGACATTTTAGACCTAACAGGTTTGGCAATGCTTTTTGCTGATGCTGTGCAGCACAGGTAAAAATGTAAATACTGTATACCAAGCATGCGTGCTACTGAGGAAGGAAGGGACGTGGATGCCATTTATTTTACTTTATTTACCGATCCAAAATGTGGATGCCATTTGGGACAGCAAATGAAATGTAATTTTCATTTTTAGCACTTCAGAGTGGCCTAGCAGCTGCTTGGCTCTCCAAAAAAAGAATCACACGGTGTTTGGGGAGGAAACGGTGGGGGGAAGCAACAGGGTAGTGGATATGGGGCGAGGGAGTTACAGAAGCATTTGCTGGACCTTCGGAAGTAGAAAAACACGCACTGCCAAAGTCAATAGAGAACGCTTTGGCGCCTGTTAGAGTTATTGGCGTTGTAAATGACAATGTATTTTACCCATGTGTTATGGAGTGAAGTGGATGTATGTAGGGCAATTATGGTGTTGAGTTTAATTGCTAACTGTGGAATTGTGTGGTGTGGATATATGTAGTGGAATTATGTGGCATAGTGTGCAATGACATTATGCGGATAGTAATTATGTGGTACTGAGTGTACTGGAATCATATGGCGTAGGATTGTGTGTCATGGAGTGTAATTATGTGGAATATTATTTTGTGTTGTGGAGTGGTATGAAGTGAAGTATGTGGTGTGCTGTTGAACTGATGTGAAATTCTGTGGGGTGGTGTGGATTGGATGCATGTGGTGTGTTGTGAAAAATGTGACGTATTGTCGAATAATGTGGTGTGGAATGGAAATGGGAGGAGTTGAATTGTGTGGTGAGGAACTGTGTGACGTTGAGTGAAATTATGGTGATTGGCTGGCTCTGCAGTGTCCCGACACCAACAACCGACAAGGACTAAGTAACACAATGAAAAGATGGCAAACACAACAAGATGATAGACAAAGTGCCGAAGCTTTTCAGCCACTCACCCCCAGTCAAGAGATCTGGGTTTAATCCATAGTTATATTGCCCACTATGCCACCCTAGTTTGGACCCAGCTATAGGCAAATCAGTATTGACCCTGCTCATCATGGGAACAGTCCAGCCGAATTGCCAGGCCAGGTTCTTCCTGGACCAGAAAGAAGCATCCTGGGACCAGTTTCAGGGTATCGCCCCTCATCATCCAGGCTAGCTTGAATCCAGTGGCAAAGTGAGCAAGTGACCACGTCTGGGCATACCCATGGCCACTTAGAGAGAACACAGCAAACACAACAAGATGATGTATGGTATGCTGAAACTTTTTGACCACTCAGCCCCAGTCAAGAGCGCTGAAACTTTTCAGCCACTCACCCCTAGTCAAGAGATCTGGTTGTAATCGTTCTTTAGCTCACGGTTCCACCCCAGTTTGGACCCAGCCATATGCAAATCAGTCTTGACCATGCTCCTCATGGGAACAGTCCAGCCCGTACTGCCAGGCCAGGTCCTCCCTAGACCAGATATAGGCAACCTGGACTGGTTTTGGAGAGGACCTGGCCCGGCACTTCGGGCTGGACTGTTCCCATGAGGAGCAAGGTCAAGACTGATTTGCATGTGGCTGTGTCCAAACTGGCATGGTGAGCAAAAAACTATGGATTTAGGCCTAGATCTTTTTTTGTATCAGCAGCAAAAAAAAACCAGAGTACAGACATTGCACAGTGGCGTCAGTAACCTTACAATGCTACACATCGCATTATCATTGACATCCTTACATACACAGTTGAAACATACACTACAATCTGTATTGCATTACAACCCATTATGATCCACATGTTACGAGTCTTTACTACTATCAGTTCTGGAATCACTCGACATGAATCGCAAATAGACCATGAGCAGGCTCCATATGTCCTTGGGGCGTGATGCCACAGGTAACTCCTCAGAATAGAGCTCTAACCACTCCTTGCAATATGACATATCTTTGAGCCTGTGTGTCAGATTTGGTGTAGAACCTTGTCCCCAGAACATGGACACTCCTTTTAGCAAGCAAGATTGCAATGGCTACACATTTACTATGTGGTGATTGAAGCAATCTGACATAACCCAGTAAACATAGTTGTGGTCTGTGGGGGACTACTTCCGATATCATATCAGTGAGGGCCCCTTTGACACCTGCCCAATACTGGTTGATTTTGGGGAATATCCACGCCAAATGTAAGAAATCCACCATGGGGTTTACAGTTTCAGGTAATCTTGCCAGTAAGTGTGCAACAGTAGCCCCACTCCTCCCGCGTAAGGTGATAGTCTAGGACCCTGTTCCATCTGCCCAGGGCAACCTGCTCGTCCCTCCCTCTGTCCAAGAGAACTGCATTGTATAGCGTGGTAATACGTTTTTTCTGAGCGGTGGTGGTGAGCAGAGTCCGAAGGGGACCCAGGGTTGCTGGCTCTGTGGGGAAGGATGCAAACAGTTGCTTCATAGCACCCCGTAAAAGGGCATAAGTGAATACCAGAAGGAGGGTTTGGGGTCGCCCAGCAGTAAAATTTTGCAGTGTGATGAAGTACCGCGGGAAAATATATCTACCCTACCGTAGTTGTACAGCCGGTGTCTCTTAATAGTGCCACTGCACCAGCATCATGCGTGACTGATAGGTCCGGATAATATACAATTAGTAGCCTTGGTGCATACAATAGCGTTTTCCAAGCCCAGGTGCCCAATGTTTGCCAGGCCAATGTTGTACATCTGACTGAATTGAGAGGATGCCTGTCCTCCTTTGAGGTAGGAGGGCCATTATCGGGAGGGGTGGGCATCAAAGGCCGCAATTGCCAAGTGTGGCATGTATTCATGAGGATGGTACCAATAGTGTACGAAGTGTTCCTGGGAGCAAAGGTAATATAAGTGGATTCATGGGGATCTGACTCCCCCTTAAGTGTACGCAAGAGTCAATCAATCAGGCGTTTGTAGGGCGGAGCTACTCACCCACATCCACACGGCACTAAGCTCACAATAGCACCCTCCCCAACCTTGCGAGCTGACCTCAACATCACCCTCTACAAAAATGGCATTGTTCTAATCCAAGCCTCAACTTACAACCTCAACAAATTCTCAGACTTTTTCATCCTTCTCAGAAACCACGTGCACAACTCCGACTGGATAACCAACACCCGTACCAATGACCCACCACCACGCCATCCTAACATATCCAGCCAGCCATCTACTAGTCCTCCAAGGGTCTCCAGCTCGGCTCACCCAATCCCCCCTATCATATCTCCTGTCCCCAACAGAGCCAGCAACCCTTTCACTAGTCCTCCGAGGGTCCCCACTTCGGCTCATCCAATCCACCCTACCATGTCTCCTGTCCCTGGCATCAGCATTTCCCCTACACCTGCGATCTCCGCCCACCCAGTGCCCCCCTCTGTCGAGGAGACTGATACACTCCCTATGCCCCCTGCCCCTGAGAGAGCCAGACCTCTAATGGCCACCTTCACTAGTCACCCTGACCAAGGCACCCATAACAGAACCACCCCTACACCTCAAAGCCCCTCCCCGCCAGTCATCCACCTAAATCGCGAGCTAGATACTCCCCCTCCAAAGACCCCTGAGCCTGCTCCAGCCAACCCACTGCCACTGTCACATGCCCCTTCAACTGATCTGGAAACATCGAACCCTCATCCCTTCGTACCCCTTGTTTATACTAATCTTGAAACTTTGCACTCCAGAGCGACCAAACTCACCCAGAACATTCATAGCTCCATTCTGGACCTTATGAACCTCCTTCACCTTGCCGAGGTCGCACTGGCTAACCTCAAGTCACCGCACACCTCCCCCCCACTGAACACCGAACTTCTCAAGCAACCTCTCCCGCTACCTCCGAGACATCTTCGCCCACGCAAACAACCTTGCCTCCTCTCTGAAGAGGAATCCCGGGCTCTCGCACTCGCATACAACGCTCCCATCACCTCCTCCAACCCTCTAGACCTCACAGGTAACGAAATCCTAGCCATCCTCCAAGACCACAACTCTACCCCAGCCATCCCCCGTCCGCTAAATACGAGTCCCGAACACCCCATCAGCACGGTCACCATCAACCCAAACAGGTTAGCTACCCTACACAACAGAAGTGTGGTAAAAAGCAATCTGGCGCCTGTAGTTCTATCTGACCAGACTCCTCACTCTCCTCCCGACACCCCCTTATCTGGTCTTTTAAATAACTGCGGGGCAGCAGTCAAACATGCCGCTGATATTGCTGACCTCATCCTGGTCAAAAACCTAGACCTAGCCATACTAACCGAATCCTGGCTAAAGGAATACTCTTCCCCTTGCCTGGATATATTAGTCCCACCCAACTACAACATCGCCAGACTGGATAGACATTCCAATAGGAAAGGAGGAGGCATAGCCTGCCTCTACCGTTCCTCCTTGCTTGTCACAGAACTCGTAACGGACACCTCAAACTCCTGCGAATACCTTGCACTCTCCATTTGCAGCAACTCATTACACCTCTGCAACTCGCACATCTTCTACCACCCACCAGGTCCAAACGACGCTTTCACTGATCACCTTCTGGAAATCATGACAACAAGAATTTCCTCTAAGGCCACAGAGGTCTTCCTGGGTGATTTTAACCTGCTTTGGAATGACGCGAAAGATCCCTACGTCAATGCCATCAAAGACCTTCTAACTGACCAAGCCTGTTCTATGCCAACACACTCAAAAGGAGCCATCCTCGACTGGATCATTTCAAAGCTTATCTCCATAGACCCCTGTGACTGGTCTGACCATCACTGCATATCCTTCATTTTATCCGGGACCCGCAAAACAAAGTCATCTCAACCGGTGATTCCCAAACGCTGGACCAGAGACACTAAGAACCTAGACTTTATGAAACTCAAGGCTCGCTGCAGATCTGAACTATCCCCCCCCTTGCACATAACCAAGGTTAACGATCTCAATGAACACTACTCATCGTCCATTTCAAACATCCTGGATGACCTTGCCCCTCTAAAACTAAAAAGATCACAATGCAAAGACAGAAACCCTTGGTTCACTGGCTTCCTTAACATGGAGAGGAGATCCCTACGTCAATCTGAAAGAATTTGGAGACAACACCCCTCTGCAGCGCATCTAAAACTTCTGCGTCAGGCAAGAAATGCATACAACAAGCACATCATTAGTTGCAAAAAAGAATACTTCAGATCGGAACTGGGGAACGCCAAGAATAGACCCCAAAAGCTCTTTGAACTGGTCAAATTCCAATCTAATAAACTGGCTAAAACACCGAAAGAATCCCCCAAATCGCTAATATAGTCAGATGAATTCTCCTCCTTCTTCGCTGATAAAATCACAACATTAGGAATTGAACTCAGTACCACCACCTGCCCCCAACCCCCGCCTGCTCTGCCTCACTCTTCCGCTCTTTCCATCCCGTTCCACTTGAGCTACCTCTGGAAGCTGAAACCTTTCATCGATGCACCGGACTTAAAAACGGCAGTTCAGGCACTTGTCATCTCCAGACTGGAATACGGCTGTTCCACCCTCACAGGATTACCTTAGACCTCCTTCGCGCCTCTAAAAGCCTGCCTCAACGCGGCTGCCAGACTACTCACAGGTACCAGGAAGTTTGACCACATCTCTCCACACATGAAGGCGCTGAACTGGCTCCCCCTGGAAGCCAGAATCCAGCTGAAATTGGCCTGCACTATACACAAGGCCCTGTACACAAACTCCCCTGCTTATTTGGCACAGAAACTAGTGATATCCGGGGGAAGCAGGAACTCCAGGTCCGCCAGAAACCTCCTGCTCCAACCTGCCACCTTTAAAAAAAAAAAAAAAAGAACCTACAACAGGGCGTTCAGCCGAGTAGCACCAAGAATTTGGAACTCTCTTCCACCCTCCATCAGGATAATCCCTCTTCTAGCACGCTTCAAAAATGAGACCAAAACCTTCCTCATGGGCAAATTCCTCGCCTAAGGCCTGCCTTCAATCACCCCATTGAGCGTGCTACACCTTGACTACCGCCTCCCTAATCACCAACTGCCCTCGACGAGAACATTTGGAACATTGTTTTTGCTTCTGACTCTGACCATGACTGTAACCATACTTGCTGTTCTTGTTTGTCCCTGCACCTTATTCATTTTGTTTGTTCAACAATGTATACCTTGTAAAGCGCTCTGATACCCTCACAAGTCACGTTCGCGCTCTATAAAACACAAAAATAAAAATAAATAAAAATAAATAGGAGGGTCTCATGGTGCTGAGGGGGTGGGGAGGGGGGATAGTGGGGGAGCAGGCGAACAGCTCCTGGAAGTTCAGGGTGATTCATCAAAGAACCAGGTCTTGAGGTCTTTCATGAACTTCGAGCATGTTGGGGTCTGTCGCAGGCGAAGAGGGAGGGTGTTCCATGCCTTGGCCATGAGGAGGGAGAAGGAGCGACCTCCTGTTCTTGTCTTCTTGATGCGTGGTAATGTAGCAAGGTAGCGTTGGGCTGAGTGGAGGGATCTTTAGGGGATATTTTGGGTGTGTAATGAGAGGTAGTGGTTCATGTAGGCGGGTGGTGTTGTGGAGGGCCTTGTGGGCGCGGGTGAGAAGTTTGAAGGTGATTCTCTTCACGATGGGGAGCCAGTGTAGTTTCCGCAAGTTTTGGGTGATGCAGCAGCTGCGCAGTAGGATGAGGACTAGTCTGGTGGAGGCGTTCTGGAGTTTGCAGGTGAGTTTCTAGTTGATCCCGGCGCAGAGTGCGTTGCCGTAGTCCAGTCTGCTGCTGATGAGGGCATGGGCGACGGTTTTCCTGTGTTCGAGGGGAATCCACTTTAAGGTCTTTTGTAGGAGGCGGAGGGGAGGCAAGAGTGAGCATCCTCCACTGAACCAGAGGCTGACTGCCGGCCCAAACCAATGTTATCATGTGTGAACGTATATTGTTCAGTAAGTGTGTGGGCAGTACAATCAGGATATTTACAAATAAATAAAGAAACCTTGGAAGAAAAAACATTTTTAGGAGTGCTATCCTATCTGCAACCGCTAAGGGAAGTTTAATCCATCTGGCAGCTTGTTATTCAAACCGTGTCACAGCCTTCCCATAATTCTCCCGAATGACCATGTATGGATCTCTGTGAACCCAAACTAGGTATTTTACAGGCTTGTCACTACAATCTAAGAGGAACTCAATTGGGAACTGCTGTGTTGCTGGGGTTAACAGTATGATAAATGACTTTGTCCAATTAATGCATAATCCCGCATAATACTTGAAGTGGACACATTCTCTGATTAGCACAGCTAGGCGAGTGACAAGGTCGTGGACATACAGTAACATATCGTACGCATATATTGAGATGCTTATCGGCCGAAGTCTAAACTCAGGGACGATTCTATGTGTTTCGGTCAGATTTTGCATGCTAGGGTCTCAAGAATTAAGATAAACAATAATGGAGACAGCGGGCATCCCTGCCGTGGGCCTCCGCCAATTCGTAATTGGGATGTCACTGTGCCATTTATTTTGATCTGTGAATTGGATCAGTGTATAGCAATTCTACCCATTTTATAAATGTTTGGGAGATGCCCATTCGCTGCAATACCTCGAAGAGGAATGCCCATTCTATACTATCAAAAGCTTTGGCACGTCAAGCAGAACTGCCACAGCAGACAGAGGGGTCCAATTGGTGGAAGAGAGCGAATATGGTGCGTAGATTATGTGTCTGGTGGATGTGAACCCGGATTGGTCTGGTAATATTAGTGTGTGAAATAGTGGCTGTAACCTACTTGCCAGAATCTTAGCTAGTATTTTAGCATAAGTGTTGATCAAGGAAAGTGGCCTATAATAGCCGCATTTGTCTGGAGTCTTATCCGGCTTAAGCAATGTAATAAGCAGGGCTTCTCTCAATGAAGAGGTAGAAACCCCCCTTATTGTATGCTTCAGAGTACATTTTATGCAGATGAGGCGCTAAGAGATCACTAAACTCTTCGTAAAACTATCCGGTCAGCCCGTCCATACCCTTGCCATTTGGCAATGAACAAATTTCCTCTTGGATCTTTTCTGGCGTGATACGTTGTGACAAATACTCCCGCTGACCCAGGGATAGCCATGCAAGTGCTATGTCATCCAGATACACTGAGATTTCCGGCCCCATAGCTGTTGTGCACGGTGCATACAGATCAGTGTAGAACGTCTGGAAAGTTTGTATAATGGAGGGCATGGCATAGCATTGTCTTCCTTGGGTGTCCCTTATCTGTACTATATGTGCGGGTGCCCACCCAGGGGGGCTCTAAGTTTATTGGCGAGGTTGCGGCCAGACGACCTCCTTCACCATAGGTTCTCACCTCCTGGCGCCAGTTCAGATATTTAATCTCTCGGTACGCCATTTCCTTGTAGGCTGACATTTTGCCCATAATGTCTGTTGGAGTCTCTTGTGTAGGGGATTTCTCATACCGTCTCTCCAGCCCCTGAATGTCCAGTTCCAGCCGCTGCAGTTGCATGTCCCTCAGTATTTCTCCCTGTTTGCCAATGCAGACTCTTCGTATAGTAACATTAAATGCCTCCCATATATATCTGCACCAGACACTATGTCAGTATTGAATTCAAAACATTCTGTTATAGCCGTGCATACCTCCACCCTGAAAACCTGGCTCAATTATGCTGCCGCAGGAAATCTCTAGCCAAAGCTCATCTGCTTACAAGCGGGGACTGCAAATGTTAAACGTACCAGAGCATGGTCGGAGTGTGTCCAGGGAATATGGCACACGTTCTCTGTCCACGTATTTATCTCAGGAGTAGATTGCCAGTAATCCAACCTGGACCACATGACGTGTGTCAATGATGAGAAGGTTCCTTCCCTCCCATTAGGGTTTCGTACTCTCCTGAGATCTAACAGACCGCCGTCGGTCATATTGTCTTGGACTATGCGTGCTGTCTGTTTCCCAGGTAAGTAAGAATTCCCCAACTTATCCAGAGCAGGCTCTAAGAAAATATTTAGGTCCACGTCCCACATAATGGTGGAGGGGGTAAAGAGTGCAGTTTGGACCATATCTGTGTGAAAAACTCTGGGCCGTCTGTATTAGGACCATAGGTATCCACTATGGTGAGCAAGGTATCACACAATCTGCCCTGTACAATGATCCTCCTGCCTTTTGTGTGTATATTTCCAAGTGCGTAAGCACAAAATGGGGTCCTTTTCTCTATCAACAAGATTACTCCTCTAGAGTACGAGGAATAAAAGGAGGACACTTTTATTGATGCTCATCTCTTAACCACCCCAACTTCTGTAGTTTTAGCAAAGTGCGTTTCTTGTAAGAGCGCTATCTGTATAGCATGCTGATCTAAGTATGAAAAATACTTGATGAATCTTATGAGGATTGTTAAAGGCCCCGTACATTCCATGAAATGAGCGATATCTGGTTTGGCAACATATTCACGGTTACTTTGGCAGTATCATCCTGCGTTGTGTAGAGTGTTTCCCCAGTCGTGTTCCAGGCATGTTCCGGATAACATCAATAAATTACCACTTTGAGCTCAGTACTTAACCCTGAATCTAACAAATACCCTCCCTCCTCCGACCTCAGAATCCCAACTATGCCAAAGGCATCCTTCACTATTAACATTCCCAGTAACACAAACAAATCTATCTGTATCAAGGCCCGTGAACCACGGGCAACAGTAGTTGCGCCAAAATTTGGGAATTTCCTAGTGCGGCGCGGTTGGAGTACCTTCAGACCTCTCAGTAGAAGGGAGGTGGCCAAGAGAATTTATAATTATCGATGACAGTATTGAGAGTCAAACAAATGGGGGATGTAGGGTATACGGTGATGGCTCCCCGCCAAGTACCACTTGCATATCAGTTGGAGGCACACTAGAGTTCAAATGCACCCACCCGCCCCTCTTCAGTTTGGCTCATCGTACCAGTCTGCTTAAGTCCATTCAGCAGGGCAGCAGAGGGGAAGCGGCCCACTGCCAGGCACTCTCCTAGCTGCATCACCCTCCCTCAAGTGTCACCCCTCACAAATAGGGTGTTAAGACTACATGTATCCTCCAGGGCTAGCTGGCTGATGGTATTAAAGTATTGTTGTCACTGTCTTTCTGTAGTGGGTGCCACATCTTCTACATGTTCCCGCTGCCTTGCTGTTATCTTGTTCACATATCCACTTCCCTTTGGTCGTCTTGAAGATCTTGGAGCTACCGCAGTGTTCTATGTGCAATCGAGCTGGGTACAGCATGGCATAAGGAATCTTTGACAGCTTAAGCTTTTTCTTTATTGGGAGGAACGCCTTTAGCGCCGCCTGAACGCAGGCCGGAAAATCAGGGAAGAAGGTTATGGAGTTTCCCTGATATATGATAGTGTGTCTATTTCTGGCCATCCTCAGAACATCGTCCCTGTCTCTTTGTTCAACAGATTTGCCACGATAGAGAGGGGGAAGCCCCCAGCGGCCGCCTGACCATAAGAGATCTGTGCGCCCACTCCACAGCTAGTATGGATGAGAAGTTATCAGCGCCGAAGACTTCCGTCAGCAATGTTTCAACATAAGTTTCCATCTTTCCCATGTTTGTGAACTCCTGTACCCCTAGGATGCATAAATTGTTGCGTTGGGCGTGGGTTTCGAAATCTTCATTTTTAGCTTATATGATGGCCAGTACTTTTTCCATATTGAGACATTTGGTACTCACAGTGTGCACCTCATCTTCCGTAGTAGAGATGCGTTGTTCGGCTTCATTTAGGCACGTTGTGTTCGTCTCCAGCGTTACGGTGAGGTGGTACAGCCGGATATTTAATGTATTGATTTGTTCATCTATTGACTGCAGGCTAAGCTGCATGACCTGCAGCGTAGCCTCTAGCAGTGATTACTTAGCCAGGGCCACTGCAGCATTCCTATCCTCTGGCAAGGTATGTCTGTCTTTCCCAGTCTTTTTTTTTTATTAAAGTCAGCCGGGACTGAGTTCTGCCCGCCTTCCTCATATTGCCTGAGGCTATCCAGTTATAAGAGTAAGACGCGCTATATATCTTGCAGCCCGCTGTTTAATGTATCTTTCTGTGTAGCCGCTTTGCATGTGCCTCCTAGTGTGAGCCTAATCAGTCCGTCCATCCACATGCTCCGAGCAGAAGTCCAGCTCTCGATCGCTCTTTGGGCCCAGGCAGCTCACCTCTAACAAGAGGAGGGCAGCAGAACCATTCATTCTGTTGCTCAGGCCTGTGCAACTCTACTGCATTCACAGTTTACCTAGGATCCTTCCACGGGTGTAGGTACTGATGTATGCCCCAAGGCTCCATCCCTTCCCCATACCAGATCCCCATCCCCGGCGAAGCAACCGCAGCGGGAGGCCTTTCTTATAGTTCTGACCAGCTTTCCCAGGTAGCGGGAGGCTCAGTGTTCGACCCAGCTCCGGGCCTCTCCCTGGCCCCCAGAGCTCGCCGCTATCCAGCTTTCCTCCTCAAGTGAGAGTTCACTCAGCCGTGACCAGGCAGATGGATCGCCGCCTCAATGGCACACGCCCGACCAGCCCTGTGCCTTGGCCACAACCCTGCATTTTTGCATACAACTGTTCACCCGGGCCGCTCTCACTATGGCTTCACAGTCCGACGCCCTGCCTCACCTCTGTTTCGCATCATCCTCACCTTTGTCAAGCTATGATCCCGCGATGAGGCTGCAGCTGCTGTGCGCCGTTCTTCAGGCCTTCACTACCAATAGTGCTCGCCCTGATCCTTGCTTGACGTCAGCATGGAAACTAGTAAGTGCTGGGTACAATGGGGCATGTAGTCCCTGCAGCGCTGCTCCAGCAAAAGAAGCAAGTTGAAAAACGCACAAGGAACTGCATGTCCTGGCAGGCAGTGCGCACAGCACTTAACAAGGCAGCAGGAGCAGCTCGGGTGCTTGGAAGTGGCGGTGGGGAGGTGGGTACAGGCGCCCTTGGAAAACAGCCTTTAACATTTGATCTTTGTCCTTGAATGCACAGAAAGTATAACTAGATAAGGCCTAAATTCAGAGCCATATTTACAGACACAGACCTCGAAGAGAATGAAAACATCTAGCGCTCGTTTAAAATGCCATCACAGAAAGGGAAAAGTAGCCCCAAAACAGATGCTACAATGGGACAAGTGGAGGGGTACAAGTACTGAGCCGCTTTTCTGTCAGAGTGAACAAATGACAAAAAGGAGAGACAAATAGGAAAGATCAACCACTTGGAAGCAAAGAATTTGAAAGGACACTGAAACAAATAAAAATGGTAAGCAGTAAGCAGGCTGTAAGCCCACAAATAAGTATATACAAAGTATATACAACAGGTCTTCAAAGCTCAACCTAAAAATGAATAGAAAAATAAATAGAAAACCAGGGACTGTTGGGGAAAGCAATGGATAAGTGAGGGGGCAGGATGTGATGAGGAAGCAGAAAACAATGTGAGAATTGGGGTGGGGGAGCAGATGTTTGTAGTGGGAAGCAGCCATCAGTGAGAGTAGGAAAACGTGCACTCTCATGGAGTGCTGAAAGACAAAGAGAAAAATTTAATTCCCTGAATATAATCAGTGGAAGAATACAAGTCGTCCATTCAAGAGGATGGTAAAGAGACTATGCTTCAAGGGAAGCAAGCCATTGCTAAAAAGCAAGCAAATGAGAATGATAATTTATGCCAATCTGAGTCGCGGCCGGCATGGGGGAGGGGGGGGCGATGGAGGGGGGGGAGATTCACCGGGGTGGGGGGTGGTTTAATTTAATTATATATATTTATTTTTTTAATTAAACTTACCTTTTATCTTCTCTGCTCCTGCTCTCCTGAAACAGGAAGCAGGCAGCCAGGTGCCTTCCCCTTAGCCAATCACAATGCGGCAAGCAGCGTTGTGATTGGTCGGGACGCCGCACAGCCAGGGTCTTATGGTAAGGCCATGATCTCCATGCAGGCTACATTGCAGCCTGCATGGAGAAAAGCAGAATGGGCATGACTGGTTGGACGGCCCCAGAGGGCCGACCAAACAGTCTTTGCACACTCAGGAGTGGGCACACCACTTTAACCCTGCCCTCGCAGAGTAGCCCCACCCACTCACCCTAACATAAAATGGTAATAACTGAAAGTTATTACCATTTGATGTTTCTGCTTCTCGCACAGCGAGAAAGCAGTGGAGAGATGCTTCTTCGCCCTAGTGGAGGAGCCGCCCCTTGATCTAAATGCCATCTGGTAGGTGAGACCTAAAAGTACAGGTATTGGTATAGTCAATCCTTTTGACTTCTGGGTAGTAGCAATGGTTTCTTAAGCTTCACTAAAACAGACACCACGTACCCCAAGGAGAGCAGGAGCTTCCCTTGGAAACAACCAGAATGTCAGACAACAGCAGCAAAAAACACTACATAGATGTGGGTAACATACAAACTGCCACCATGCATACAATAGGCACAGCAACAGCAGTAGCAATTCAACATTCACTCACACAGCATAGCATTCAACATTGCGTTCATCCACCACCAGGCAGGCATGCGTGTGTGTGTGTGTGTGTGTGTGTGTGTGTCTCTCTCTCTCATATGTAGATCTGCAGCATGTGTACTGGAAATAGTGCAAGCTTCCTATGCCGCCATCCACCTACACAAGCTAAATTCTTGTATATTTACACACACAAAATGAGCATAGAAAAAGTAGTCACAGTACAAACTTCACTCAAACAGATAAGGTTCAGCACGGGCACTAGCACAAAGAGGACGTACGGCCTGGGCAACAAGATTGTACGCTTCCCTTACACATAGAAACTCAACCTTAGAACCAGAGCAGTCTTTCGTGATTCACAGAATAACTACAGTATAAAGCAAGTGCAGTGTAAGGTTTCCTTTAAAGCGGAGTAGGCACTGCATGGAGATCAGCAGCATAAGCTTCCTGTCAACACAAGGCAGGTAAACATGGCACACAAAAAATCTCTACTTTAATGTTGGACCAGTCCCAATTGCTCACTATATCCTCTCCTAAAACAATTAAATACTCTGACCTGTAGAATTTGTCCCACAACCAACTCACACCCACACTCATCGTTTGTATGCCCATTAGGCATGCTGGAACTACTATCAGCTGCAAGCCTGCAGCAGACCAGGAGTACAATAGCCCCCCAGCATCTCCTCAGTATAAAAAGACTGTACGGCAGGGAGAAGGGGTTCCTGACCATGACAGAGAACCAATTGCACATTATTTATCAGCAAGATTGGGGTTGGTAATCATTGTTTGACTGATACCTCCTCAGTCACACTTGTCCCTTTTTGAGGCAGAGTAATGGGACAATGGCCCACGTTATTTTCATGAGCAGCAGGGACGCCTGAGTAGACACCACAATGAGTATCCATTAGAAGTGACAGAGAGCTAGCACAGTATGCAGAACAAGCAAATGTTGCTTATAAAAAGAAACCAAGACAAGTATAACCTTAACAGTGATGCAGAACAATAAATTAAAAAAACTCAGAAAAAGAAAACACTATTTGGAAATCAATAAGTAGATTTGTAGAGAGCTTCTTGTCATCTCCGAGGGTATCAAGATGCTGCCACCAAGAAGCAAAACCACATTTAAGGACCACCACACCGATACCATGCTAATGTAAACTGTGGCAGGAAACACAGCAAAGACAAAGCTATTTTGCAGGACGGGAGGAACTAGCAATGTTTCTAAAGCATTTGGCAAAGACATGGTACAAATATGTACAGCATGGGGTGCATGCTTCTTGAAATACCAATGCAATGTTTTAAACCCTATTTCTCTACCATACCACTACATGTCTGAAGACCAAAGCTTTCATAGTGTGTTCAGTACTGGTGGTCACATCTAGAGGACTGTCTCCTCTGGAATATTTTATCAAGAGCCTGGCACTCTACCTAGGTATCACCTCGACCAATTTTTTTATTTTAAAATGCACTACAGATGTGATGCATCCAGGTTTTACAAGGCTTAATCTGGAGCCTGTGTCTAATCCCGAAAGCCTTCATCTGGATTAATTAATCCAGTTCTAGCAACTACCAAGGTGATATGTCCGATTCTGGAAGCTACACCTGGCATACTGTGTACATTTTGCATGGCCACACTTGGAATACTACTATTACTTTAGGAGGCCAAGTCTGATTTATTGCATTGTGCTTAGCCATGGAGGCTATATCTGAAGGCATCATCCGGAGTACTGTCTTCAGTTCTACAGTCCCGTCTGGCCAACTTTATAGTTCTGAGGGACTCGTCTGGAGACTGGGGTCTTGTGTCCAATTCTGGGCCTCCCATCTGAAATACTCTGCCCAGTTGTACCGGCCAACTCAGGCATATTGTGTCTAGTTCTGTAGACTACCTGCAGTATGCTGTGACCAGTGCTAAAGGTTATTGATTAAGTGGTATGGCAAAGTGTTTTTGGGGTGATATTTTGTGTATGTGTGGTTTAAGGGATAGGGAAGCAGACTGGGAATAGGTAAATGGATAGAACGGGGAGTACTGATCAGTATATAGACAAAAAAGAATATACAGTGATTGGTGGAATGGATGGGTGGGTGGGTGGGTGACTGGATGGATGGATGGATGGATGGATGGATGGATGGAAGGTCTAACATTTTGGACACACTGATCGGTATCATAGTCAATTCAATACTCAAGTAGGACTCTGCCATCCCCTCCAGGAAAGCACAAACGGATGGTCCAATCCAAAATGTGCAAAATCCTGGGGTTTGCCTTGTGCACAGACTTAATAAAAGGGATCATGTTACCAAAACCAGAAGTGCAATGGATCAGTTATCAGTGGAAACTATGATTATTTAAATATATGTTGCCTTCTTCAAAAAAAGCAGCATGGATCTGCCCCCAACCATTTATTAGAGAGGACTGCCTCGTAATGTTACCCTAGAGAGCTATGCTCTGCTAACTGGAACTTGTTTATCTTAAGAGTTTTTAAAACTCATCTCTGAGCTATAGCAAGTTATTTTGGAACCCTAGGATTACAACTGTGGAAGTCTCTAATGGTTGATCTCAACCTTCGCAGATTCAGATGCAATCTTACAAGCTAGCCCTTCTAATATCCAGAGACACCACTGCCTAGAGATAATCCTGTTTATTGACTGCGCTGTATAAATGGTGTCCACTCAACATGTTCTAACGCTTATCCATTAGATACCTTTTAATAGTATCAACCTCAAACAGAGCTGTAGGGGTACCAAAGCCACACACCACAACTCTTCAGGACTTTTAGGCACTAGGTCGACACCATCATGTTAGTTCCCGCAACTCACAATTAAGTATAAGCATGCTGTTACAGAGGCAGACAAATCCTGCATGGAAAGAAGCAATCAAACTCGACAGACAGTGTGGCTAGCAGTACCTTAAATAATAGTCAGTTAGTCCATAGTTTGGCCTTAAGTACAGAAACATCTAATCAATACCTTCGAAATTAAAGGCCCCTTAAAAAACTATATAAAGCTTAATTAACTATACCATATTTTAAATGTAATACCGTCTGGACAAAACAATGTCCCCTAAGAGTTTGCTTAGTGTCCTCAAACTGCACAAAATAGTTTTCTTACAAACCTAGCAAACTACTGAGAGGCATGTTCAGAAATGTTTTGTTAGTGTTGTTCCTTGCTTTAGAGACCTGCTTTTAGTTCCAGGGAGAAGATACGAGACTGTCCCAAATAGAAATCAAATTTGTGGTACAAAAATATAGCTTTGTTTAAAAACCGGTATAGCTGGAAGCTACCACCATCCTGATACACAATTGCATTGCAAGTTTAAAACATACCTAGAGTTTTTCAACGCGTCCTGGCACCCATCATCAAGTGGTCATCAAGGGCTCAAAGAATTACAACCATATCATCCCTACACTGAATAAACTATACTGGCTGCCTCTCCAGCCCAATGCTACCTTTAAGTCGAGCTGCATCACCTACAAGGTCATCAGAAATCATAGACGTTGAAGCTTGCCCACAAAATGAACTACATGCTACCTTATAGCTGGTACTGGTACCGGTGTGGTGGAAAGCGGAGTCAGGATTTCACCAGACTCGAGATAAAGAAGTGAAAGTCTTCTCCATCTAAGTTACGATAATCTAGAAAAAGATAATCACTGCCAAAGAACTGCTGTCACTCCTGCAATTCAGAAAGAAACTGAAAATAACTCTTCATAGAGTACAACCCTACACATGAGCACCTTATCTGTTATTTGCTTCATTGTAAACAGCCTAGAATTGCAGGCAGGTTCTCACTATACGAATAACATTTCTTAAATACATACATTAAATTGTTGTAAGGGATTTAAAAAATGTAGCACAAGCTCATATTATTCATGCTTTTACTGCAAAGAAGTGTATATTCTTCCATCACGTTGATGGTCAGAGACCCGACTCTGCTATTAGAATATGGTTATATGATATGGGGGGAACGGCCAGGTGCGAAAGCAGTATATCTGTGCAGGATGTGAACTAACTAAAAGTTACAAAACCACTAGCTGATTGGAGATCCTCTGTAGATGCTGCTTTGTTTCCGCTAGATTGAATGCCATATAAATGATGTGCTCACTGAGGCTTAATTGTTTTTTGATAGGACTTTAATGTAAGAATAGGAACAAATATATTTCTACATGTGGTAATATATACTTTGTATAAAACCTACATGAGTATAAAATGGGTATTGACACCTCCAATACAGAGTCATTTCTCTCATGTACCATGTGGCTTTTTGCAAAGTTTACATTCCTACTGCCATTCATCACAGTTATGTTTTTTGCTTACATGTACAAACATGAAAAGGGTTTCATAATTATCTCAAAATATTGCTATTCCTCCACACAAAGAGAACTCTGGGAAAAGCAGGGCCCTCACCCATATCGAGAGGTAGTATGCTTCATCATGAGGCTTCCTACACCCTGGACCTAAATGAGTCCAAGGTTGCCTCTACCATACAAGATGTGCAAGGTTTTTTTAGTAATCGTTTTTAAGAGTGGAATATGAAGAAAGAAAAACTTTAAAACTGCCTAGAGTTATCCTAATGTATTCATTTTATTAGCGGATGCCCTTACAGGATTAAAAATAAATAAACACAGGGATGAAGTGGGGGAAATCAGTATCCCTGTCATCACTTATATAGTCAACATGTTTCGGCAGTCCTAAATATGCCAGATAAGGTCAGTGGCCTTCTTCAGGACCAACAGTCTCTGGTTAATTAAGTGCCACAAACCTCACATTTAGGAGGTAAATAACCATAAAGTCTGCTGTCCTCTTTGTAAACCTTAACTATAGTCAGTTAGATCCTAGATTTTCGTAAAACAAACAACCATAAAAAATGTAAGATAATTCTGCTTACATAACTGTAATCCGGAGAGCAATGCTCCGGGTACAAGAGGGAAAACTGCCCGACCAGGGGAATCCAAAGGGATGTTGCTCTGTGGTCACTTATTCCAAGAGTCTGATGCCGCCGATCATTGCAGAGGTGTTCCCACTGCCGTTTTTTGCATATTCATCTTACAAAATGGGAACACACAAAGAGTTTAAAAGAGTTTAAAATAATTGTTGGAAGGGATATATACATCATTTGTTTTAGACTGGTAATGCCAATCAGATCCAACAAAACTAAATGGATGGGTGAATAATGTGTTCATCAATATGTAATGGTTGCTACTCCATATTTCAAAAATTATTGTTATAACAGATAAATATAAATTAGAACAGATCACAGCTGAAACCGATATGAATGGGATTAGAGATGTTGCTTTGCAGGCATCCTTGTCGGTTAATTAACCTAAATTGTGCACAACATGCTGAAGTTACAATTATTCGTTGAGCATGGATTTGTCATTGCAAAACAATAACTTTTAAGGGCACTGCTAATTTTATTGTTACTCTGATGCAAGTATCTGATCCTGGTGAGCGTTTGCTACCAGAGAAGAAATCTCTTTTTACACCTGCTGCTTTCAAAGATACCTATAATAATTTGAGCATTTTAAGTTTGCAGTGCGAATTTTCAAACTTATCTTGCTCTGTTTTATGAATCAATGAATTTGAAATATACACACTGGATTTCATTTGTAATTGCACTGCTGGAATTCCAATTAAGCAGGCCTTGGCATAGCCAATAGGTCTCGCCTTTGGGACCTTATAAGTGTTCAGCCAGAGCTATCTGCTTTGGCAATGTTTTTAAGCTATGTTGTAGAGCATTCTACATTTAAAGAACTACCAATGTGCGGATATAGGAGATGAAAGGCTTTGTTATAGGTGTTTATTTATTGGATGCTTTACACATATTTGAAAGGGAGTGTGGCTTTTGTTTTTAGGGTTTATGTAGCTTGGAAAGGGAGCGTGTCAGCATATTGTTTTGTTTTGTTAATTGGTTTTTGGTCAGCGAAAAGAGACGCTACAAGCATGCAAGCTGTTTTTAACACCTCACAGCTTGAGGTCTTTTTTTTCTAAGTGAGACTGGTGCGAGAAGGAGGGAGGGGTGGCGGGAGAGGACTGAATAGTTTTGAGGAGGCCCATTTGGCATTCGTGGTTAATTTTGTCCCCCCAAAACTGGTCGTAATGCTAAAAAGGCAAACAGGTTCACAGAAGAACGAATCTAAAACGAGCAAGGCCTGTAAATTTAAAGGGTACAAAATTGTCAGCAGGTTCGAGGTCTGAGATTTCATATCGTGAGAACAGAATCACCCCACTTGTGAACTCGGCCAAAGCGCCCCTGAAAGAAAACCTCTCTCCAGCACCCTGCAACAAATGAAAACGAGACCAGACCGCCTTCCACCAGGAACCATAGTTGTGAAACACAACCAGTCCACATCACTGATCCGCGAGCCGGCTGCCTGCTCTGTCCTTACTGCTCAACCCAGAAAGGGTTCAAACCTGTCAACCACCCACGACGTTGCCATGCAGACGCGCACCTGCTGTGGCTCCCCTTGCTATGCGCAATACGCACATGGACAGGTAAAATGCTCAAAATTACCCCAAAGCAGCACTTTCAACTCCCATACCCACAACGTTTAAAAAGCAATAATAACAAGTTGAGGCATCAGGTGCAGGGAGGGCAGCGGAAAGGGCAGGGGGCCATGCTTGGAGAGGTAGGTGTGCGCCGCATAATTCACAGGGTCAAAACCAAATCCTGCTTGCTGGCTCACCTCTGACGCCCACTGACCCAGCTGTGGAATTTCAAGTAGCGCTGACACCGGATCCGTGTCAGAGAAGCGCTGCAGCACACATGAAAGAACTTTAAGCCTGCCGCCTTTCCTACAGGGGACCCGGCGTTGTTTTCTGGCTAACAAAGCAAAAGAAACTCAAAATCAAATAAGCTAGTGTTAAGCCGGGTTTGGGACAGTGGAACACCGTGCCCCTCAACTCTCGTGTCTTTAACGTCCTCGGTGATAATGCTTACCATTACAGCACGGGATTACAAAACATGAATTTTGATATATAAAGAATATAGGATGTGCATGAGAAAAAGTGACATTCTCAATTTGAGTTCTATCTTGGTATCACCAACTGGCCCTGCATATCACTGGATCTTTTATCCCTCCAGTGCAGTAGACCCAGGAGGCTCGAGCCACACCCGACTTTCTGTACAACTTTTAATGGCCATTTAAGCATAATAGATGTAAACAGGAATTGCACAGTTGTCACCATAAGAATCTGGCGCGGACGTGACCCTTCTGGATCTACGTTGGAAACCTACTTTCTGACCACATTAGGAGTGGCTACAAGGGTCAGATGGGGGCAACCCACAGCGCTGGCTGTTTGCAGAGGAGAAATTAAATGCATTGTGCTAAATAGACTGCTTAAGTATTAGACACAGATGTGCCCAGAGTAACGACTGGGCGGTAGATTGGAGTTTCCGTGCAGGCCCAGACACTGGCAGCCGGCCGGGCCAAGACACTGGCAGCTGCTCGCCCCAAACATTACTTGATGTATGTAATGTTAGCTTGAAACGTTGCCTCTCCTGCTCCACAAAACACTTGCCTACTAGATGTCCCCAGAGCACTATCTTATTCCGTCAGTACCGTTCCAAGTCCAGTGTAAGGCGACCACCATCTGTTTCCAATTAACACGAGCCGAGACAGGTAAATGTAAACAAGCGCAGGCGTGATAATTGAAAACAGATGGCGCAGCTGCGGTATACAACCTTTACAACGCAACTTTTACCACGACCTACCATTACCACGCATTTTTTACAACGCAGGATCCATTACAACGCATACCATTACCACGCATGTATTTACAACGCAGGTACTTTTACAACGCATACCATTACAACGTAAGTATTGGTAAGTATATTATTTTATTAAAAATATTATTTGGGTTTTGGGGTAAAGGGGTATTTTTAAGGTTCAGGGTCAGTTTTCAGTTTTTGTGTAAAGGGGTATTTTTAGGGTTCAGGGTCAGTTTTCAGTTTTTGGGTAAAGGGGTATTTTTAGGGTTCAGGGTCAGTTTTCAGTTTTTGGGTAAAAGGGTATTTTTAGGGTTCAGGGTCAGTTTTCAGTTTTTGGGTAAAGGGGTATTTTTAGGGTTCAGGGTCAGTTTTCAGTTTTTGGGTAAAAGGGTATTTTTAGGGTTCAGGGTCAGTTTTCAGTTTTTGGGTAAAGGGGTATTTTTAGGGTTCAGGGTCAGTTTTCAGTTTTTGGGTAAAGGGGTATTTTTAGGGTTCAGGGTCAGTTTTCAGTTTTTGGGTAAAGGGGTATTTTTAGGGTTCAGGGTCAGTTTTCAGTTTTTGGGTAAAGGGGTATTTTTAGGGTTCAGGATTAGTTTTGGGTTTTTGGGGTACAGGGGTATTTTTAGGGTTCAGGGTCAGTTTTGGGTAAAGGGGTATTTTTAGGGTCAGTTTTGGGTTTTTTGGGTAAAGGGGTATTTTTAGGGTTCAGGGTCAGTTTTGGGTTTTTGGGTAAAGGGGTATTTTTAGGGTTTAGGGTCAGTTTTGGGTTTTTGGGTAAAGGGGTATTTTTAGGGCTCAGGGTCAGTTTTGGGTTTTTGGGTAAAGGGGTACAGGGTAAAAAGTAAATATAATTAAATTTAAATTACATTAAATTAAATTGATTAAATTAAATTAAATGACATTAATTAAATTAAATTAAATTACATTATATTAATTTTAATTAAATTACATTTTAAAAAATATTATATACTTACCAATACTTACGTTGTAATGTATGCGTTGTAAAGGTACCTGCGTTGTAAATACATGCGTTGTAATGGTATGCGTTGTAATGGATCCTGCGTTGTAAAAAATGCGTGGTAATGGTAGGCGTGGTAAAAGTATGCGTTGTAACGTCATACATCCGCAGCTGCTTGCTCCCGCAAGGTAAACGTCATCAAAGCAACGGGTGCTCATTGGAAACAGTGCAGTACATGCACGAGTTTCCGGAAAAGTCCGGAGTGATTCTAAGAGGTCACTCCTAAGCAGCGCTTGCGCGCTGCCTTAGGCTCGACCTAAAAACCTTAGAAAGGGGTTACATAAGGTGGCATACTCCCACCCACACTTTTCAACATATATACTGAACAACTTGCCTCAATTTCTCTAGAAGACATCTTCATTGCTTTGTAAATCCTCATCAAGATTTAATCCTGGTAGACAGAGCATCATTACAAACTAAATGCACTAAAAATAAAATTTCTATTGATCTTCGTTCTCCATAGGCAGATACATGTTTGAGGAGGGCTCACTGCTAAACTGCAAGCCAATCGTAGTAGAATGTGCTAAATCACTAGGTTTCATTCTAGACATTTCAATTTCTGGGACCACATCGATAACTTAATCATAGGAGCCACATTTAAAGTCAAACTCTTTTGAGGGATCAAGTGATTTATTCCAGTCCACGACTTCAAACTAGTAGTAAAGGCTGTTGCCCTAATGAGGCTAAATGATGGCAAATCTCTGCTAGAAGGCATCTCCAAAACTCACCTTTCACCCACACTTAGTAGCTGGATTAGTCACAGACCCCAGACAATTCGACCATATCTCTCCCATTCTCTTCTCTCTGAATGGCTTCCCACTGAATGAAGGAGCATTTTCGAACATTTCTGTATTACGTATTAGGCACTTGATGAGAATAAACCTATCTATCCCAACCAAAAACTATAGAACTCTGGGGTAATACATTGCTTGAGGAGCAGGGAAACTATCCTTCTTGAAACTTACACAATGGAAAATAAAAGTGAGAACACTGAAACATCCTTCTCCAACTTGAGAACAATCTTTTGTATCGAAACGTTGAAAAAGGAAAAGAAAAACCTACTTTGCCAATGTCACTTCCAAAACAGATTGGGGACTTGGCCTGTCACCTTTTTCCTAACCTTAAATTCTGCCAGCTACCCTCTCCCCCTTGTCTGAACTGATTTATACTGGTAAAATCATCTATGTAAATATCTAAGATCTAGAGACCAGATTGCTCTAACTGTATATTCGTTATTAGAATGTTTATTGCAAACAAGTTCATAAATCATTCTTCTCTATTGCACTGTACTAAATGTCTATGTAACATCAGTGATAAAACAGTCACCTTCTACTCTTGGCTACGGCTATCATTAGCATCTCAAAGAACTGACAGGTTTGTCTAAAATGTCCTGTATCAATAAAATCCATGCAACGTTCTAGTACATTTATTATCTGCCAGCTGCTCTTCACTTGTTTCTTCAACTATGGGTTACAAAAAGGTTCCCTGAAGAGATGTTACAGGTACACTTAAAGGTATTTATATGAAAAGCAACAGATTATTATTATACTACCAAATTAGTCCACAAACCGCCACAGTAGGTCAATTATTGTAGCAGCATTAAGAAGGTACACTCAAGGGGCATAGCCAAGGGTTAAGGACAGGATATGTCTTATCGATCTCCACCAGTAAGGACAAGAGAATGGGGCAATTTTGCACATACAGTGAAACTATGGCAACCTAATGGAATTGAAAATTAGTGGCAGTGCTATTTAGAGGAGATTGTGGTTCAGAATTGAGATGGAGGCTTACAACAAAAGTCATGTGCCCCAATCCACTGAACCCTCCCACTTCACACAGGTCCCTGTTTATGGTCCAAAAGGATGCAATATTGTGCCTAGAAAATTGAGCAAAGTTGGTCAGAATCTGCAGCTGAGGTGCTGTCCACGACTGATGCCTCATCTGAGTTTAAACTGGAGGAGCACCATGCTGAAGTCACCACATCATATGTGGAGGACGATAGAGGATCAGCAACAGTGGAGAACAGGGTCGTTGTGCAGGCCCTAAGAAATCAAACCGGAAAATACTTGAGAGAATGGTGATGGTTACGATAACTTGGCGATACGTCCTAATCCTACAGATGTTATAGAGTACTGATTCAACGGATGTTAGCCTTGGAAAACTACGGGATGACAATTGGTGAGCAGCAGGTCCATGAAAGTTGTTGCATCTATGTGGAGAAAAGAAACACTCCTGCGCCAGCAAGGTTCTTATGAAGCCTTAATTCAGGTACGATGGAAGAGCCCAGGAAGAGTCAGGAGACCTAAGCACCTGCACCCATGCAAGTCGACAGGCTGAGCAGGAATGCCAACCGAAGTGACAGAATGCACCATGGCAACCAAACTCATGCTGCCTCTTCAAAGATAAACATACACGTAAGTTCAGCTTCACAAGTATGCATGAGAACATCATGATACATTATGTGTTAATACAACATCTCCCTACCAACAAAAACTAAAAGGAAAAATAGGAAACCCCAAAACAAAAATAAAACTTAATATAACTTAAAATCTTTATGCCTAGAAGACAAAACAATTCTCCTTTTAATCTGGTCTCCTATAGAACTTTGAACAGATAAAATATCAATTTTGAGTAGAAACATTAGCATCTTCATTAGAGAACATATTGTCAGACATTACAGTTTGACCAGCCAAAGTTCCGTAACGAAATCTTGATCAGCGTCAACAATAGGTCTCAAATCAGAACTAATATAACACAACTTAACCTTGGGTCTATGTACGCAAGATCGCAAGCTGAAAGTTGTCAGGTGTGTGTCTCGTCAAATCTCCTCAGGGAAGAGATCCCTTTAAGGGCGAATACCCTCACCCACCTATGGTGGCACGCTTCATCATATGGGTTTCTCCACCCAGCATCCAAAGTAGCATTGCGCTATTCCAAAAAACATCCCAGAGCTCCTACCTCACAGTGAGGGAGTTGTAGCCCTCAGTGGGACCAGGTCTTCACACTGGGAGGAGAAACCCATATAATGAAGCATGCCACCATAGGTGGGTGAGGGTATTCGTCCTAAAAGGGATCTCTCCCCTGAGGAGATTTGACGAGACACAAACCTGACAACTCTCAGCTTGCTATCGTACGTACATAGACCCAAGGTTAAGTTGTGTTATATTTGTATTAGAAAAGGGGATATTTTTCCTTGCAGGTCTTTAAACTCCCTCCCTTGGACCCTCTCCTCCTGTTTCTTGTGTTATTTTTCTCAAATCAAACTGTCAACATTCCTGCAACCTAGTCCATTTTCATGGCCACTTTCATTTCCATCCACAACAGCACTGCCAGCATTCATACCATCACCACAATGTTCAAATTTTCCACGTGACACAACTATTATCTGGTTGAGCAACACAATTTTTAGCTCTCAATGATTTATTTTTGGAAAGGTTTGATTTTAACCATGGATCCCTTATTCCACCAACCGCGATATTTGAGCAGACAGCGGAGCGAGTGACTCTAATAACTTGTGTTGGAGCAGAAATTTTGGATTCAACTTTAGTAGCTTTCCTAGTTTTTCTAACCAACACCCGCTCACCTACACTAAAATAGTTTTTGGACAAAAAATGAGATCCATCAAGGACTTTATACTTGCTTGAAAAGCTTTTCTGACATTCATCAACGCTACTATGTTCCTCTAGTTTAATATGAAATGGTACCTTAGTACTTCAAGCAGGTGTAAGAACATTTTTGGCCTCCCTACCTTTCAACAAAAGAAAAGGAGAAAACCCTGTAACAGAATGAGGTGTGTTTAAGGGAGAGGTGTGGCGCCGCGGCCAGGGCAACTGACGCTGGAATCTGGGGATCAGGGTTCGATCCCCGGCTCCGGCGGCAGGTTAGCCCAGCACCATGTGACTCTGGGCAATAGCTTGCTTAATCTTCCCGACGGCCCCCAGCGCCTAGAGACCCTTACGGGTGATTGTGCGCGTTACAAATGTGGATTATTATTATTTAAGTAACTCCATACTTTGTCCCGTAAATACGTGCGCAGTTTCAAGTTAGAGGTTCATGCAGTTTGGATTCCTTCTTTGAAAAATGTGTTACATCTTTCAACTGGAACATTGGCAGGATTAAAATAGGGAGGAGTTCTCTCATGTTTGATGCTATGTTTATGCACAAATTAAGTCATTTTCTCTGATATAAAATGAGTCCTATTGTCGAAGACAAGAATACTTGTAGTACCTTCAACTGCAAACACTTTATCCAAATATCTAATTACTACAGCCTTTGTAGGCATGGACACAAAGTCATAAACTAACCACTTAGAATAATAATCTACAACAATAAGAAATGTCATGTCTCTGAGCAACTTGTGATATGGCCCTGGAAAATCGATTGCTAATTTATACCAAGGTTTTCCAGGAAGAAATTCAATCAAGTTTCACACATAAGTTTCCAGCGTTTATCAGAAAGTAAACATTCTGAACACTTGTTTACAAACTGCTCCACAGAGGTATCCATACCTGGCCACCAGTAATGTTTGCAAAGTAACTTTTTGATGCCCCACATGCCTGGATGTCCAGAATGAGAACCTTACAAATAGACCCTGTCTGGTCACCAAATCATTCTCAACAGACAATTCTGCAGAAATGTGTTGAGATAGAGTGTTGTGTTTACATTTCTTACAGGTGGACATTTGCTCTAGATGTACCTTTTAACCTCAGATAACACCACGTTATTATCAGAATGCTGTACCCACTCCTCTTGAGTAATGGTTCCAGAAGAATGAGCTACAGCATCAATAACAGACACAAAACACTCACGTTCTTGAATCACATCCTTCTCTTCGTCCAACTTGAGCGGTATGCGCGACAAGCAATCTGCTCTGTAATTTTTACCACTTGCAATTTATTTCCCATCAAAGGTGTTCTCCTGCAACTTGGATAATACTTGTACCAACCTAGAAGAAGCTGAACCGGTTTCTTTACCACTCATTATAAATAAAATAGGTTTAGGATACAACTAAAGATCGAAAACCTGCCCCAAAAGTTACGTTTTACATTACTAAATAACCCAAGCACAGGCTAATGCTTCCGTTTGAACTGTGCTGTGGTGTTTTTCTGACTTACTCAATGTTCTTGAGCCAAATGCTATAGTACATTCTTTGCGATGATGCATTTGAGTGAGCACAGCTCCTAGACCTATAGAGCTATCATCGACAATGACCGCGCACTTATCAGCACCATTGAAAGGATGCAAACTGGGCGCATTTATAATCAAGTTCTTGACTTTCAGAAAGGCTTTATCATGCAGTTCTGTCCAAATGAATGTTTCATTCTTTCTTAAAAGACATCTCGAAGGTTCCACAAAACTGGCATAACTTTTTTTTTTTTACTTTTCAAAAACCTTTATTGAAGAGTTGCAAAGTACATAATGTATGACATCAAGTTCACTCAAAATTATTATGATCATCTTGTACATGTTCCTTGCTTATCGAGTTCATAACATGCGGCATTCCTTCCTCTTGCTGCTCAATCGACAACAATAAAACCCTCCCCATCCCAAACATCCCGGCATGATGACATGTTCCAGAAATCAACGACAGTCCATTTCAGCGTCCAGAGCCACCAGATAAAAACTACAATACATTGGAGTGTTGTCGCATACGAGTGTCTAACATCGTATAAGCCTCAACTGCATGTCTACGTGGGTCAAGATTACAACCCCATTCCATCAAATTATGTACTGTTCCAATGCCCAGTCATAGTTCAAGGGTACAGCGTCTCTGTGCCCTCAGGCGTATCCCCAATTAGAGCCTCGTCTCCCTCCCCACCCCTAGGTGTCTTCTCCCGTCCTACCTGGACCCCATCCTCGTCTGACCCCTGGGCCAGCATGTAAGTGGTCAATGGCCCCCAGATATCTTTGGGACAGGACTTTATAAGTAGTAGATCGGCATAACAATGGAGGTGTTCCTGCCAAGTGGATAGGTCATGCAACCAGGTCTTGAATTTGGGTGCTCGCCCTCTTTCCCATCTGCAGGCCACCTGCCGTTTCGCGAGTAGCATTCCCATTGCCAAGTATTTCTTATGTGCAGTAACTATACCTTGGAGTAAACCCAGGAGAGCTACGTGAGGGGTTAGTGGTATTTGTGCTCCTATCATAGCGGATATGCCCTTAAAAACCTCCGCCCAGTAAGCTGCCACCTGAGGCCATTCCAAATGTATGAAATCCACCCTTTCACGCCCACATCTTTCGCATTTGTCATCGGTCCTAAGGAGGAATTTATGTAGCCAAACCGGTGTATGGTATAGTCTATGTAAAAATGTAAAATGTATTACCCGCAGTCTACTGTTCACTGTAATCGCCTCTGTCTGTGTACAGCAGGTTTCCCATTGTTTGTCTGTGAGGGGAACGTCCAAATCATTATTCCATGCCATTCTGGCTCTTAGGGGGTGAGATGGGGGGAATTGGCAACACACTTCTACAACATGGAAGTGACATGTCTGGGGGCCTCTGCCTGCAGCAGTGCGTGCAGCGGTACAAATGTATCAGGTTCTGTTGGAAATGATGGGGTTATAGCTTTTACATTTTGTCTGAGTTGAGTATACATAAATAGATCCATAGTGGTAGGTGGGTGCTCCCCCAAAAATTGTTCCTGTGTCCTGAACTGTCCCCTGGTATACAGATCACCCCGGGTGCTGTAGCGCAGTTTGTCAAGCATTCTACAACATATTCCCTCGTACATGACCTGTAAAAGCAGATTGCGAGAGAAGGCCATCCTGGGGGAATACATATGGGGAGTCTCCAGCTTGCGGGCTATCCACCACCATGCAGCTATAGTGCAGTCCAACGTGGACGGATCTCGCTCTCGTTCCCTGCCTGACGTAAACAGGTACCCCTCAGGGGGTGTCGGGGCCATATAGCCATCCTCCACCGCCAGATGAGGCATGAATGGAGATGGGTGGAGCCAGTATACTGCGAAGTGCGCCTGCGCACAGTAATAATATTGTTCAAAGTTGGGAACATCATATCCTCCCTGGTGATATGGCAGCATCAGCGTGGTCAGTGTAAGCCGCACCTGCTCCCCCCCCCCCCCAGATGAGCCGTATAAGCTGTGTCTTGAGTGCGTTAAAGCAAAATCTGCCCGGATGGTAGGGTATGGTGGTAAATAGGTATAGGAATTTTGGCAGTATCATCATCTTGATGAGGGATATCCTCCCAGCCATTGAAAGTGCTAGTTGAATCCATTGGGATACTTTATCCGTCACTTTGTCTATAGCCGCTCCATAGTTAGCTCTCATTAAGGCATCCTTGTCTCTGGTGACGTGGATGCCTAAGTATTTAAGTTTGTCGCTCTCCCAGGTCAGGGGATATTCCAGCTGATACTGAACGGTCGCGTCTGTAAGGGGAAATATTGCGGATTTGGCCCAATTTATTTGTATACCAGATATGGCCCAAATGTGGTTATTTCTCGTAAAATTGAAATTTTCCTGGGGTCTTTTTACATATAATGTTATGTCGTCCGCATAGAGGGAGATAAGTAGTTGCCTAGCGATGTAAATCAGAGCCCTCTCGTTGTGATGTTGCCTCAGCTTTGCCGCTAAAGGTTCTATTGCCAAGGCAAATAAAATTGGGGACAGTGGGCAGCCTTGTATTGTACCTCTGGAGAAGATAAAGGTGGCAGATCTGGCGCCATTCAGCAATACCGTGGCTTTTTGTTGTCTATATAGTGGTTGTACCCAGTTTAAAAAGGACAGTGGCATCCCCATGTATCCCAACATTCCAATCAGGTAGTCCCACTCTACTGAGGCGAAAGCCTTAGTGGCGTCAAGGAAGACTGCCACCGCTGAACTGTTGGGGTCAATATCTTGCATAACGGCAAAGAGAATTCTTAGATTGTGGGCCGTAGCCCGATTTGGGATGAACCCTGCTTGGTCCGGCAATGCCAGCCGCTCCATCAGGAGGTTAAGTCGGGTGGCCAAGACCTTTGTCTGTATCTTAGTATCACAGTTTAACAGTGATAAGGGACGGTATGATTCACATTGGAGTGGAGGTTTGCCCGGTTTTAGTAAGGACACAATCTGAGCTTCTCTCATGGTATTCTCTCATTGGATCACCACATGATATTATTCCACATCAACCAAAGAGTTCTATCCCTGCCTCCTGTTCATGACCCCTCTAATGGTCCAGAAATATCACCCAGATTCCCATGGATGTCATGGAAGAGAGGATAAACTTGCTCCTACGTAGCGACAATGAGCTCTCCACAACTGATCTTACCTCGCTCTATAACTCAAATATGGTAATCTTGCTTGACCAACGTGCAACCCTGAAACTAAAAAAAATCGTCCTATCCCGTCCAGATCATGGTTCGACTCAGACATCAATGATGAAAGGAGACAACTAAGTCACAGAAAGACGCTGGAGGACCATGCCCATGTCCCTTCATCGCGACCAACTTAGAACAGTCCGGAAGAAATACAACAGTCATATCAAGAACAAAAAATCCATGTATTTCCGCTCCACACTGGATAGCGCAAAAAACAGACCCAAGAAGCTCTTTAATATCAACAGACGCCAAACCTCAAACCTGATATGTCCCTAGGGCCGGCACTCAAAGAACGGTGTGACAACTTCGCCAACTTCTTCAATGATAAGATAAGATCACCAAGATCGAGCGTTCTCTCAACATCAATGGCGCCACCCTAAAAAACGGAATCGTTCCGGATTGTCTAAAAGTGGGCAAGTCATCCCACTGCTGAAAAAAACATGCCTAGGTCATAAATGACTTAAACAACTTCAGACACGTCTCCAACCTTCCACTTCTCTCCAAAATCATAGAAAAATGTGTATTCCAACAACTAACCCAACACCTAGACAACACCAACCTTCTCGACTCTTATCAGTCGGGATTCAGGAAAGGTTCCACCACTGAAACCGCGATCCTCCACCTATTTGCGGACGATACTCAAATTTACTTGGATATCTTCCTCGGCCAAAGACATTCAAAGACTCAATGAAACACTAAAAGAAGTGCAACTTTGGCTGACAAGTAATCACTTAAAACTGAATCCTGACAAAACCGATCTACTCCTCATTTCCAACAAAGAAGAGAACCCACAAATGATCGAGTGGTTAAAAGCTATCGATGCGCTCAATGGGAACCTCACCCTGGCTGATTCTGTTAGATCTTTAGGCATTACGCTTGACTCAAAACTAGACATGACCAAACACATTAAGATCTCAGCGAAGAGCGCCTTCCTCAACCTGAAGCTATTAAACAAAATAAAACCTTTTGTCCCGACCAAAGATCTTAAACAAGCCACCCAAGCATTGGTGCTGTCAAGACTGGACTATGGAAAGGAAGTCCTCTCTGGATTAGCTAAAACACATCTTGCTCCTCTGAAAACAACTCTCAACGCGGCTGCCAGAATGGTCACTGGAATAAAGAACTTTGATCACATCTCTCTTGCACTCAAAGAACTCAAGTGGTTACCAACTGAATTACAGGCGAACTTCAGAACAGCCTGCCTCACCCACAAAGCCCTTCACACAGGCAAACCCTAATATCTGGCGGCCAAACTTAAAAAAACAGGCCAGAATAGGACCCTCAGAAGCTGCAACACCCTACTTCTCATCCCGCTAAAATCATGAAAACAAAAAACCGCGGCCAGGTCCTTCGCCGGTAACGCGCCCAAAATCTGGAACTCTATTCCCCCTCAGATCAGAACTATTCCGTCTTTTGCTAAATTCAAAAGTCAGCTCAAACCCTTTTCCTTGATCGATCCCTAGCAAGCAGATAGGAGCAGCTGGAGCCTGAGACTGACATCTCATCCCTCTCCGATACAGTGTTAAAAAGAGCTTTGAAATGGAACTCTTCATCACTGTCATCACGATTACTGTTATCTGGAGTGTCTTGCTTTACTGTATTATGTTCTGCTCTCTTTTCCTCTGCTCTGTAACTGATGTGAAGTGCTCCGATACCCTCCTGTCAGGCTAGCGCTATATAAAACTTCTTAAATAAATAAATAAAATAAAAAATAAATTTGGTAGACATCCTTCCTCCGCTGCCACGTAGAATACTTCTTTTGGAATTGGGGCCAATATTGATACATACGCTTTGTAAAATTTGATCGGTAGTCCATCAGACCCCGGCGAACGGCCAGATTTCATGGACATTATTGCATCCGTAATGTCATCCACCTCTAAGTCTAGATTTAAGAATTTTTTCTGGGTATCTCCCAACCATGCCAGGGCAGTGTCGTCCTCGAAGTATTGCGGTAGCTCCAGTGGGGGACCCCTCTGGGAAGTGTAAAGTGTACGGTAGTAGTCTACAAATGTACACAGTTGCCCCAGGAGATTCCTATGTATCGTACCCTGCGCGTCCTGTAATTCTGCTACGTAATTAGCAAACTTAGGAGGTCATATCGCCTGTGCCAAGGCATTCCCTTGGAGATCTCCTTCGCCATAGACCCTCGCCATGTATAGCTTACCAAGGAATTTGCATTCCTTTCCCGCTGTGTCTTCGTATTCTGTGATTTTGCCCCGCAATTTAGCTCTAGCAGCATTTTCGTCAGTAGCAGTAGAGAGATCCCTCTCAAGTGTTTTAATCTCCCCCTCAAGTTTGGTCAGGTCTCTGCCCAGGTCTTTAAGAATGCCCCCTCCTGTTGAGATGCACCAACCCCTCACAGTGACTTTAAATGCTTCCCAAACTTTTGTGAAGCTTGAGACCGACTCCATATTTCGGACAAAGAAATCCTGCATTTCCTGCTCTATGTCAGCTCTAAAAACCGGGTCCTGGAGATGCCAGGGGTTAAGTCGCCAATTAATGTAGGGGGTTTGGTCAACCGGGGCCTGCAGGCTAGACACTACAGGAGAGTGGTCAGAGAACGTGCGGGCAAGGTGTGTCACTTTATCCAGCCAGTGTGCCTTCCCTAACGAGATAATCAGGTAATCTATCCTTGCCCATGTCGAATGTACTGCAGAGTGCTGTGTGCCTTCCTGCCGTGTGGGGTGCTTATATCTCCAGGTGTTAAGTAGGTAGTTAGATTTTATAGTTTCTTTCATCGCACGTTGCGTGGCGTTGTAGTGCGCGGGTGAGGCTTTGGATCTATCAACCTGTGGATTCACAACCATATTAAAATCTCCACCCCAAATGATGTAGGTAGTTCCTATCGCTTGGAGTTTACTCCATACCAAAAGCAAGGTATGTGGGTCATCTGTGTTTTGTCCATAATAATTGGCTAATGTTATTTCAGGAGAGTTCAACCGTCCCCAGACCAGGCAGTACCTCCCATTAGTGTCAGCTTCCGACCCTCCCATCACGAACTGCACCCCGCGCCTAATGAGAATGACCACACTTCTAGAGTATCCGGAGTACGATGCCAAACATCGGTGAGAGGCCCACTTCGCTGCGAACTGAGGTGTTTCTGTCGGGTTCAAATGCGTTTTTTTTGCAGTAGGGCGACTTTGATATGGTGTCTGTCTAGGTACCCAAGGATCTGTATTTTCTTTCGGGGATTGGTCAGGCCTCGGGTGTTCCACGATATGATATTCAGTTTATGTATACCATTTGTGTCATCTGCCATGATCTCATTTTACAAATACCAGAAAAGCATGCATGCCGTCTTCAATAACAAACTGTAGTATGAGCATTAGACCTAAATAAGTCCCCCCACCCCCTCCCACTCCGGCTTCCCCAGCATGCCGGGCATGTGTGCCCTCCCCAACAAAATTAGGAGTAAGACAATCAGTCCCTAATCCCCAACAAATACACAGTAGGGGTTTGCCCTCGTAAGGGAGGCACTGGGGCCCACGACTTGCCCTCTCTCCTCCTCTATTTCACCCACCCGCTACGTCGCCTTAGACACGAGCAGCTTCAGCGGGATAGAGAAGAGTGTCCGGGCAGAGCTAGTTATTAGACAATATCAAAAGCAATACTTCACCAACTCAGAGCAGTTCATGTGGGTTGCCGCAGCCATGACGTGCACAAATGGACAGGTGAGAGCCAGGCAGACCATTCTTGTTGTGACAGCGGCGATTGGGATCTGGAGCGATCTCTTGCTTCCACCCCTCTGGATGCCACCCGTCGATTCTGTCTAAAATAGTCCTCTGCCTGTTGAGGGTTGCTGAAGGAATGCTGTTTCCCTCAGAGGGTTATCTTCAGTTTAGCTGGGTACATCATGGCGTACGGAATCTCCTGCGTTTGTAGCTTTTTCTTTACTGCTGCAAATTTGCGCCGACCTTCCTGCACCGCTTGTGTGATATCAGGGAAGAACGCTAATGTGGTGTTTCCGTAGTGAACTTGTTTCTTTTTGCGAGCCAGGCGAAGTACTGTGTCTCTATCGCGGTAGTTCAGGAAGCGCATTATTACTGGACGTGATGGCGCTCCTGGAGGTGGGCGCGCCGTAAGCGACCTATATGCTCTCTCTATTGTCATGTGCGCAGAAAAGGAGTCTCTTCCGAACAAATTGACTAGTTTTTCCATGAATTCTTCCATGCGGCCCTTGTTGGTAGATTCAGCTAGGCCCAAAATGCGGACGTTGTTCCTTCTGGAACGGGCCTCCAATTCCTCGTTCTTATCCGTGATAATTTGTAGCAGTTTGTCCATTTGGAGAACCCGTTCCCTGTTTGCTACCGCTCCGTCCTCCAGCTCCGACACTCTGGTTTCGGCCTCTTTGAGGCGGTGATCATGCTGTTCGAGTTTGTTCACTACCGAGTCCATTCTGGCATTCATTGTGTCCATTTTGGCCTCAAAGGATGTGAGGCTTTGTTTCATGCCTAGTAGTAGGCCTTTCCAGTCCTCATCATGGTTATCCGCTGTATCAGAATCTACCTGCTCCGCTGAGTTAGACCGGGGTGCCCTCCATGATTCAAATGATATCTTGGCTTGCTTGGCGTCGGTTTGTCCCAATGCGGCGGCTCGCTGTCAGTACAGAGTGGGAGATGGGACCCCACCGCCCTAATGCGTCGCTCTATACAAGTCCCAGGCCTATTGGGTCCAGCCTCCGAAATATGAAATCCCCAAGGTCAGTGGCAGTAGCAGCCGAGGTGTACAGTTGGAGGATTCAGCTCCCAACAACCCAGGGTCATACAGAATAGGCAGTGGTGGCAAGGTTGGGGGCCGCCAGCAGCGTCAGGACCCCACTTACTTATATTACTAAACCCTTTAATCCTCTGTATTGTTGGTCTGGCCCACCTGCCCACAGCTGCAGGGGGCTCCGTGGCAATGGGATTCTGGTTGTGCATGGGAACTGGGTCAGGGGGCACCTCACATGTCTTCAAGCGTACCGCCAAGCTATCAAAGGCCCAACTCCGGTAGGCAGAGGAAGTACTCTTGCAAAATGGCTGCCCGCGTGGGTCACGCAGTTCACGTATCTCCGCTGGGGTGGTCTCACATGCAGTATATCCCTCTTGGATAAAGAAGATCGTCTGGCCTTGCCTATAAATTTAGCCTGAGGGTTGGGGTCGCGTGTGCATTGAGGCCAGTCCCAGCAGTGATCTCTCCTTGCTGCACTGCGGCATTTAGTACCCAAAATGGCGGCCGTCCCTCTCCACCGCAGTGTCTTGTGTGAGCTTCAATGCAGTCCCCTCTCACTGGCACTCTCTGACGCCCAGTAATCTCCTATTCATAGGCAAGGCAGGCAGTTTTGATGTGTATGCGGTGTTCAGAGCCCCCAGATGCGTCTACAGCAGCGCGTCTTCTCCCGCACCGTCTCGCAGCCTGGGGACGTGTAGGCACCGGACAGCACGCTTCAGTCTGAGATCTCCTCCTACCTGGTATCGGCACCTCGGCTGGGCTATCCTGGGCATGGGTCTCTTTGTTCTGCTGGTGGGTGCCACAGGGGAGCGCCTCGCCCCACCGACAGTCCAGCAAGGCAGGAGTCCACTCCAAGACCCCCAGCCAGCACGCCCTATCAGCCCCGGAGGTTCCTAATGAGTATGGCCGACCAGGCTCTCTCCAGTGTGTTGTCCGGCGCTCCTCGCTCAAAACTTCACCGGTCTCCAGTCCTGGTACGGTGCTGTACCACAGCTCGCAAGTCACACCGTAGTGTTCAGGTATTGTTCCGCTCTTCACCAGAGTGCCGGCAGGGCTTAATTGACGATGCCGGATATTAATGAAGGATATTTTCCACCCGGTCAGGTTGGAGCCTTACTGGTGCGCGGCCATCTTAGTCAGGCACCACATAGCGCCCCCTCAAAACTAGCATAACCTTGCACAAATCTGACATAATACTCACTAAGACCTAAAAAAGATGTCAATGAGTCTTTATCAACTGGTGCAGGTGACTTACGGATAGCATCATTCAAATATTGTTTAGGCTTAATACCTTCAGGTATAATAGTGTGTCCCAAGTAATCAAGTTGCTTAACCAGAAACTTGCATTTTCTTTGGACGCAGTCCTACCTTTACTACTTAAAATGCTTAGTACTCTATCAAGTACAGTAGTATGTTCAACAATATTTATACCAATATTCAGGATATCATCCTGAAATGTTTGTACATCCTTGACACTTTTCAATAAAAAATCCATAAGCTTCTGAAAAACACTTGAAAATTTGAAGGCGCCAAAGGTTGTAACAAGCGTTGTCAAGTCCTGTGATTTAGCTGCAAGTGCCACCTGATGGTGCTGCCGGGGAATTAACAGAGGACCTAGCAGCCCTTCAGCTGATCCAGCTGGTTAAAGCCCCACCCATGAAAAGGGCAACCTCCTTGACCCGATATTCAGTAACTGCACTGAATTAATGGTGGGGCAACCCACCTGCCTTCCATGGTCGGACCATTTCTTAGTTCCACTTACCTGGTCTACCCTCAAGCCCCCTTCATCGACCCCCCAACCCATAACCAAGAGAAACTGGAAAGAACTTCCCATAGAACCATGGATATCCAACCTAGAATGCTCTCCCCCACTACCCTGCACAGACCCCAACCAAGCAAATAAAAACTATGAGGGTTGGATCAGGGAGTCATTGGACACGATCCTCCCTCTACGAAAATCCATCCCCACGAGGTCGCATAAATCTGCGCCCTGGTTTTCAGACTCCTTGAGAGACCAAAAACGCCTCTGCAGGAAAAAAGAGAGAGCTTGGCGACTCGATTTTCTTCCTGGAAAAAAATCCCAATACAAAAAGGCAATCAAGGACTACAGAAATGGGGTCAGAGCGGCCCAGGCATCCTACTTCGCAGACCAAATAATGGCAGCCAAATCAAAACCTAAGGAAATTTTCCACTTAGTTAAAAAATGTATTAACGTGAACACCGCTCCCCCTGTTACAAAAACGCTAGAACAATGTAACGAACTTGCTGACTTCTTTCATAATAAAGTCACTCAGATCTACTCCGCCTTTCCGACAGTAGCCAGCAATCCAGAAATACCCAATCATATTTCTCCGAGCAATCCCCCCCCCCCAGGGCAGCCAATTCTGGAACGTTTCCCTCCATTAAACCTGGACACACTGCACCAACTGGCACGTCAAGTTAAATCCGGCTCTCCCCTTGATCCTGCCCCACCAGAGATACTGCTCCAGGCAAGCCAAGCCACTCTCCCCGTGGTGTTGGACCTCCTTAACGCCTCCATATCCTCTTGTACAGTACCCACTGGATGGAAGAGAGCTATGGTTCGGGCACTGTTGAAAAAACCCACCCTCAACCCAGAAGATCACTCCAGTTACCGCCCAATCTCACTACTCCCTTGGGTAAGTAAGGTGCTGGAGAAGCACATAAACACCCAGCTTGTACAATTTCTGGAAAACAACTCACTCCTCGACCCAACCCAGACAGGATTCAGGCCCAAGCACGGCACTGAAACTGCCCTGCTTGCGGTCACCGAAGAGTCACGAAAGATACTAGATCAGGGAGGATCAGTGGCAGTGATCCTCCTTGATCTAAGCGCGGCCTTCGACACGGTCAGTTATGCCACCTTGCTGAACCGTCTGTGCAACATCGGCGTCACAGGTGATGCTTTAAGATGGCTTGACTCATTCCTGAACAATAGATCCTTTCAGATCTTTGACGGGGACACAAGATCAGCCAGTAAACCCCTGAACTGCGGGGTACCGCAGGGCTCTTCACTGAGCCCTGCGTTGTTCAATGTATACATGAAGCCGTTGGCTGGGATCGTCGAACCTTATGGCATAAAAATTGTATCATATGCTGACGATACCCAGCTAGTGGTTTCACTGGCTCAAGAGGGCACCAGACTTACTTCAGGAAGTCTGATGAACTGCCTAGAGGATATCAAGAAGTGGATGACATGCTCCTCCTTAAAACTTAATGGAGACAAAACCGAGCTCTTGCTCCTAGGTCCAGCATCACTAATGTCATTCACCTCCCTATGGCCTCCGTGCCTGGGCCCCCCTCCCACTCCCAAAGAAAGCGTAAAAAGCCTAGGAGTATGGCTTGACAAAAGACTCTCCTTTTCCACTCAGGCCACCAAACTATCCGCCATCTGCTTTGGCCTACTAAGAACAATAAGGAAAGTCCTTCACCTCCTCCCAATGGAAGCCAAACAAGTGGCAGTACAGGGCCTGATTCAGTCCCGGCTGGACTCAAACAACGCCCTGTATGTTGGAGCCCCCGAGACAACCCTACGAAAGCTTCAAGTGGTGCAGAATAGTGCAGCCCGCACCCTGCTACAGATTCCACGGATGCAATCTGCCAAACCCGCATTGAACAGCTTACACTGGCTCCCAGTGAGACAGAGAGTGGCATTTAAGGCACTATGCATTGCCCACCGGGCCTTCTGGAAGACAGGCCCAGCTATCACTGATAAGCTAGTCACCCAATATCATCCGAAAAGAAACCTCCGGTCCACGGAGGCCTTCCTGGCCGTAGTACCCAGAGTTAGGAGAGCTAGGACCGGAGGAAGGCTGTTCTCCTAAAACACCTCTAGGATGTGGAATTCACTCCCACTACATCTCCGGACCAATTCAAACTTGCTCTCGTTCCGCAAACAATTGAAAACCTACTTGTTTGCGAGGTCCACTGAAACCTAATCCTCCGTCACTCCCAGTTCTGTCTTCATGCTTCAGCGCTTGGACGCCCATTGGGCAGCAACCGCGCTATATAAATAACAATACAATACAATACAATACAATACAATGGTGACTTGAGATCAATGATAGAAAAGAAAGTGGCATCACCAATTGCCATTAGCATTTCTTGGATCTCAGGAAACGGATGGCAATCCACCACAATGTTCTTGTTAAGTGATCTCAAGTCTGCACACAAACGCAAATGTCCATCCCTTTTCTTGGCCAAAACAATAGCTGAAACCCATTCAGAAGTGTCAACAGGTTGAATTATACCATCCTTGCACATTCCATCCAATAGGTTTTTTAACTGGTCTCTAAAGCTAAGAGGTACAAGTTTAACTTTGTTCTTAACAGGAACTGCATTTTATTTGAGCTTTATGTCATGAACAACACATTTAGCACAACCTACTCTATTCTCAAATATGCTTTTATGCTTACTAATTATACCATTGATCTCACTAGTATAAGTATCTACAGATAAATCCATTGAGGCAATAGGCATATCACCCAAAACAGGTGGCTGATCACTTCCCGGTTTGAGAATAATACCCATTCTAGCTAGATCTTTCCATCCAACCAAGATGCGACCATTCTCTGCAACATACAATTTTCATCCAAAAACACTTAAATGCTCAACAAAATTGCCTAACATTACAATGTCTTATCCACTAAAAGCTTTTGGATGAAAATGTGTATGTAACAATTACTTATTAAAGTATCATTAAAAATAATGTTGGATAAAAAGGTAATGGGAGAACTAGAGTCTGTCAATCTTTAATTCTATATCACCTATATAAGTGCCAGACCTAATGCAGCTTCGAAAGAAGAAGAACAAGTTATATCATCATCAATAGTTAACACAAGGTTACTAATTAGGTGTTATTGAAATTATTCAGATGTTGACACTGCATTAACTCTAAATGCTGTGCTGACTACTTTCATGGAAGATCTGCAGTCAGTTTGGAAATTACCCTTTTTTTTGGGCGAATCTGCGGTTAATGACAGTACAACTTGGATTATTTCCAATATGTTGCTTTGACCCACATCTGTAACATACGCTGTTTTCTTAAATCTCTACTTGTGATAGGTATACATTAAGTGGTACAGTTACAATTTTAAGTGATACGGTGGATCGAGCTCTTTCAAATAATTGCAGTTGTTTTGGAGTTCTTGTGTTCTTTTATTCAATGGATTGCCCAGCCAACATGTGTTTTGTTGTGGGGAATTGCCCACTCGACTTTTTCAGGGCGGTCTAGTAAGAGATAAAGTTCTTCTCGTTCTCCCAACCGGTTCCATTTCCGTCCTGGCTGTCTATCGATCGCGTCTCACTCTTCTGTTCAGTTATCTCTTTGGTTTAGCAGTAATATCTCCTGTGTGTTTTTTGTCTGTCACGTCTGTAGGTGACTCCTATCCTGACTTCCGGGTCACCTGTGAATTCGTGAAGCGGCTGAGATCTTCAGCGTACTCGCTAAGAAACCCTTATTGGGGCACCTGCCAGGAGCCATAATTATATGTGGAGAAAAAATATTGTTTCCTGCGCCTGGAACCTGGTTCGACCTGGTTCACCCCATCTTACATTCTTTGGTACCAGCAGTGGAATTAATTTTCTTGGATCAGCTTCAGACCCACCAACTGTCATTTCCCTTGGCAGCATTTGTTCCCTGGACCTGAGCCTGCTGTCGGAGGGACAGCAGAGGAGAAGAAGCTTGCAGGTTGTTGGACCCTGTGCTATTCTGCTGTGTATTTGCTGGTTTGTTTTGTGCCCTTAGTGCGGCAGGTATGCGTTGCTTTCAACGTGAGGCAAACAGTTATCCCTGTGTGAGTACTTTGTGCTCACTCTCCATAGGAAGATCCTTCGGGATGAGTGCGTCACAGTGGGACGTCTTCTTGTGGCAGCGCAGACTCGCTGGAGGACTTCTAAGTCTTGTTGTACCTTGGACAGCACGCACGCTGGGTGATGTCAGCTCATCACGCCATTGTGATGCCATTTTAAGTGTCAGAAAGGGTTACCGCCGCACAGCCACAGATTGAGAAGTGGAGCAGCTTCCTCCAGGGCTCAAATTTCCTTATGTGTTTACGTTTTAAATGCATTTTTGGGAATTTTGTGTTTATTTCATTTGTCCTTACTCTGCACATCGTCATCAAATACTGGTGAGATTAACTGGTTTATTAATTTGGGCTCCAACACACTTTAAGAAGGGGGTAAATTCCTGCCCCAATCTCCCCTGGATAAACTGTATACACACAAAAGGAGGTAGGAATGTAGCTTACACACTTATTAAGTTTAAGTGGCATGTGCCCTGTGTTGAAAAACTGCCTTCACTCTCAAATTGTGGCATGCTTCATCATTGGGCTTGCTAACTGACACCCCTGCGCAGACCAATGCCCGGGGTTGAGCAAAGGGAAGCAGGAGATTGGGCTTGCTAACTGACACCCCTGCGCAGACCAATGCCTGGGGTTGAGCAAAGGAACGCGGGAGACAGTACAAACACAGAAAAAATTAATGAGGGATCAAGAAAATAAATGTGCAGATTGGGAAGTCTAAAACTAGCTCGGATAAATCTGCCCTTTTTGCTTTATTCCTGAATTATTCGGCCAGGATTAAAAAAAGAAATTGGGATGGTGGTGTGAGGGACTTCAGCGTAAACAATAGACATAGCTAAAAGCATTGAAAAATCTATTATTAAGTCAAACTTACTGTCTAATCATGCAGGGCAATCACAGACGGCTATCAATTCTGTTACTAATGAGAAGGTGGTATGTGCATTGAGTAACAAGGCAATAATTGCCTGGAGGGTTCAGAAAGGTCAGCAACGTTGTGGGGGGCAATAGATATGTTATAGGTGTGGATCCAGGAACCATATAGGAAATATTCCATCTTGTCCGGCAAATGGTAGGAGATTCAACCGCTGCCACAAAATGAGTCATTTTCAAGGAGTATGTAGGGGAATGATGACAACTGGGGGAAGTAATACCAACAGAGTCAAGATTAGTAGTGTGAATGTGGAACATTTTGAGAATGAAGAGCGTGAAAATACCAAAAAATGTTGGAATGTACTACTAGCTATGGATTTGCCTGCAGTTCCATCTCCTTCAGAACGGAAAATTAAGGGACCCATTGAAGATGCAGTGATAGATGGTAAGCAGATTTCAGTAATGGCGGATTCAAGACATCCTGTTACTATCTTGGCAGATCGCACGCTTTTCAAGTTATGCCAGTTTTGTCTGCTCCTGACATCAATCCTAAGGCATTTGGGGAACAGGGCGTAGACCTTCTTGGAATTTTCAGGTCTACTGTAGTGTGTTTGGGTAGGTCCATCACCACAAAAGTATATATATGTGCCAGTGAATGGGAGAAATATTGTGGGTTAGAAAGATCTGGCAAATCTTGGCATCATTCTGTGCCCTGGGCAGGATGCTCCCATTGTTTTGAGAGAGCCACATTCAGCTTTATTGTCCATGAAGCTTAAGAGTTTTGTTGTGGACAGAATGTTTGAGTTATATCCTGGTGTATTTAAAGACGTAGTTGGCACTGTGTTTGGTATTTGAGCACAACATTAGACTTCAAAAATGCTGTGTCTGTAGAGCACAAGGTCAGACCAGTGCCTCTGAGTTTCAGAGAGGATCTGAAGGTGTTATAAGACAAACATAAAGAAGAAAAGATGATTGCACCTATTGATGCATCAGAATGGGTCTCTCCCATAGTTTTGACCAAGAAGAGGACTGGTGATCTCAGGTTATGTGGGGACCTGAAGTCACTCAACCAGAATACTGTAGTGGATTTTCATCCACTTCCAATATTAGCTAGCATTTCTTGGATGTGTGGGTGCTCTCATTTTTCCAATTATTGACCTGCACTCGGCCTATCACCAAATACAGCTCTCGGAGGAGTCTTAGTCACTCATCGTCTTTGTGACTCTGTTTGGGGCTTTCAAATTCTTGAGGCTGCCATTTGGACTTGCATCGGAGGCGAGTGTTTTTCAAAAATGTATGGATGGCTTGTTTGGGGAAATGCCACATGTGCAGCCATTTCGAGATGATATACTCATTTACACTGATACAGAGGAAGAACATGTACTGTGTTGCATAATGTGTTGACCACTCTTCTGTCTAGAGTTATGACTGTGAAACCTACTAATTGCAAGCTTCTATTGCAGGAAGTGGAATACTTAGGACATCTAGCTTCGGATGAGGGGATTAAAACAAAGTTTTGCAATGTGGAGGCCATTAAGAGTGCTCACCCTCCCATGGATAAGGATGAATTGCGTTTTTTCCTGGGGCTGTGTGAATATTATGCTATCCGACCTCACTCAGGAAGCACAGAGGGATTTAATGAGAGGTGAGTCAACCACTGCAGAACCCATCACCCAAGACCAGAATTACAGACCTGCCCTTGCAACACACCCCAACGTGGCTGAAGGATTCTTTCATTTTCATGCTACAGAGGCGTACCGGATTAGACTGAACAGTCCTGGCTTTTTTGAGGACTGTCCTGGAGTCCCAACACTTTCTACAAAAATAAATACACATCCCGGTTTTCAGAGAGAGTCGAGTGAGCACGAACATTTATCCATGCGCTGTAAAGGCTCATGTTCACACCAGGCTCCCCTACACCAGGGACAGAGTTTTGTTTAATAGAGTCTCGTACTGGTGCTACCTGTCCTCATTCAGGCAGCACAGGAGGATTTAATGAGAGGTGAATCAACGCATGCAGATTCCATCACATAAGACCAGAATCACAAACCTACCCTTGAAACACATCCCAACATGGCTGAATATTTCTTTCATTTTCATGCTACAGAGGGTGTGTGTATGTTTCGAAAACACACACCTCTGTAGCATGAAAATGAAAGATTTCATCGGCCATGCTGGAGTTGTTCCATATATGGCTTTCTTGAGATAGATAGATAGATAGATAGATAGATAGATAGATAGATAGATAGATAGATAGATAGATAGATAGATAGATAGATAGATAGATAGATAGATAGATAGATATCCAGTGACAGAGAAATAGGAAATGTTGACACTGCACTGACTAGTGCCAACATTTAGTCCTAGTTCTATATCAATGGCTGTTCCGGTTTCTTTTATTTTGAAAATCTGGTCACCCTACTTAAGTCCCACTCTGTTTAATGTTTACATGGCCCCTTCATCGAATATTATCTAACCATTTGTAGTGGCACATGTTGACGACACTCAGCTGACGTTCTCCTTTCTGGAGGTCAATTGTGAGCTACATAATTCTTTCAAATTATGCCTGGTGAAAGTAGCCGAATAGATGAGGAACAGCTGTTTAATTATTAAGTTGGACAAAACTGAAATACTGCTTTTCAAGTGCACACCTATTTGGTCAAGTGCTTGGTGGCCCTCTGAGCTTGGGTCCCCACCTGATGCGGTAGATGAGGCGAGAAATCTTTGAATTAAATTAGATAGGGATCTCTCCTTTCTCTCCCAGGTGAAGGCTGTCACATGATCTTGTTTAGCTCTTTAAAAAAAAAAAAAGATCCTCAGCAGTGTCCCAGAGTACACTAGAAAAATAATTATACATTTGATGAACACTTATTTTGGTTTATGCTCTGGGCCTCCACGCTGCACTGTAGTCTAGGGTATGAATGGTTTGCTCTGCTAAAGGAGAAGAGTTAGCAAAGAGTACTGAAGTAAAATGGTCTAATGAACATCGAAACAGCGGTTTCCGGAAATGAGAGGTGATGTGTAACGACCACCTTACCTCTATAAAACTGTAACAGAATTGTAAATGGACACTGATGAATTTGACTTAGTTCTCGAGAAAAAAGTAAGCGCTGCAATAAAATATACTGTCCAAGACACAGTCAAAGCTCTGCACTTGTGAGTAAACAGCCAAGGGGTTCGAATACAGTTTGTTAAAGCCACATGTTGATCTCGCAGAGATGCAGTGGGGAATTTCCTTGAGATTCATCACGGGAATTTGTTTGTTCCAAGTCTTAATGAATGCTTCGGATTCTAAAGGGTTTGACGCAGATTACGTCTTCCTACACCAACTGCTGAAGACACGCAATAATATTTATTCGGGGCCTACAGACAATTTAGGGTGCGCCGTGCGCTTTATAAATAGTAATTGTATCAGTCATTTGTTTCAAATTAATAATAAAGTTTCAAATGATTTGATTGTGGCACGAAGTTTAGAAGAAACGGGCCAACGCACATTTCACGTAAGTCAAATTAAGCAGCGCAAGAGAACCAAAAACATCTGCCACGGTTTAATATACTGTGTCGTGGCGTTTCTGTAGCTAATGTATTTTGTAATTGCGCTTAAATCTATTTTTACATCGCCCTAACGAAAAAAAGCTGAAATCAGCGGCAAGTGTGCAAGAATAATGCATGCTCAATTTACCAGTGATGTGTCAATTGTTTCATGTTATCTGCCATGCCCTTCTCCGAAGAGCATATTGTTAACATCCTGGTCAGTACTTCAGCACAGTCAATTTATCTCCCAATGGCAGCTGCAGCAATTTTCCGAAGCCAATTAAACACTCTGGACAACAAGAAGCTGTCTTCTAGCACCTCGCTGCCTTAACGCCCCTACACTCCAGAAACGGTTCCGCCTCTTCGTTACAATCTTTCTTTCGTCCGTTGGACGCCGCAGAGCAATGCGCGCGCTTGGCATGCTTTCTTTCCCACAGCCTGCTTCATAACACAGCAGCGCGAGATCGTCAAGGTGCAATTAGAAGAACATTAGCTGCTCACTGGAGTGATAGTCCAGCTGCACCACAAACACATTGCTAAATCACGAGCATGCAAACAACCGGGATGCATAAAAATTACTGCTACGTCGATCTGAATTTTCCCAAGTAGGCATAGTAGCTAAGGTTTCAGTTTGCTGTGTGACATTTTCATAATTTTAGTGTAATTATGAGTGACATTTCAACGACTATGAGTGACACTTTCTCGTGAGCAAAATCAAGCAATGAAGATGAGGCAAACGTATAATTATGAGAAATCACACCCATTTGAGGAACGAGAAACTATAAGAAGTTAACTGGTGCAAAGCACCAGAAAAATACGCAGCCAGGAAACATGGATTCACTGCGACAAACAAATACTTTGATTCTTCATTATATTTGCTGGGTGATAGCACAAAACAGGTGTTTAGATTAATATACTGGCACAGTGACACTAGTTCAAGCACTTCTTCAGTTGAGGATTGAAACGTTGCAAAATGAGACCTCTAAGAGTAGAGAAAGAGTGTTGAAACCTGCTAGTGATGGGACGGAAATGTAAACAAAAATATAAACTTGTAGCAAGGTGGGGAGGGAAAGCTGCAGGAGAAAAAGGGTGGAACCTGCAAAACGAAAAGGAGGGAAATCTGTAACAGAATATGGTATTCCTTTTCCCCTTTTCTTTCTATGTTTTCCATTTCTCTTCTCGGAGTACCTCTACTCCTATACTCCCCAAACAGCCATCGTTCGAACTTCGAACCCAAGTGGTAGTCTTATCTGTTCTGCACTGAAGTTGTCGAGCCCCTGCTGCTCTGACTGGTTAATTGCTGCCAAGGTTTAAGATTGCTTATGTGTGACATTTTATTAATTTCATTGCAACTATGAGTGACATTCGACGACTAGGAGTGACACATTCTTGCGAGCAAAAGCAAGCAATGAAGACGCGGGAAGCATATGAATATCAGGAGCCTGCCCTGAAATGATATCCTTTTGAGCAATGAGAAGCTCTAAAAAGTTCTTGAAACTGGTACGCAACACGTGAAATGCAAGGTCAGTAACCTATCGCCCCTTTCTACTATAAAGCAATTGTGTCACCATTAAACTGTTTACTCTAAAAAAGGAGAACAAAACAATAAACATCAAAGACCAAAATAGTTACAGAATAGTTTGCCCTTCAAGCGATAATGTCTTTGACCCCACTTCCATACTCGGGCATAACCGCTACTGCACTTCAGTGGTCTGCGGGAATCTCACCTGTGCCACCTACAGTCCTCCTTACTGCAGTGCCAAGCTGAGCCAGAACCGCCATAGGCTAGGTTCTTAGGTAGGAGAGGGCCAGTGGGTCACCTGTAGGGCTGGTGGTTGCCAACTGCAGTGCTCACAGAGGCCCAGCGGACTTGCCTGGTTGCTGCACTTGTACTGCGCTGGACTACTCTATGAGGTGTCTGCCAGTCTGCCAACCTAATTGTCGGAACCTCACTCAGCTTGCCTGGTGTCATGTGGGCAGCGGCGATCTTATCAGGATTGATGTGACAAAGATGAGCATCAATCATGGGCTGAGGAGTGGGGAGAGAGCCAAGATCATGCTCTCCATCACTAGCACTGATCCAGTCAGGAGACATGCTACACTGCCTGTGCATGCACCTTCTGTACAAGTCGGAATCGTCACCATCTCCTCACAGTACACTGTGAAGGGCTACGCATCCAGGAGCACGAGCAGCACACAAACATTCAAATTGCTTCTTGGTTGGGCCAATTAACTGTAGCATAGCGCATTCGCCCAGAAAAATAACAGAGGATGCCGGATCCCTTTGAGACGGCGGGTCTGGCGTTGCTGTTTGAAGTTTATTTTTAGTGACACCAGGACGTAGGACCCACATGGCCCAGAGATGCTTGCCCTAATCTGAGATCGTTTTTCTTTTTTTAAAAGGACCTTAATCCGCACTACGCTTGCAGCAACAAAATAAAGTACAAATTTCTCTGAGTTGATTTAGAACTAAGAGCAGCATCATGTTCGCCAGCATGGCAGCATGTGCGCTGCCGTTTCCACCACAACGTCGCCATACAGACAGTCACTGGCTGCTTAGTTTACTGAGGCTTCGCGCACGCAGGTGGTCAAGGCACTAGAAATGAGTGACAATGCATTTTAATGCAGTGATGAGGTCACCACATTAAAATGCATTTGTTTAACGCCTGATGTGTGGTACTTGGCAGCGGTGAAACATTGAACTATTCGTAGTGTTAGGGAGATTTCCACCAGGAGGACATTGATCATTTCAAACGTCATCTGTTATTTTACTTAACAATGGCTTTTTGGAATCTGCAAACAAAAATTTAAAACTGTTCATATCCACATCTCTTTCCTCTAATTTGATCTTCATGAGATACTCTCATTCAGAAGCTGTGTACTTATCGTTTGGCATTTACTCTCTTTTTGTTGTTCTTGGTGCACCACCTGTTACAAGCTTTTCAGACGATGATTCTCCATTGCAAAGATTCTTTGTCAGCACTTTTATTTACTGCTTTAGCTTATCTTTCACCACTTTGCTCAGATCTGGTTTGCACCGCTCTGCTTCTCTCTCCAGGCAGATCAACTTGAATCAAGATTCCCTATTCTCCCTTTCCTTTTATTTTGTCCCCTCCTCCGGATCTACGTATCAAACTTCTTTTTGACTTTGTTTCTTCATCAGAAGAACACAGTCTCCTGGAGCGATATGCACGAATCCTATATGGCAAACCTTCACACTCCTTTTCATAATAGTCACCAAAATCACATGATACGGGCCCTTCCACCTTGATTCAAGGCAGGATTTTCTCACATGCTTTCTGATGAGAACTTTTTCACATGACTGCAGATCATAGCATGACTCTGTGCTTGCAGAAGGTGTAGCAAGTTGCACCTGATCAGAGATACAGGGTACGGTATCTGCTAGGAGCTTGTAGTAAACCAAGATTAAATCATCAGTAATATTCACAAGAGCTGCAGATGGTACTCCAGGAATCAAGGCCTTTTTCCATCAACACTTTGTGAGCACTCAATGCTGTATTTTTATTTCGAGTACATCTCATGCTTAGTAAAAGTTGCGTTAAGTGCATATGGCCATTGCAGAGTAGTTGAAACACACACTTTTGCTAACGCATTCTTTAGCATTCCATTATTACACTCAACAACTTGTCCTACTTCTGCATGCTAACTACAATGAGACTTCTGATCAATGTTCAATGTACTACACAAAATCTTCATGATAGCATTCTTAAAATGTGTTCCTATATCAGTCTCAATCGGAGTTGGCATTCCATACCTAGGGATCAACTCCCTCAATAATATTTTGACAACTGTTATTGCATCAAACCTCCTTATTGGGTATACCTCAATCTACCTTGAAAACATACAATCACTAGAATATACCTCAAGCTATTACATAGGGACATCTCTACAAAATCACTCCGTAATCTTTTGAAGGGACATGCTGCTTTTCCTACATGGCGCATTGTTACACAAATTTTATTTACTACATTGTTTTGTTGACATATTATGCACCTCTGAAGACACAAATCATGTGCAACATTTCTAAAATGAGGATTAAACCTGTACCATAATGTGCCACAAGTGCAATTCCATTTACCACCAATATGCAGTAGCAGTAAATCTGGCCAGACAAACCTCTCATCAGTGTATCTCCACAAATCGTCTTGGTCTAATTTGCATCCCGCCTTTTCCCTCCCCTCTTCTGACATTTCATTGTGTAATTTCTTAATTCATGAAATGTTTGTACTGATACACAAATAAAGGCATTCACATTTTCTAAAGATTCTGAATTTTCATTTGTTTCCATTGGCAGTGTAGGACTCTTCATAACACAATATTTGCAATTGAGTCTTTAACTTTGTTGCCAACCGTAATCAAATCAACAATTTCTATGGACTACAATTTTCATTAGGGCTATTTTCTATGGCAATTTCATAGCATAGAGAAAATCAAGATTATGTGTTCCAATTTGAAATCCATTAACGCTTATACATTTCTGCATTTTCCCCAATCTCTAATAATTTCCACAATTCTTTTTAAATACACTCTCAACTGTGTAAGTATTTCTTTTCTTATTTTCTGTTTGTTCAAATACATGTGGCTTACAAATTCTTCTTTGGATCAAGGGTACACTCATCTCATTCGGCACCCTTAGTATCTCATGTGCATGACAAGCACGCTTTCCTGCTTCCAAATTTAAATGTGCCAATTAAACAAATGTCATAACCCTACGTTGATCAGTTTTTGAATCAATAATTTGTTTGGAATTAAATCCACTTGTTAAAACACCATCCTGAGCAACTACTGTCCTAATCTGTGATAAAAATTCCAATACTGAAATTCCAATCTCCAGGCCCAATTCCAATTCACCAACTTCAATATTAGGTGGCGGAGAATTCGCAGTCAACAACCCATCCATCAATACCTCGTCTTCATACGCGTATTAATTGTACTTTTAATTTCTTTTTAATTTGTCTTTTACTTGATCACTGGCAGTCACAAAACACATTCCCATTGTACCTTTTTCGGCAAACACAACCTAGTATTCATCCAATGATGTGCAGCTTTACCAAATTGACCTTTCCACATTCTCTGTTGTGCCTTTGCATTGGCTACGAAATCAAATGTGTTCATCGATTCAAACTGCGCAGGTTTTGGGTCAAACAATCTATGTCTCAAGTACGCAAGTTTCTTCAATTCAAATATACCATTTCAGGAAATTGTAACTTTTTGTCTCTCGCCGTACCATTTTGCCATGTTTTAATCCATAAGCAAGTATGCATAGCATCTCATTAGTTGAACTTCCAACTGTCTGAGAAGCTGGAACTGAGGTCAGTGTTTTTATTTTTTAGATTTACTCAGATTTGCATCCATTGTAATTTCAAACAAACTTTACACTAAAGAACGCAATCAAAAGTCAATGGAACCATATAACAAGTTCTTCAAACACAATAGTTCATAAACAAAAAAACAAACAAACCTTTGTCTGTAGGGAAGAAGCCCTTCAAGGCATCTTCCCAAACACATACACCCAAGATTTCAACATTTTATTGAAGATTTAGATCTACAATGAGAGCAACAATAAAACAGCAAATATTTCATCAGTTAATACAGTTCTAAAAAAAAAAAGACTAAAAAAATGTACAAAATTTGCAACAAATCAATTATTTTTCTGGACAATATAACAGCTCAGTCGTGGCTTTTGCTGTTTTGATGCCATATTAAAAATAAAAAAAGCAGTTTTAGAAAAATCAGGGAGATTTTAAAGAGGGACAAACAAATAAAACATGATCTAACATACATCATTACATACAGTACACAATCTGTTCTCCTATATTACAATCCACCAAGCATCTATCACACTGTTTACAGAGAAAAAAATACCCTACACAATAGTATGCATCTACAAACCCAGTGATCGAAATTACAGCTTAAATAAGGTTGTGGGACCCCAACTCGACAGGACTCTACTATTTCACATAACCTCTTTCTTACCACGTAGCCAAATGTCAGTTTCCATGGATTTATTTTCCCCAGATACTTTCAAATTGCTTTTAAGTTGGTATTAGCTCATATTTTGTAAATCTACCTTATTTAAGCTAAGGTGATTCAGTGCGAACGGAAAATTTGCAACTAATATACCATCCTCTCTTGAAGGTGCAAAACATTCTATGGCAGCTAGCTTTCTAATGCAGGAGGCAAAATCACAAGGTATTATGGCTCCCAATCCTCTTATGAATGTGCTTACCAAGCCAATTTCTAATCATAGTGCCTTGATCTGTGCCATCATATTTAAGGTGCAAATAGAACGCAGAATCTTACCCTCAACCGTATGCATAAAGTGCCAATGATCTGCTTTTACTGTGTCTACACCATATAACAGGGTTGGAGGAATTTTCATTTTACATACAGTTAAAAGATGGTTAAAGTCCCTTTGACCCGTTACTCCATGCAGAGCTTGAAGTGCATTTGTGTGGGCCATTGCTCTATTCATCAAATGTGCAGTATGCTCACGGTCTGCCAAATTGGCAGTGACAATTTTCCCTAGGTAGGGGTAAGATTTAACTTGTTCCAGGGCAATTCCATCTAGACGCCAGTTATATCTCATAGTTGCACGACAACTCCTTGCACAAAGCGTCATAACCTTAATTTTATTTATATCACCTTTTAAAAAAAACGAGTCTCTGTATAAGATGATAAAAGGTTAAGATGATTCTGTAATCCTTTAGGTGTCAGATCTAATAAAACCGTATCGTCTGCATATAGTAGCATACCCATGGGATAAGACCCCAACTTAGGAGCATCTCTACCAATACAACCCATCAATTCAGACAGGTCAGAAATATATCATGAACAAGCATTTGCAATGCAATAGGTCTTGCATTTGCGAGAGTTTAAGCTATTGGCATTGTAAATGACAAACCCTTTTATCTTTTATTTATTTCTTTTAAAAACCATTACATAAATAAAAGGCATTGTCATTTACAATGCCAATAGCTCAGACTCTCGCAAATGCCAGACCTATTGCATTGCAAATGCTTGTTTGACTTTTCCCATAATGCAACACATTTTGCCGATTCTGCAAAGCATCGCAAAAAAAACACTGGCAAAACCAACAGGTTTCAAAGGCGAGGCTTACTGGTTTAGCAAATGTTGTTTCCTCTCCTAGCTTATTTATTCTACCCTGCGAGGAGCATATTTGACAGCAGGTATCTGGATTTGCAGGAATACTCCTGCCACCAATTGCATGCATTAAGCTAGACCCTCAGCTTAAGAGCTTCATTCATACACCCAGGAGTTCATCGCGAGCTGGTGCCATAGGCAAAGTGAACTTCTGTTGCCCCCAACCCCAATAGCATTCGGATAAAATGTGATGCTTTGAGGACATTCAAGGGCCCTTTTGCGGGCGGCCCTTGAGCATCAGGTGCACACACTTGGATATGGATTTTATTTGTCACCCCAATCTGGTGCAAAAGAGCAATGGCGATAGAGAATGTATGATGTTCTTCCCATGAAACGAAAGTCCCTGTGTCAGAGGTAGGAAACCAAAGCTGCCCACAAACAAGTTAAAAATTAAAGTGGCATCAGTCGTCCGTGTTCGCACATGAGGGGGAACAGTATCCTATGTCGCGTTGGGAGGCAAGTTAGTAAAAAAAATGCGAACCATGGAGAAAGAAATATGCGTGCCACCTTTGAGGAAGTGCGCTGAAAATAAACACAAGAAGTGGACTCCATTGCTCAAGCAGTGGCTCAACTGCTGAAGTGCGAGTGCAGAGCTGGTTAAAAAAACATGAATAATTCAAATTAAAGTGAGCCTGCTGCGAGGAAAAAAAGCCCAGTCCGCCATTGTTTGTGGTGCGCCAGTGTTAGGAGTGGCATGCCGAAAGCCCGGACAGGAGATGTGCCTGCGTGTGCACATTGCCTGTCCGGGCCCGTGCCATCTTCTGCCTCCCTTCGCTGGCAAAACCGACGACTATAGGTCTCGGCAAGGCGAGCATCGCATGCCCTGCATCGCTAGGTGAGACCTAAAAAAGTAGAGGAGCCAACAGACATCCTTGTTTTAAACCATTCCTGGTGTCCGTTTTGGTTGTAATGCCCCCTTGCCTCCAAGCATAACATGAGACCATGTGGAGGTATGCAGGGCAGTAATAAGTTTCAGTAAACCCTAAGGGATACCCATAGTGCTGAGTTTTCTCCACAGGGTGTGCCTGTCAACGAGGTTGAAAGCAGTGGAAAAATCAATATAAGCCGCGTAGACAGGCATACCACTCCTCTGAGCATACTTTTCCAGAATTAGATGTATTGCAGTTATTTACCTAATCTGGAGAAATTTCGTCTAAACCCAGCTTCTTCCAAAGGCACTATTTTCTTTTCTCTATCAATCCTGTAAATTATTTATGATACGTCCTGGTTTCCACTGGCGCAAGAATTATCCTCTGTCTGATTGTTGCAAGTTTACCATCACTTTCTGATATTTTTCTCCCCGACCAGGGACCTTGGATTTCTCTCGCTGGGATATATCATATACCCATCGACTCTTCACCTTAGATAAGGCGCTGTCTCAATTCCAAATATAATACACTTGCGGATGAAAGCTTTCCTTTAGACTAGGAATTATCATACATCCGCCCATTTTTCACCTCCGTTAAGGCGCTGCTCAATTCCTAAACATAATATAATTGATGAAGGATGCATTTTATACTTTTAACTCGGCTTGCCATGTGGAATACTGCATAAAAGTCAACAATAGAAGAGATTTATTTCGCCCTGAAGCAGTACTACTGATGAGGACGAAACATGTTGGCTGTGTTTTTATTTTATCATCTCTATCATGTTTTAGAAAAACTGCATTAAATTAAAGGAAGAACTTGGAAGACACGTGTGGACATGGATTATATAAAACTCTTTGTCTAAATTCATTTGTGGCGCACCTGTGCTATTTATTTAAATGATTTATGATACGCTTTGCAAACATTTTCCTCAGTGGCATCCAGCATCATAATTTGCCTATATTTACGTGGGGCAATGATAGACCCTTTTTTTTATGTAATTAGAGGATGACACTCCCTCTCCATGAGTCAGGAATCTCTCCGGTACAGAAGCAGTATCTAAATATGCATTCAAATGGCTAGTCCATGTATCTAGTCCTAGCTTTATAATAGTAATTGGCAATTGATTGGGGCCTCTTGCACCTGTGCTTCTAGCATTACTGAGAAATTCTCTCACCTGTAACCTCAATGGACAAAAGGAGGCAATAGCTTCCATATCTGCAGACCTCGTATCAGTAGAAGCAGTGACAAGAGAATTATTCTCTAAGTTATTTGTAGCATGGAGGGAAGAGAACACATACACACTGAGCTAGACTTTGACCTAATGTTGAATCAGTATAGCCTACCCTTGTGCACAGAATAAACACCAGTATTCTACTCTTAATTATTGCTCATTCACAACAAGACCATTAAGACATTTAACACACGCAACAACCTTGGCGCCACCTTTACACTTCCACAGACACTACACCTAGCTCTAGTTCTGAAAAAAATGCAATATCTTCATGTTAAATACACAGAGTCAAGTCAGGAGAAATAAATCGTTGTCAATATTTAATATTGGACCTATGGGGGGCGTCCCCTAGAAGTTGGGCAATTGGACACATGGCTAGAGCGCTACGCAATCCCAGAAATAATTACTGCTGATTCCTGGCGTGGGGAGCCACACTCGAGGACAATCCTGTCACATAAAAAACAACTTTGGACTGATCGGTGGTGTCCGGGTGGTCAGGCGGAAAAGGAGCAGTGCTATCTATCTGCTGCATTGGGGGATTCTGCAGCCTGCTGGGCCAAGTGCAAGTGACCCTGCCTTGGATGGAAGGGAAGGTGGCCTGGTGGTCCGTTGGGTCGTAGTGCCGCCAATGGTGATGGTGGAGAGGAGCACAATGTTCTGTTGGGCAACCCAGGTGAGAAAGATAGCTAATTGAGACACGGCTTACATGTGGCTGGGGAAGAACCAGATCCAGGCCTGTTGGGCATGTCCTGTTGTTGGAGCCAGGGATGCGCTGATCATTGCAGCACTGCGTGGAGCGGGGAAGGGGGTGCTGCTGATCACTGCAGCACTGCCTGGAGCGAGGAAGGAGGTGCTAGGGATTGGTGCTGGGCCGGCATCTGACAGTCGGCAGCCTGTGGTTTGGAGCAAAGCAGACAGCCACGGAAGTGGAGGAATTATGCAGCTGGGAGCTGCAAGGTCCGGGCTGCCTGGGCCGATGGCAGTTACTCCTTTCCTTAGGATCATTGTGAGGGGGGCGGCCTAAACATCTGAGAGTGGACCTTGGACATGAAGTGAGAGCCGACCACGAGGTGGAACCAGGCAAGGTGTTGCAGTGGGTCAGTGAGCACTTGGCTCCTCTCTCCCCACCAGTGGAAGCAGGCATATAAGAGGCAAGAACAAGGCTGTATTCCATGCCATGGGAAGGCCAGGGTTGTGACACCGCAGCAACTAGAGTCTTGAGGACAGGGCTTGACCATTAGGTGTTTGGAGCTGTGGAGTAGTGCCGGACAGTGAAAGGCGCTGGAAGCCGAGCAATACCGGTCTGGAGAGTCGGCGGGGGGGGGGGGGGGGGGTAGTGGTGAGAACGGAGTGGATGCAATCTTATCCCCCCGTACCAAGATTTATTTCTGGGCCACTGGCAATCTGGAAGGATAAGGCTGCCAAAACCCCTAGGGCAACACTATCGTGCAGTACACCATGCTGAAGGGCCACTGCCACAAGGGCTGCCAGAATGCTGGAGGCCATACAGGGCTCACACACTGCCCTGGATGGGAAGATTGTTGCGGTGTCCACAGATGTGGGTCTTCTTCATGACAGAGTCATCACTGCTCAACACTCTATAACAGTCCTGCAGACAGAGGTAATGGTACTTAAGGTGCAGGTAATCTGCCTGGTGGCTACAACTGAGACTCAAGAGAAGAGAGCGGAGGATTCGGAGGGCTGTCTTGGAGGACCAACTTCAGATTTCTGGTGTTTTACAAAACGAGCGGAGGGTGCCATAAACTGAAAGTTTCCTTGAGGGATGGCTAAAAAGCAAACTAAATTTAACAGGCCTCTCACCCATGTTTGCAACTGAGAAGGCACATAGGCAGCTGGTGGCGAGGCCTCAACCGGGGGCACTCCCGAGAGCCATTTTTGCCAGGGTCTTTAACTTCCAGGACCGAGACATCATCCTGAGGGCTGCCCGTGGGGCGGGTGAGTTGTGCTATGACAACCACAAAATTGCCATCTTCCTAGATAATAAACAAAGCGTACAGACCAAGAGAAAACCTTCATGGAAGTTAAACAAAAACTTAGAGCAATAAACCTAGCATACATGATGATGTACCCAGCCAGCCTTCGAATGATCACCAAAGGGAAGGCACATTTCTTTGAGAAACCAGAGGTGTGGGCTTGGTTAGAGTTGTGAGATTGGGCTCTTGGAGCTGATTTAGGAATACCTAGGGCGGACCGTGGCAGCAGAGGGTGGAGGCTGGCAGGGGTGGGGAATTCCTATCTCCCGACGCCCGAGACATCTAGATTTCTTAGAAGGGCAAGAGGTTTTAATTTGCATTTTGTCCAAAGGACAAGTAGACAGATTTATGGTAAAACGATACACAGCTGTTCAACCCTGTAGGTCACAGCCAGTAAATAAGTTGCTCTGAGCAGTTTATTGGCAGCGAAAGGGTCAATGTAAAAGCTGGGGCCTGCACTTTAATTTCCCCAGAGCAGAACAACAAAAGCTTGTTTGACTTCCAGGCCCTACCCTGGTCCTTTTATTTTCATCAAGCACGAGACGCACATCAAGCTTTTGCAGCTCCAGTACATCCAGCAATGGCATGTAAGAGGCTGCTTTTTTTCTGCCTCTTGGCCCCTTGCTCTGACTTGAACTGTATGACCCCTCCCTGTCTTGTATTCTCTGCTCCACTCCTGGGCCTCATAGGGCTCCAATATCCCTGCTCATCTTCAAATCACTTTGCTTTCCCTTCTCATGCACCCCTCCTTGGCACTTTGCATTTCCTGTACACCTTATGTTACACCTGGTGCCAAAACCTGCTAACCCCACCACCCTCCGCCGCCCTCTCCGACATCCCTGACCCACTCGCCTTGGCCTCTCATTTCTTACGTCATCGAGGGCTTACATTAAAGCTCATTAGTTTCCACATGGGCTTTCATGCAGGCCTAAGGCCACCCCTAATTCTGTCCTTGCACTAGGCCTCTCATCTCACTTTGTGCCTGCACCAGGGGCATTGTGAACACACTGCAGCAGCTGTAGAGTTTTTGATGGGCCTCTTCAATCTGCAGGTCCGCAGACAAATGCCCATAATGGACTTGAAAGGGTGGGTGGGAGAGTGAGTGAAAGGGTGGATGAATAGATGCATGGATGAATAGTGAAAGAGTGGATGGATAGATGCATGTATGAATAAGTGAAAGGGTGGAAGTACAGATGCATGGAGGAATACGTGCAAGAGTGGATGGTAGATGCATGCATACATTAATGAGTGAAAGGGTGAATGGATAGATGCATGTATGAATAAGTGAATGGGTGGATGTATAAATGCATGGGTGAATACGTGCAAGAGTGGATGGTAGATGCATACATTAATGAGTGAAAGGGTGAATGGATAGATGCATGGATGAATGAGTGAAAGGCTGGATGTATAAATGCATGGAGGAATACGTGCAAGAGTGGATGGTAGATGCATGCATACATTAATGAGTGAAAGGGTGAATGGATAGATGCATGTATGAATAAGTGAATGGGTGGATGTATAAATGCATGGGTGAATACGTGCAAGAGTGGATGGTAGATGCATACATTAATGAGTGAAAGGGTGAATGGATAGATGCATGTATGAATAAGTGAATGGGTGGATGTATAAATGCATGGGTGAATACGTGCAAGAGTGGATGGTAGATGCATACATTAATGAGTGAAAGGGTGAATGGATAGATGCATAAATGAATGAGTGAAAGGGTGGATGGATAGGTGCATGTATGAATGAGTAGATGGATAGATGCATGTATGAATAAGTGAATGGGTGGATGTATAAATGCATGGATGAATACGTACAAGAATGGATGATAGATGCATAAATTAATGAGTGAAAGGCTGGATGTATAGTTGGATGAATGAGAGGAGTGAAAGGGTTGATGTTTAGATGCATGCATGAATGAATAAGTGAAAGGGTGGTTCGATAGGTGTATGGATAAATGAGTGGATGGATAGATGCATGTATGAATAAGTGAAAGGGTGGATGTATAGAATGCATGGATGAATACGTGCAAGAGTGGATGATAGATGCATACATTAATGAGTGAAAGGGTGAATGGATAGATGCATGGATGAAAGAGTGAAAGGCTGGATGGATAGATGGATGAATGAGTGGAGTGAAAGGGTAGATGCATGGAAGAATGAGTGGATGGATGTAAGGATGGATGTGTGAAAGAATGGTAGGATAAGGGTGAATGAAGGGATGGGTGAGTGGATGGATAGGTTGAAAGTGGATTGATGAGTGAAAGGATGGATGGCGTATTGAACGGGTGGATTCATGGGCGAGAGAGTAGATGAATAGATGGCTGAGTGGGTGGGGATGTATGGATGGGTTGGTGGCTGGGTGGAAGGGTTGATGGATGGATGGGTGGACAGTTGAGTGTAAAGGTGGATGGAGGGATTATTGAAAGGGTGGATGGATATATGATGGAAACGGAAGCTGGACGGGTGAAAGGGTGGATGGACGAGCGAAAGCATAAATAGAGGAAGTGAAAGGGTAGGTGGATAGGTGAGTGAAAAGGAGGATGGATGGGGTGGATGGATGGGGTGGGTGGATGGATGAGTGGAAGGATGAATGGAAGGATGAGTGAAAGGGTGGATGAATAGGAGTGAAAAGGAGGATGTGTGGAGTGAAAGGATGGATGAGTAAAAGGAAGGCGGGATGGATCAGTTAGATCGATAGGTTTGGAGATGGCAGGATAGGTTTGAACAGGGGCTTCCTGAACGCCCCCTTTAGTAGCTACAGTAGAGGTGGAGCTCTTGATGGGCCTCTTCTGTCTGCAGCTCGGCAGACAAAGATTTGTAATTAATGTGAAAAGATGAATGGATGTTTGGGTGAAAGGATAAGTGAGTGGAAGTGTGGCTGGCTAAACGGATGGATGGATGATTGAGTGACCGGGATGGTTGAGTGACGGGGTTGGTGGATGGACAAAGGATGTTATAATGAAGGAAAGGGTGAATGAGTGGATGGGTTACAGGGTGTAAGGATTAGAGAGCAAAAGGATGGATGAGTGTAAAGGATAAATGGATGGATGAGTGGAAGGATGGATTGATGGATGGGTCGAAGGGAGGGTGGAAGGATGAGTGAAAGGGAGGGTGGATAGATGAGTGAAAGGGAGGGTTTATGGATGAGCAAAAGGATGGCAGGATGGTTGAAACGGATAGGTTTGGAGATGGATGGGTAGGTTTGGATATGGATAAGCAGATGGACTGACAGATTAACAGATGGACGAACAGATTGGTGAAAGGATAATGGATAAAAGAATGAATGGGTGCCAATGTAAAGGTGAAATGCTAGATATCAGTGGGTGAAAGGATGAATGGGATAGATGCTTAGATGGAAGAGACAAGAGAGCTATGTTGGCGAGGATTCCAATTACTTTTTTCGCTTGCTTGGTGTCATAAGAACTTTGGATCAACGTGGGGGGTATTTTAATTTTCTGGTTACTCACTTGGCCTACACTATTCTCCTTTCTCTACTGTGGGATTATCAGGTAGGCGTGGTGCTGTATGCCAGCGCGTTCATACTAGACTGCTAGTATTTGGTCTCATAAAGGCCACATTGCCATAGAAATTCCTGGCACTGAACAAAACTACTTTGTAAAAGAGCAGAATGCTGTTACACACAAGGAAGCCAGCTCACAGATAGGCAGAGATAGCATTTTAATAAAAACAAAAGGTCTTGGTTAACTCAGATTTAATTAGGGGCTCAATGTGAAAGTCACAAAAGTGCACCCATGATATATGTCCTTGTATTAATGCAGATTTACGTTTTTCATGTATTCACATGAATTTCCTCAAGTAGGCCAGGAACCCGTAGTCCTAGAAAATATTTGTGAATTGCATCTTAGCATGAGCAAATATGAATATGCCCCAGCGGAAATCTGTTGAGTGTTTATAAGTTCACTTTTTCTCCAACCACATTTTTCCCAGCCCTGGAAGAAACTTTACTTCTGCCATTGCAAGGGGTAAATTGCCAACCTTTCTCAGTATGGGAAAAGATTAGAGAATAGCTGGTGAAAAACTCAAAAATTCAAATCCTTCTATAGTATTTGCCTGACATAACCAGAGAGGCTTTTATCAGAGCTCTTCTATAAATAGATTGCAGCCATTATTTGACGGCGCACTACATGGCACCAAAGGGACAAGTGGATTTTGTTACAGGACATGTAGATTTATGAAGCTACTTATCCCATGGACAAGTACATATTTTATTAAATTCCACACCCCTGCAGGCTACAACATGGCAGTGGTTCTGTCGGAAGGGAAGTCTGGGAAGATCGACGTACACGGAGGGAAGTGGTACAACCGGACATTACATTAAGCAGGAAACAGGAGAGCAGTGGCGAGGGGGAGCAGAGTATAGAGAATAACAACACACCAGATGGTCTGCACATGAATCCTGATGACTAACAGTGAATAGTGGCATTGTTGTGGGTTTGGGGGGAATAAATGTGCATGTATGTTGTGTTGACAAAAGTAATTACTGCAGACAGGGGTGTGGCTTACTGGTATATTTAGATAGGGCTATTTAGGGCAGCTGGAGTGTGGTCTCTGGTGGTGTCTTGTCCTTGTTGGATTGGAGACCTGCCGGGCTTTACCTTGCTCCTGCGTATGTTCTCAGTTAGACAGTACATAGGTGTCTGAGTGGTTGTGTTTTGGCCCGGTTTTGGGGATGGGTGGGCCTGGGCCTGTGTTTGACCAAACTGAATGGGTAAGCTCATAGTTTTGTTGTTCTATAGTGTTTATCTGGGGAGAGGTGAAGGTGGGCTGGAGCATTGTTGTGAAAGATTTGTTTCAATGATCACGGGTTGATGGTAGCGATCTGGGGTTGGCAACTGGTGTGAGACTGGGCATCTATGACTCGACAGGTAAGGGGTGGAGGAGTGGGAAACACAGGGTCATGCAGGAGTTCGCTCCGAGGCACAAAGCTCGCTAATACATGGTGCATGCATATAAGGTAATCACTTAAAATGTCAGGGGGTTTGGGGTGTATGTAAAGCGGCACATTCGGAGACAGGGGATACACAAAGCATGCCTCCAGGTAACACATGTGATCGATGAGAATGTTGGTAAATTAAGGAAAAAGTGGAGGGGCTAGCTGTACTCATCCACGTATTCAGCCTATGTCCGCGGGGTGTCTGGCTCCTGGAGTACAGTTTAAATTCCAATACTCTGAGGTAGATCCATGTGGTAGAATGCCGGTCCTGGTTCAGAGAATGCTGGATGGCATGGAACTCTGCTTACTGAAAGTGTATGCTCTCTATTGTATGCCTTCTATTGCAGAATGCACGCTGTGTGGATATCTGGTGTGCGATGTACTCGACATCACAGGAATACTACCTGACGCATGGCACCCACAGAACATTGGATAGGGTGCTAAGGACTGAAGCTATGGCCTCTACTGTGTCATAGAACTATTTTAGTGGTTCCACGACTAATCGGGGTAACAAGTGGGAAGGAATGAAAGTGCTGATGCGAGAGGAGTGCACAAGTAAAATGTACGGTATTAGGCGGCAGCTGTCCAGAGACGTGGGGACATTAGAAGGGAAATTAGCAGATCTGCAGAGACGTGAAGCACTGGACCCCGCAGTGGTGGTGGAGATTACGAATACTGACACTTGCTGGGGAAAACGTTGGACTGGCTGGACCGGTTCACACGTAAAGAATATCGTAAGAGGTGGCACAGGGAGGACTACAGGCCCAGTAGGTTATTGGCATGGTTTTTAAAGCGGGAAGAAAACAGACTCACAATTATGGCTTGAGATGGGACATTGGCATCAACACAAGTGGGGGTTAATGGGGTGTTTCGCACGCACTTGGAGGGGCTGCATCGGGAGGAGCAACACATGGGAGTGGATGTGGTGACTGATTATCTAGTGCACGTGGCTCTTACGGTGGTCTCTTAGGCACAGCGTGAGGGGCTGGATGCAGAGCTGACGTTGGAAGAACTGTGAGGAGCGTTATAGACTCCGGCTCAGACTTTTTTTGGGGTTGCAGCTATGACTCCTAGCACTGCCTTTGCGGCCCCTGAGTGCCAAGAAAACGGGGTGGGCGGGGGGGGGGGTTCTGCACTACTTATTGTCAACCTGTTTTTCATTATACTAATAGTGAATAATATTCTATTATTTACTATTAATGTAATAAAAAAATGGAGCACACTTAGGACCTAGGGTGGCAGATGTGGTAAGTAAAAATAGCTTAAAATATATGTTTTATGCGTGCCTGCGGATGAGAGCATGCGTATGCGTGAGAAAATGTTTCTGTATGTGTAAGCATGTGTGTGAGTGAAAGTGAGAGTCAGTCAAGTGACAGTTAGTGAGTGAGATTTTGTGAGATTGAGGCCCAGTTTACTATTCTTTGATGCTAGGCAATGCAGCACCAAAAATGTCTGCGCTGTCCTGCGTCATAGGGACGAATTTGGCACATCTACTAAGATATGATGCACTTTTTCGATCCCTGTGCGCAGGCACACTTTTGACAGCCATGCACCAATGCACATATTCTTCTGCCAGAGTGCAAAGTGTGTGCATTTTCTCAATTATAGATCTTGTACTGGAAGGTACAATGGGTGGTTGCATGGGAACGCCCATGCCCCATCCTTTGAAAACCCCTTGATACAAAATAATACAAAGCAGCTCAAAGCACAACTTTACGTTACTTTATAATACTATCCAATGGCAACTTTGTGTTTTTTTGTGAGACTATCCAATGCAAATCATCAATAGTTGCCATGTTAGGGTCATATGACATGCCTTTCTGGAAAAAAAACATGGTCAGGGGTCATGTGATATCACTTAAGCTACCCCGTGGCATTTTGGTGAATCGACAGCTAAAATCAGGCTTGAAAAAAACTTGAATTAATATCTCAACCACGTCGTCAATTCCACTGGGCCAAGAAAAAGAATGTCCACATTTCCAAAGTTTTTTTTCCCTCATTTAAGATTAGGAAAGTTTGTGATCAAACTGTGACAAACAGAAAAAAATATTTTTAATAACAACCGACTAATCCTGTAAATGTGCTAAGATGTTCTCCGCATTTACCACAGTTACTCTTAACCTAAACAAAACTCTAAGTGTCCCCATTGGCAAACTCAATAAGGAAGTTTACAGAAAAACACTTCAAACCAAAAATGCCATGGGATATCCATCAAAGGAGGTAACGCACACCCTCCTTCTAATAAATCATTTCAAGCAGCTCAGAACATTGTTCCCTGTGAGGGAAAAAAAGTCCAACATCTTTCTTATAAAACGATCCAAACAGCTGTCAATATTGCTTCAAGCAGAGATGATGTTTGGCATAAATTTACTGGATAGTGAGAAAACAGAATCTTTCCATGCTTTAATGCCAGTGCTTTATTATAAACTGGCCAAGGCTCATGCATAACTTAATATGTACTGATTGATACATTTCAAGTCTGAACTGCAGTATCTATTTTATATTCACCTGAATTGAACATAAACTTTAATGTGTCTGCTAACTTTTCATGTATCACAAAGCCCAGAACCAATTTATTCAGAGTTGTGCAATTTCTGCAGAATGCAGTAAGCATAGCCTCGTTTTGAGGATTGGCGGCACAAAGAGTGAATTGTAGAAAATAGTGGAGTCATCGCCTCTGTATTTTTGTATCCAGGCTTCAAGTACTTTTCACATTCATTCTTATGAGAAGATCCTGCCATCTGCTCATTCGTTCAAGTAACAGTTTCAATCATGTGCTCATGTTTACCTTGATTTGCATTGGCTGAATACAAGTGTGCTCAATATCGATGGTTTTGTAGTTCTGGATGCCCCAACTGGATTCTGAACACACAAAAGATGATGGGAGGATGCTTGCAAGAAGTCTAACTACTGCCAATCGGGGTAGCACTCTAACTCCTAGTTCTTTAGCATACTAGGACACCTATGATTAGAGCCAGCTACATGCAAATCAGATTTTGAGCTGGCCTGAAAGTTCAGGCTGGTCTGTTCCCATTGGAGCAGGTCAAGACTGATTTGAATATGGCTGGGTGCAAATTGTGGTGACATGATGTGGAAAATAATGATGGACTGGGATGCGGCCAGAGTAATTACCAGTGACTTAGACTAATTGAAGCATTCCACCCACACTTTTTTGTATACTTTAGTGCGTCACTCTAAGTGAGACAGGTATGCCTAGACGTAAGTCCCTTGCACACTGTGCCACTGGAAACAAGCTATACCTGACTGATGAGCCCATTTTAGGCAGAAACCGGTCTAAGGTTGCTTGTGTTCCGGTTCAAGTATGACCTGGCCTGGCAGTTCGGGCTAGACTGTTTCCGGAGGAGCAGGATCAAAACTGATTTGCATATGGCTGGGGTCAAAAACTAAACTGACGGTGTGCAAAATAACAATGGACAAGGATACAGCCCGAGTAATTATTAGTGGCTGAGATTAATTCAAGCATTCTATCCATCACTTTTTTGTATA
>NC_136067.1:1630719171-1630721671 GCF_964261635.1 Lissotriton helveticus
TTGGCTCTGCCTCCGAGTCTGCCAAGACTATGTTATGATTCCAGCTATCAGTTTAGTCCTCCTTCTCTGCATTCCTAAGCTACTGAACTGCATCAATAGTTTCCGTCATTGTCTAGCCTATTCGGCTCCATGTAAGAGAAATACTGGATTTAATGGTCATTTAATATTCTTCATCACGTACTACATGTAGAATAAATGCATGCTCTAGCCTTAGAGTCAGTTAGCTTCTCCCCTCATGACTTCTAGTTTATATCAACATGTTCCCTAAACATTAGATACCAGATAGGGTCTAGGTACATGTCGCTCCGACCCTCCAGACTTTAGTCTCTGCTCCTAGCACAGAGTTCATACCCCCCAGCTTCTCCTAGTAACACGTCATTGTCAGTTTGCGCGCACCATTAGGTTAGAGGTCCCGGCTCCTTAGGTAGCCCCCTCCAATGTTTCCGCCCATTTCATGACATATTCTATTACGTTTGCATCACATGTCTATGTATACGCCCTGTTACACCTCCTTTGTACCGTTATCTTTTGTGACTGCTACACGTCACACCTACTGCTCCACCCACTGCTACGCCCATTGCAATGTAATGCTATGTGTTTGCGTTATGTATATATGCTCATGTAATGTTATTAAATGTTAGAGCTAGCCATTCCAGATCCGGTCCCCGGCAGCTGCCGGGCCATGCTAGTCCTTGCCATTCTGTTCCTATGCAGGTTGTCCTGTCCCTGTCCTTTATGCTGTAATAAACCTGCAAAACTCCCACTACCTCGAATCTTGACTCTTATTTTATTGAGCTATCTGTTATTCATTCATTCATTCAAAAATAGATCCGGTATTATTTATTTATATACCACAGTTCTTCCGGTGAGGAACGATATGAGCCAATCCAATGCTTTTCCTTGTATTCCGATGTTGTTGAGGCGTTGTACAAGGGTGCTATGACAGACCGTGTCAAACGCTGCGGAGAGGTCCAGGAGGATGAGGGCAGCTGTTTCCCCGTAGTCGAGTAGTGATCGGATGTCGTCTGTGGCTGCGATGAGGGCGGTCTCGGTGCTGTGTTTGGCTCGGAAACCGGACTGTGAGGAGTCGAGGGAGCCGTTAGATTCACGCAAGGAAATCAACAAACAAAAGACGACACAAGAGGAGGGTCAGACACAGGCTTGCCTTCTACAAGAGGCAATTTAAGGCGGAATTGGAGAAAATAACCAACATTACAGAGAATACGGTGATTAACATGACTAACCTGAAACTATCTAAAGCAGAGGAACTACTCCTCTCATTGGGGCTATAATTTTGTCCGGCCAATCAGTTTTCATACAATCTAATCCTGATTGACCGGTTTAAGTTCATAAGGAAAATCAAACTGATTAAACACTTTTAGCTCAACACATTTCAGGGTAGCACAACGGTACCTGCAGCAATATGTTCAAATACTGATGAGGTGATACAAGTCAAGGACAATTCTAAACTACAAGTACTCTATGATTTGGCCTATGAAGATGATGTAGGGACTGCGCCCACAGTCAGTCAGGTGCTTAATGTGGCTAAACCAATCTCAAGTCCATTCCGGCCTAAGTCTACATTTTTGCCACTCATGCTCAAGGATGCGATTGATGTTTTTAATCATCGAGTGATTGCTGAACTCAAAAAATTAAACAGAAGTGTTTTGTCTCAATCGTGTACGAAAGACTTTCGCAACCAACAATACAATCTTCTCATTAAAAAACTCCAAAGTAAACCGGCTATAATAATCAATAAATCCGACAAAGGTGGGAACGTTGTTTTCTGGTCAAAAAAGGACTATTGTATCGAGGCTGCCCGCCATTTAAAAGATCAAAGTTGCTATAAACAAATCAACCAAACACGGAATGAGGAAAGCTGAAGACTCTACCCGCAAGAAAATACATCAATGGGGGCGCGTAGGACTGATTATGAAAGAGGAAACAAACTTTTATATGAACGATTTCCCAATTACACCAGTCCTCTACTTTCTTCCGAAAGTTCATTAGCTAACTCAACCAGTACCTGGGAGGCCAATTATTTCTGCCCAGGGAAGTAACAATAAAAATCTTTCAAAATATGTTGATTATTTTTGGCAACCTTATGTGAAAAGCCTGCCTTCATTCTTGAAAGATACGACTGACTTTCATAACAAACTCAATGATGTGACCTGGAGTTCTGATTTTTTCTTAATTGTGATGGATATAGAGTCCCTATATACTAGCATAAACCATTGCCATTGCTTGAGGGCAGATAAACATTTTCTTGATGACCGTGATATCTCCATGAGGGAACATAATGAGATGCTGTTGCAAATTATTGAATTATGTCTTACTACCAACTTTTTTCAATTCAATGGTGAGATTTACCAGCAGCTGCATGGTGTCGCGATGGGTCCATGCTTCTCCCGGAGCTATTCATGTTTACATGTTGGCTGGTGGGAGAAACATGTTCTCAGAACGGTACACGCGCGCTGGTGGAATCTCATAGCACACTACT
>NC_136067.1:1630731671-1630734171 GCF_964261635.1 Lissotriton helveticus
CGTTGTCGCGTAATGCGTCATATGACGCGCCGCGTTAGCGCATCCGGAAGTCATCCGGGGCGCGACGCGCAGCGCGTAACGTAAGCATAACAGGTCATGTGACTTGTTAATAAAACTTTTCATTGGTTCATTTTACTTTTCTTATTTTAATGATGAAAGGCTTGGTCATATGACCTAAAAATTACGCTTTTTATTACTTCCGAACATTATTTTTTCTTAAATATATGTTATAATGTTCCAGGCTAATGTACTTTCCCGGAAAATTTACAACTGTCCTGCAAGTAAAATATATTCTTTTTTCGAGAAAAAGGGCGTTTCTTCGTCCCATGACGGAGCCGTTGAGCAAAAGAGGGTCGACCTGCTGTCTTAGTCGCCGATACGCCTGAATATGAGATTCTTATCAATCACTTTATGTTGCAGGAGTAGAAAACACAACAGCCCTTGACCATTTATCTTTACTGCGTTCCTGCGTATTATACCTTTTACCCTTCATGTAATTGGTCTGCTTTATTTCACTTGCCTTTTAATGATTCTAAAACAGTGACTATTATTAAAAACTTTACCAATGTATATACTACTACCATGTTTTCTTTTAAAAACCTTTATTGTGAAAATTTCATTATACAAATACGAGCCTATAACCACGTGGGCCGGCCACGGAGCAAACTGTAATCGTATATGATGAGTAGACATTTACACTGTAGAGGAACGTAACGGGCGGGCCATTAAGTTGCAAGAACTAAGGTGTCTAACAGTTGCGGAATCGGTGGACGTACATTTTATAATTAAAATACGACAGGGCCAGTTACAATAAAATTATCTAGATATACATTTGCGGGCAAGTACCATGCGCGACGTTAATTCGAACTTTCAATAGTACAGTAATCAATAACACATCAGAACTTAATATCAATAGGGATGTCGAAATATTCAATCAATTCTCGTCCCCGCCCGCCATGTGCTTCAAAACTGCATACGTATCTCGTGATTTCAAGGTTCTGCAACCAGTACACAACAAGGAGTTACGAGTCCCATTTATTCCGGCGCCATTTTGGGCGAGGACGGGCAGGTCCAGGATATAGTCAAAATGTCTGTACCAACCATCGACTATGATGATGTTCATATGCTGTATTTATAGAGTAACACTCATCTGTCCACATGAAATTAATTTGCCACAATCTAAACATGTCATTTTAATCTTTCCAAAGTTCTTCTAAATATTTGGGACCGTTTCCCTTGCCTCTGATGCTGTCAGTGCCACTTCTTTGATGAATGTACTGGCAGGTCGGGGGTTCTCCTCCAAATCTCTCTTTTATACAGCACTATAATTAATTGGTGCCACCTCTCCATATGACGATGCATGGTATAGTTACCATAACTATATTTTTTTTCGGTTCCTCTGGAGAGTACATCGTGGCAGATGAAGCGTATAACGTACCGGGCATTTACCTTTTTTTGCATGTAGAGGAAAGGAAAAAAAAAAATCGAGCGTCCGAGTTCTAAGGTGTCCCAGGGCCATTTTAGTGGACCAGGCCCAAATCCAAAGAACAGGCCGCCATTTTGAGAGTCCTGTTGCAGCCGCATGTCGCTGTAGCATCAAGAGCGGCCAAAACTCAGCTGAATGGCAACTGAAACGGTAAAGGGGCGCCCCACTACAGCGGACGAGCCTCCACCTAGGAAGGCCCGTTCACGCCTTGTGGTGTCTTCTATTCCGAAAATATTGTTGCGCTGCCTTTGGCCCCATTCGCACATCGGTCCGCTACTGACGCCATCTCACAGGCCAACGGGGCGCCCCACGCCGACTTTCAACATTGTAGGATGGCCACACCAGTGCGGCAACTTACTAGACACCACCTCGGTGCCATCCGGATCTTGGCGCGTTGTGCTGCCTTCGGCCTATTCGCACATCGGTCCGCTACTGACGCGAACTCACAGGCCAACGGGGCGCCCCACGCCGACTTTCAGCATTGTAGGATGGCCACACCAGTGCTGCAACTTGCTGGACACCACCTCGGTGCCATCCGGATCTTGGCGCGTTGTGTTGCCTTCGGCCTATTCGCACATCGGTCCGCTACTGACGCCGCCTCACGTGCCAACGGATTTTCTACGCTTTTTATACCCTATGCCGCATAACAGGTCATGTGACTTGTTTATAAAACTTTTCATTGGTTCATTTTACTTTTGGTTTCCTAATGATGGAAGGCTTGATCATATGACCTAAAAATAACACTTTTCATTGGATGAAAACTTTTTTTTTTCCCAAACGATGAAAGCCCCACCTTGTTTCTGGATGTTTCACACTGAAGCTGGCGTCACCATGAAAGCACCACCATCTCGTGGCTCCGTCGTGGTCATTCCGCGAGCAATCATGGCAGCCGCTCCCCACCAGAAGCCTGCAGGAGTCGGGGGCCCCCAAAACTTTTGTTGAATCCTCAAGGCGGAGGGGACGCTTTCGAGAATGGGGTCCAAGACCTAGCAGACAAGCGTCCGATTTGCAAGG
>NC_136067.1:1630739171-1630749171 GCF_964261635.1 Lissotriton helveticus
GCGCAGATTGGTGGGAAGTGAGTTCCAGGTCTTGGCGGCCAGGTAGGAGAAGGATCTTCCTCCTGTTGTCGCTCTTCGGATGCGGGGGACGGCGGCGAGGGCGTGGTTGGTTGATCTGAGGAGGCGCTTGGGAGTGTAGAAGTTGATCCGGTTGTTGAGGTAGCTCGGGCCTTGGTCGTGTAGGGCTTTGTGTGCGTGGGTGAGGAGACGGAAGGTGATTCTCTTGTTGACCGGGAGCCAGTGCAGATCTCTCAGGTGTCCGGAGATGTGGCTGCGTCGGGGGATGTCGAGGATGAGTCTCGCCGAGGCGTTCTGGATCCGCTGGAGTCTCTTCTGGAGTTTGGCAGTGGTTCCGGCGTAGAGGGCGTTGCCGTAGTCCAGTCGGCTGGTGACGAGGGCTTGGGTGACCGTCTTCCTCGTCTCGGTGGGGATCCACCGGAAGATCTTACGTAGCATGCGCAGGATGTTGAAGCATGATGAGGAGACGGCGTTGACTTGCCTGGTCATGGAGAGGGAGGAGTCCAGGATGAAGCCCAGGTTGCGTGCGTGGTCCGTTGGTTTGGGTGCGGTGCCCAGGGCGGGAGGCCACCAGGAGTCGTCCCAGGCGGAGGGTGAGGAGCCCAGGATGAGGACCTCCGTCTTGTCTGAGTTCAGTTTCAGGCGGCTGGTCGTCATCCATTCGGCTACGTCTCTCATCCCTTCGTGCAGGTTGGCTCTGGCGGTGGCGGGGTCGTTGGTCAGGGAGAGGATCAGCTGGGTGTCGTCAGCGTAGGAGATTATGTTGAGGTTGTGTTGGCGTGCGATGGCCGCGAGGGGGCTCATGTAGACGTTGAAGAGGGTGGGACTCAACGAGGATCCTTGAGGGACGCCGCAGATGACTTTGGTGGCCTCTGACTTGTACGGTGGTAGGCGGACTCTTTGTGTTCTTCCGTCGAGGAAGGAGGTGATCCATTCCAGTGCCTTCTCCTGGATTCCGATGTTGCTGAGGCGCTGTACTAGGGTGCGGTGGCAGACAGTGTCGAAAGCCGCGGAGAGGTCCAGGAGGATGAGGGCCGCTGTTTCTCCGTTGTCCATCAGGGTTCGAAGGTCGTCGGTGGCGGCGATGAGGGCGGTCTCGGTGCTGTGGTTCGCTCGGAAGCCAGACTGTGAGGGGTCGAGGGATCCATTCGTCTCGAGGAAGGCGGCCAGCTGTTTGTTGACGGTCTTCTCGATGACTTTGGCCGGGAACGGGAGGAGCGAGATGGGACGGTAGTTCTTGAGGTCGGTGGGGTCTGCTGTGGGTTTCTTGAGGAGAGCGCTGAGTTCGGCGTGCTTCCAGCTCTCAGGGAAGGTGGCGGAGTCGAAGGAGGTGTTGATGATGTCCCGCAGGTGGGGTGCGAGGACAGTGTCGGCTTTGTTGAAGACTGCTGTGGATACTTTAAACAAAAAAGTAGCAACAAGTCAAAAAGATATAAACATGTTAAAAGAAAGTGACAAGTACATGAGAGATAAATTAGAATCATTAGAGAATCAAGCAAGGAAGAACAATTTAAGGGTCCTAAATGTTCCGGAAAATGTGGAAGGAACAGACATCAAGAAATTCATTGTTTTGCTTCTGGAAGAGTTCTTTCCCTGGACTAAAGAGAGCAACTTACTGGAGGATATACAAAGAGTCCACAGAGACCCCTTTGGAAAAAGCAAAGAAAGAAGAACACCAAGAAAGATTTTAATAAACTTTAAGACCTATACCTTGAAAGAGAAAATCTTAAGTGAAGGCCTAAAAAACAGCAGTCTGAAAAAAGACAATTGGTCCTTCAGAATTCGTTCCGATATGTCTAAAGCCACCCAAGACAGACAATGGGAACTAGGTCAATTCATGGAAGAACTAAAATCCCTTGGTGCCACTGTTCAAATGAAGTTTCCTGCGGCTCTCCGGATAATGTGGAGGAATAAAATGCACAACATAAGGGATCCTAAGGAGGTAGAAAATTTCCTTGAACAGATCAAAGATCAACTTCGAATGGAGAAAGAATGAAAATTGGAGAGTTTGGTAAAACATAAGGAGGGCAAAACAAATAACCATGCTTGGTGAAAATGGTGAAAATGGAGCTCAAAACGGGCGAATACATCGCCCGAAAAAATAAGGGAGGCTTCCTCAGAGTGGGAAAAATTGAACCTCACAAATATAAACTATATTTCACAAAGTAAAACTGGATCACGGGTGGGGGAGCAAATTAGGGAAAAAAGAAAAAAATGTCCTCTGAAATTGAACCAAAAGGAGTTTTTATGGGAACAACAATACCCATACCATGTCTCCTGAGGCGAAAAGCCGGGAGTTGCCGCATTTGTTTTGAATTTGTGTTTTTAAAACTGTAAACTTTTAAACCTTAGCACTGTAGCACTTTAGGGCGCCGTGCAGCGGACCTAGCGCTGTCACGTGACACCCTTTACCGGCTCCCATCGCCGCTGGCCACGCCCACTTCTAGGCCACGCCCGCTTCCCGCCCTACTTATAGCGCTGAAGCACGAGCGCTCAGCTGGTTCCTGTCTCCTGAGGCGAAAAGCCGGGAGTTGCCGCATTTGTTTTGAATTTGTGTTTTTAAAACTGTAAACTTTTTAACCTTAGCACTGTAGCACTTTAGGGCGCCGTGCAGCGGACCTAGCGCTGTCACGTGTCACCCTTTACCGGCTCCCATCGCCGCTGGCCACGCCCACTTCTAGGCCACGCCCCCTTCCCGCCCTACTTATAGCGCTGAAGCACGAGCGCTCAGCTGGTTCCTGTCTCCTGAGGCGAAAAGCCGGGAGTTGCCGCATTTGTTTTGAATTTGTGTTTTTAAAACTGTAAACTTTTTAACCTTAGCACTGTAGCACTTTAGGGCGCCGTGCAGCGGACCTAGCGCTGTCACGTGACACCCTTTACCGGCTCCCATCGCCGCTGGCCACGCCCACTTCTAGGCCACGCCCCCTTCTCGCCCTTACGGTCTTCTATTTAAATGTGCAACCCCAGAACGCGCAGCGGGCGCGCCGTTTGCGCGCCTAAGGCAAGCCCGTCTGCGCCCGTCTGCGCCCGTCCGCGGCCGGACGGGGCGAGGGGCACGTTTCCATGCCAAATTTACATCGTACTCTTCTGAGGAGCTTACCACCCTCCAGGGCCACTGGCCACTCTCTGAGCCTGTCCGCAGCCGCATTGCCTCATTGGGGCTTGTCCCTCCATCTATGCCCACACCGACGATACCCCCACCGGCCTCTCTGCCACTATGTTCACCTACGCCGGACCCCTCTTCCCTTGCTCCTTCATTATCTGTCCTTTTGCTCAACACCAGGTCGGCGGTCAAACACCACCATGAGTTGTTTGTCCTTCTTGATTCCGAGAAGCCTGACATACTTCTCCTGACCGAAACTTGGTTTTGTGACTCTTCCCTTCCCGCATTGTTGGCTGCCCTCCCCCCTTCCTATGTTGCTCTGCGCGCCGACCGCCCTGCCGGTAGGATAGGTGGTGGTGTGGCTTTAATTGCTCGGTCTGAATTTAATTTTCAATCTCTTTCCTTCCCTCCTATCCCCCCTACCGAATTCCTTGTAGTCCGTTCCCTTTCTTTTTCCCCTCCTATCACATGCTTATTGATGTATCGTCCACCCCAGCCTTCATCTCTGTTTTTGCCAGCATTTCAAGACCTACTAGCTACCCTGGCGGTCAACTACGCCTCGGTCTTAGTGCTAGGCGATTTCAACTACTGGCCTTCGGACCCGTTAGAGTGCATCGCATCTAAAGAATTTACCGAATCTCTCCTTTCCCTTAACTTTGTCCCTCACATTTCCGTCCCCACACACTCTCATGGTCATATACTTGACCAGGTCTGGTCCCTCAATCTTCCTATTTCCCTGGTGTCGGTATCTCCCTGTCCTTGGTCCGATCATGCCTTTATTTCCTTTTCCATCTCTCTCAACTCGGTGTCCAAGGTTCCACATGCCAAAAACACCTGGGCGCAAAATTGGAACCGAGTTGATCTTCTCTCCCTGACCTCCCTGCTTCGGAATTCCTGTCCGACCCTCTCTGGTCTTTCATCCAACTCTCAAGCCATTGCCATTAATACCTGGCTGTCCGGAGGTTGTGATCCAGTCGCTCCTCTACGCCGTATTTCCATCCGTCGACCCAAGGACTCCAACAGGTGGTTCACTGACCACCTAAAAGATCTAAAACTGACCGTACGGCAAGCAGAGAGGCAATGGAGAAGAAACTACTGTCCCTCATCAAAAACTCACTATCTTACATCTCTTACTGAGTATAAAAAAGCAATTACAGCTGCCAAAACCATCTATTTTTCAACAAAAATAATGACAGCGGAAAATAAACCTAGGGAGATCTTTGGTATAGTGAACGACCTAGCTTTCTCTGATAGAGTCTCACCCCAATTCCCCCCTACCCAGTTCCTTTGTGACCAATTAAATACCTATTTTTTGGACATAATCGTAACCATCAAAGCAAACATCCCCCTTCCCTCCTCTACCTTTGTTGACCCTTCCCCCCCTACTGTTCAAAGCCAGCTTAATGTCATTCCCCCCATTACTGAGGAAGCATTCTTAGTGACACTTTCTAAAGTTAAATCGGGTTCTCCGGCAGATATCTGTCCGGCAAGAATCCTACAACAGATCTACTCTGCCTGTCCCCAGCCCACCATCACTTTTCTTAACAGCTCTCTTTCTCAGGGAGTGGTGATTCCCGCTCTTAAAGCAGCCACAATAGTGCCCATTTTAAAGAAGCCTGGCGCTGATCCCTCTATCTCAGCAAACTACCGCCCCATCTCTTTGTTACCCTACCTGGGCACGGTGCTTGAGCGCCATGTCACCTTGGTACTCAGCGCCCACGTAGAAGCAAATGGAGGCTTAGCTTCTCGACAGGCCGGCTTCCGTCCCAGGCACTCTACCGAATCGGTTGTGGTGTCGGTCCTGGACAACCTCAGGGAGGGCATGGATCACGACCATCGTCAGGCGCTGGTGCTCCTCGACCTCTCCGCCGCCTTTGACACGGTGGACCATACCATCCTATGGTGGACCATACCATCCTACTTTCACGTGTCAGGGCGGCGGGAATAGAGGGCTCAGCCCTGGTCTGGCTCTCCTCCTTCCTGAGGGACCGCACCCAGGCAGTTCGGTTGGGGGATTTCACTACTACACCTCTACAAGTCACTTGTGGTGTCCCTCAGGGTTCTTCTCTTTCTCCCTTATTGTTTAACCTTTATATCTTTCCTCTAATCTTTGCACTTCAGCAGCTGGAGGTCACCGTGTATAATTACGCGGATGACCTCCAGCTCATCTTCAATCTCTCTTCCTCACCCCTCTCCATCTTAAACTTCCAATCTATTATGACTTTCATCAGGGACTGGATGAACCACAACCATCTCAAATTGAACCCGGATAAAACCGAGTTGGTTCTCACTGGTGGTTCTTCCAGTCCCTGGAATTCTCTCTTCTGGCCTTCTTCTTTTGGTATTTCCCCCACTCCTTCTTCCACAGTCAAAACCCTGGGTGTCAAAATGAACAACCAACTCACTCTACACTCACAAATCAGTTCAGTTGTCTCTTCCTGTTTTCTCACTCTTCGAACCATTCGCACTGTCTCCCGTTTCTTTTCCCCCCAAGCACTTAAGTTGATCATGTCCGCATTGGTGATTTCGCGGCTGGACTATGCCAATGCCATATACAACGGCATCCCTGCATACAGCCTGCGGAAGCTCCAGATAATCCAGAACCAAGCGGCCCGGTTGGTGTACGGTCTCCCCCGCTTTCACCATTCCACACCCCTCCTAAAGGAACTTCACTGGCTCCCTGTTAAGGAACGCTCCCTTTTCAAAACCGGCTGTATGGTTTTTCAGGCCCGCCAGGGCACTGCCCCCGCCTTTATTTCCTCTCTGATCCACGATTATGTCCCGATCAGAGAGCTTCGCTCCTCCTCTAAATCTTTCCTGCAAATTCCACGTTTTAAGCGTAAAAAATGGGGTGGAGCAAATTTTTCAACTTTGGCTCCCACTTTCTGGAACTCCCTCCCTGATCACCTACGCTCGGCCACACAATATTCATCCTTCCGCAAAGATTTAAAAACGTTCTTGTTTCGACAGGCTTTTCCCTTGTAACCTGCTCATTTTTCTGTGCGCCTGGTTCACTCCGCCCTCAGTTGCTGGACCTACCACTATAGCGCCAAGAAACCGTATGGTGAACGCTGCGCTCTACAAATGTTTTAAATTCTAAAATTCTTAAATTCTTAGAACAATGTCCAAATGTACAAATACCTATCAAAAAAATAAATAAATAAATGGAGACAAACCAGAAAAAAATTAAGATCCTCTCATGGAACGTCAATGGCCTTAGAACAATTAACAGAAGGAGAAGAATCCTTGAATACTTGAAAGATATTGAGAGTGAAATAATTATATTACAAGAGACACATCTCCTAAGCACAGAATGGGATAAAATATTAAAAAATCTAAATTGGGTAGACGTCTGTGTATGCACTAATCAGGATTGCAATATTAAAGGAATAGCAATTATCTTTAAAAAATCCTTAAAAGCCAAGATCGAACATAAAGTAGTGGATAAAAAGGGAAGATGGGCTGTAACTAAAGTAAGAATAAACGATAATATACTCTCCATAGTCGGATACTACGGCCCTAATCTAGACGATCCGACTCCACTACAAACACTCTACTCTGAGTTGCTATCAATTTCTGCCCCTATAATACTAGGGGGAGACTTCAATATTATTCTTGATCCTAAAACGGACAGATCTCCCCCCAGCAAATATGCTAACTTACCAAAGATGAGGGAATGGATAGGCAACTATAAAAAAGATTTAAATTTGATTGATATGTGGAAAACAAAAGGAGACAACAGACATCCATTTACATTCCATAATAAAAAATTGGGACATAAATCCAGAATTGATTTTATCCTATTAAATAGAAGCTTACAGGAAAACGTTACAAGTATTGAACATCTGCCTGCGCACCTATCCGACCACTCTGCAGTACAACTAACCTTTTTAATGACAAATAAGAAAACACTACCTAGATGGACAGTTGATCGGACTCTTCTGACTAATCCGCAGGTTGCTGACGAATTAAAAACTACCTCCGCAAACTTTTTTGAGGACAACAAGGTAGGCACGACAAAACAAATAACCTGGGACGCCTATAAAGCAGTCATCAGAGGGAAAATACTAACCTTGGGGGCTCACAGATCGAAAATTAAAAAGCAGGAGATTAAAAACATGGAGGGCGACATTAAACTAGTAGAAGAACAAATAGCGTCAGCAAACAGACCAGAACTAAAAACTACATTAGAAAATAAAAGTCAACTATTAAAGGAAAACTTAATCGATTACTTAGAAGATATTGTGAGAAAAAAGTTGGAAGCCAGCAAACTGTCATACCACGAGTATGGGGAAGGTTGTGGGAAAATGCTGGCGTGGAGGACCAAAATAGATCAAACAAGAAATCAAATAACTTGCATTCAAAACCCCGATCAACTCGAATTAAGTTTTGACGATCTCACAATAAACCAACAATTCACAACCTTTTTCTCTAACTTATACAAAGAAGATTTAAGATCAACAATGGAAGAGTCCTCTAAATATCTAGACCCCATATCACTACCTACATTGACGGAGGAAGAGAAAATTGATTTAAATAGTGAAATTCGCACGGAAGAAGTGAGAGCTGCCATAAAAGATCTGAAAAAAGGCAAAGCTGCTGGCCCAGATGCCCTTCCGAACGAATTCTATAGAATAGTAAAGGAATCGGAAGTGGATCAGCTAACGGATTTAATGAATGCAATATATATTAATCAAGAAAAAATTCCCGACTCGTGGAATGAAGCAACAATCAATATCATCTTAAAACCTGGTAAAGACCCGAAACTCTGCGAATCCTACAGACCTATTTCACTGCTGAACTGCGACTATAAAATCTTTATGCAAGTTATGACAAAGAGGCTGGCTACTGTAATTCCAAAACTGATTAGTAAAGATCAGAAGGGCTTCATAAAAGGAAGACAAATTCACGAAATTACACATGAGTTGTTCGCGACCATAGATATAGCCATCAGCGGAAAAAAAACCCTCACCATAATCACCTTCGACGCAGCCAAAGCGTTCGACAGAGTTAATTGGACCTTTTTAAATCAAGTTATAAATAAATACAACCTGGGAAAAAACTTTGGTCATATGGTAGAAGAAATATACAAAATTCCAAAAGCAAAAATTTTAATTAACGGGAATTTAACCAATAATATTGAGATACAAAGAGGGACAAGACAGGGGTGTCCTCTGTCTCCACTCCTTTTTAATCTTTATATTGAACCACTTGCATGTATGCTGAGAAGTCATCCTCAAATAACGCCATTTAAACATCAAAAGTGGGAAAAAAAGTCGCACTATATGCAGATGATCTGATGGTATTCACAGATAACCTCGAAAATTCTAAAGAGGCAATAGAAGATACAATACTAAACTTTGGTAAAGTGTCAGGTTATTTAACAAACCAAACAAAAACGGAAGCCATGAGCTGGAACTCATATCCCACCACTTCATATAATAGGAATACAATAAAATATCTGGGAATCAATCTTGTAAAAGATCTGGAGAAAATCCCCCAACTAAATTTGGACAGAGTTCTTAAAGACTCAAGGAGATTGCTCAGAGTATGGAAATGCCTACCATTGACTTTCCTGGGAAAATCTAACATCATAAAAATGCTAATCTTGCCGAAATTCACATATCTATTCAACACCATCCCGTTAGAATTCAAGAAAAACGAGCTAAAGAAAATCCAAGGGGAGATATCCAGTTTTATATGGTCATCCAAGTGCATAAGAATCTCTGGGAATAAACTAAGGAGGAAAAAAGAGCACGGAGGTATTGCTAGCCCAGATCTTTTCGAATACTACAGAGCTTTCCAATTTAAAAATGTGAGATCTCTATTAGGAAAATACACTCTCTATCCGGTTTTCTTACAGAGTATGACAGACAAATCTGACCACTTCCTATTTAAGTTTGGCCACCCAAAGTTCTTCAAAAAAATAAAACTAAAGATTATACTCAACGCTGCAAAACTATGGTACCAAATCAGGAACACAGTAAAGATACCATACTACAGTTCCTTGGCTCCAATTTGGAACTCTCCAGGCACTCCAGACTGTTTAAAAGATTCCCTGGCCACACCACTAAAAACGGCAAAAATTGAATATTGGGGACAACTGCTGGTAGAGAACTGTATAATCACATGGGACCAAATATCCTTAATCACTAACTATTCCCTATCAAAATTTAAATATTATCAACTGACCAGCTGGGCCAAATCCTTAACAGAAACAAAAACCAGCAACGAAGATCTAGAAAGAGAAATATCCAAACCCACGCCAATAAAAAAAGAAATATCCAGGTGGTATTGGGCCTTCATAATGGCCGGCGAAGAAGAGTGCACGGTCCCTGACACAATATGGAAAAAAGCAATGCCGGGAATCAACTTACAACCTATTTGGCAAAAATCATTAGAAAACTGTTGGTCCATAATAAAACCAGCAAACCTGAAAAGAAATCACCTATTTACAGTTCACAGGTCATATTGGACTCCAAAAAAACTATCAAAATTTAAAGGAGCATCTATAAAATCGTGTCCAAAGTGCGGATTGGAGAAAGCAGATGATTTACACATGTTCCAAAAATGCCCAGCACTCTTCTCCTTCTGGCAGGAAACTGGTAAGACGATTAAAAAGGTATTGGGAACCCAAATCGAAGTAAGTACCATTTTAATTATTTTTGGGATTCACCTTACTAATGACATAGGATTGAGAAAACTGTCCAAAAAAACAAGAAAAACTACTGTTTATGTTAATAGTGCTAGCTAGGAGAGAGATCTGCTTAAATTGGATCAAACCAATCCCTCCCACTCATACAAATTGGCTAAACTCTATTATAAAAACTAACAAACTAGATAGGAAAGGGAAAGCAAGCAAGAAATCAGAATACTGGG
>NC_136067.1:1630751671-1630754171 GCF_964261635.1 Lissotriton helveticus
ATCGAATGTTTGGAGACCATAGAGTTACAAGAATCATCATTGCAGATTTTTAATGAGGAGATTCCAGATGAGATGATTGAAGAGGAAATTACTGATGAGGACATGTTACTAGTTCTTTCAAATTTAGAAAATTCAGAAGAATAAATTTATATTTAGAAATCAAAAATTGTTTGAGACATTATTCATTTTTATTTTTAATTTATGAGGTTGTAGCGAAGTGATTGTAGTATAAAATGAGACTTATAGTATAGAGTGCAACATTTTTATGTTACATGGTAAGTTTACTCATATTTACTTCCCTTCTTCCACTATATTATCTCCAATGTGTATTTGACATCTCTTCTTCATCTCCGGCCTCCTTTCTCTCACTGTGTGTCTCTGATGCATCTTATCGCTGCTATTTTGTGTAATTACAGAAGAGAGTAAAATAAAATAGTTCGGAACGTGAAAAGGGGGCAAAGTAGAGTACCCCTCACCCCCTAGGCCTTCTCAGGCGGTCCCAAAAGGATCAGTTTCTGCTTTCCTGAGAGATTATGGTATGAGTTCCATATACCACAATAATTTGCATTACAACATGCAAGATATATATCTCCTATTACCAACTTTTGGAGATATTCGCGCTAAGCGCGAATATCTCCAAAAACTAACACCTGCCCTGAGCAGTTCTTAGCCATGTTATCCAATGGGAGGTGGATAACATGGCTAAGAGCATTAGCTCGGTAATGCATGAATATCGCTGAGTTTTCAGCGATATTAATGCATTGTGGTCGTTTTTTATCGCATTTGCGATAAACCTTGATAATAGCAAGGTTTATCTTCGATAATTTCTGACGATGCTTAGCGGTAAAAAATTCGTTGGTAAGCATCGTTAGCGATAAATATCGCTTAACTTTGGTAATATGCACCAACGTCTGTTAACGTTCGATTCGAAGGAAATGAGGAAGTGTTGAAAAACATTGTTTGCGCCATCTTGCCTTTTTTGAAATGCCACACTTTTGTCGTGCACGGCAGCCATTTTAGATGCCTTGACCAGACCCACTCTCTGCACGCTGTCGATTCGTAGCATGGCTCCCCACCCTCGCAAGCATCTTCCCCAGGCACTGGTCACCCCCGCTCTCTGTGTTATGCATGGGCAATAAACCTCTCCCCATCTGCGCTGCTCTTCCCTGAGAATCACACTCTGTGCCCGCCCGACACCTCCCTTTCGCCCTATTCACTACCGCACCCTCTGACACTCCTCTTCCTCTGTGTCCGATTGTCCAGGCTATCAGCTAGCCCTGCAGATGTAGTTTATGGCCCCAGCTGTAAAGAATCACCCCTCTTCAAAGGAGTTATAGTAGATCAAGGCCCACACCCGATGAGATCCGTCACACCACACGTGTTCCTACTATCTGAAAACCATCCTGTATTCTGATTGGGGAGGGGACCGAGCCTGAAGCGGAAGATTCCAGGGATGACTCTTTGTACATCAAAGTTTTTACATTTATGTGTCACATTAAAAATATATAGCACTCCAACAAAGTAGTAGGATTATAAAACTTTAATAACTTATAAATATATACAACAAAACAAAAACAGTAAAAACATTTAAACAACGAAGAGACCGTGGCAATTTCTTTTGAATTATCCAATACATTTATTGAAATTGACAGCACCAATAATGAAATTTTCTCACAAGGAGGAGATGACTTGAATGATTTTTTTGATCAATCTCTTGATGGCGAATTTATCGAATGTTTGGAGACCATAGAGTTACAAGAATCATCATTGCAGACTTTTCATGAGGAAATTCCTGATGAGGACATGTTACTAGTTCTTTCAAATTATGAAAATTCAGAAGATGTTGCTTGGGGGTGGGTCGTCAGTAGCAGTCTGTTGTGCGAATAGTTCCAAGGCAGCAGAACGCGCTGAAATCTAGATGGCACAAAGGTGATGTCTAGTAAGTTGCCGCCCAGCAAATAACGGTGTGGGGCGCCGCGGGGGTGAGTGAGTCCAGTAGGCACCACAGGTATTCTTACCGGCATTGCAGAATTACTGCTGGGGACAATGCCTGTGCTGTAGCAGGGTCACAGCAGAAACAAAAAGGATTCTGTTGAAGATGTTGTTGGTTTTCAATTTGAAAACAGTTCTGGTGTCAACTGCTATGCTAATGTAGTGGTTAATGTTTTGTTTTCTCTAGAAAATGTAAAAGAGGGGGAGGCAGTCCAAAGTTCTGGTAAAAGGGCAAAGGAAAGGATCGGTGGTTTGAACTATCAGTCAAAAAGGGGAGGGGGTGCAACAATTTTTCCTACCGGGTCACAGTGTGCTTTCACCGGAACTGAGGTTTGCAGGATTCTAGTAATTCAAAGTGAGGCTGGCGCCAGCATGGGAGCGCCGACGTCCCGCGGATACAGTTTCGTCACTCCACGGGCGATCATGGCAGTCATTCCCCATCGGGGGTGTCTGCGGGGGTCGGAGACTCCCGCGGCTCCTCTAGAATCTTCAAGGTCGTGGAGGACTA
>NC_136067.1:1630759171-1630771671 GCF_964261635.1 Lissotriton helveticus
AACTATAGCCCAATGACAGAATGTCCCAGAGTGTTCTAAAGAACAACTAGAACGCTAACAGTCTTACTTATGACAAAAGTATGGCACACCTGAAGTCATCTTGATTGGAATAAAGTGGTAACACTTAATACATTTAATTTGAAAAGGAACAAAATGAGGGGTTTAATTTTGCCATAGAAATTTTATATATATATATATATATATATATATATATATATATATATATATATATATGTATATATATATATATATGTATATATATATATATATATATATATATATATATATATATATATATATATATATATTCACTGAAAAAACCATAGGTTTCACACCAGTTATAGTTAGGAATTAGCATTTAAAAAACCTATTAAATTCACTGAAAAAACCATAGGTTTCACACCAGTTATAGTTAGGTGGAAATTTTACTCGCATTAAACCATTGAAATTCCCACGTTATAGTTAGTTGGACTCACTATAACTTGCGCGTGCAATGCACTGCTGATGACGTCACATATTACATCACTCATGACATGGTCAGTGACATCACTCATGATATCACTGATGACATCTCAAATGACATCACTGATGACATCATCCAGTGAATGTGTATCTTTCTGAAAAATAAATATTTTTTATATATGTATATCTAAAGGTTGATGGAAGAATAAATGGGTAAATAAATGTCTAAATGGATGTTTTTTTGTGTAAAATTGATTGGTTAACTGACTTATTAAATGTATCTTAGTGAATACATATATTAGCGAGTAATGTTTAAATATTTAAATATCTGTATCTGTGTCTCACTTTGTGTATAAGTGGCTGCATGGGTTGGTGAGTAGCTACATGAGTGTGTATATGGGTTATTAGTTGTTTTTTTGAGTATCAGTATCAGTGTCTGTATGGTTCGGTGGGGGATATTACTTAGAGCACAGATGCATGAATGAGTGACTCACTATTTGTATGTATTTTGAAGACAGCATGTGTGCAAGACTGTATGGGTGGATGAGTGTGTGTATGGGTGGGTTAGTGAGTATGTGTTTTTATAATTGATTGTTTATGAGAGTAAATATGTTTCCGTTTCTGTAGAAGTATGTGTAGTGGTGTGTATATAGCAGTATAATCAAATAAATGTTTTTTGATAGTTTATTTGCATGTGTGAATTTGTGTGTGAGTAACTATATGGATGAGTATTAGTGTGTAACAGGATGTATAGGTGTATGAGTACATATGATGAGTAAGTACATGCATGAGTGACTATATAGAACTGTTGGTGAATGAGTGGATGTGTATGTAGATGTTGGAATTACCTAATAAGTTGTTGTAATTGATATTGGTTTCTCCTTTTTTAAGAAAATGTTAGTTTCTATTTTTGAATGTGTGTGTCAAAGGTTATTTTATGCTGATAGGAGGTCTGCCACTTTGTCACAAGGATGTTGTCATCAGTGATGTCATTTGAGATGTCATCAGTGATGTCATGAGTGATGTAATATGTGACGTCATCAGCAGTGCATTGCACGCGCAAGTTATAGTGAGTCCAACTAACTATAACGTGGGAATTTCAATGGTTTTATGCGAGTAAAATTTCCACCTAACTATAACTGGTGTGAAACTTATGGTTTTTTCAGTGAATATATATATATATATATATATATATATATATATATATATATATATATATATATATATAGAGATATATATATACACACACACACACACACACATATATATTCACTGAAAAAACCATAGGTTATAGACCATATATAGTTAGGAATTAGCATTTACAAAACCTTGAAAATTCACTGAAAAAACCATAGGTTATAGACCATATATAGTTAGGAATTAGCATTTACAAAACCTTATTTTACTCACACAAAACCATTGAAATTCCATATATAGTTAGTTGCACTAACTATATATCGCGCACCCGCAATCCACTGCTGATGATGTCACATATTACATCATTCATGACATGGTCAGTGACATCACTGATGACATCACTGATGACATCTCAAATGACATCACTGATGACATCACTGATGACATCACTGATGACAACATACAGTGACTGTATGTTTCTGTAAAGTTAAAATGTGTCTTACATATTGAAGAATGAGTGGAAGTATAAGTGTCTGGACAAAGGATTTAGTAGGTGCATGACTGAATGTATGAGTGAGTGATGAAGTATAAGTGTCTGGACAAAGGATTTAGTAGGTGCATGACTGAATGTATGAGTGAGTGATTAAATGTGTCTCACTGAGTGCATGGGTTAGTGACTAAACTGTCTTAATTTGTGCATCATTATGTCTGTTGTTCTGTAAACTGCTGCATGTGTTGATCAGTAGCTATATGATTAACTATATGGGTTACTGATTGATTGTCCAAGTATTTGTATGGGAGACTGAGTGTGTGTGTGGCTGGCTGGGAGGTGTGTGACTCTGTGCAGATCAATGTGTACTTGTATCAATGATTGTATAAGAAGGTAAGTATGTGTTAGTATATGTTTGAAAATGTAAGGTGCTCTATGTTTAACTGTATAGACAAGAAAATGGAAGTGTCATTGATTCTTTACAGGACTGACTAGGTGTGTGAGTAACTCCATGGATGAGTGGCAGACTGTGAGTGTCTGTATAGGTGTATGAGTGCATATGATAGTGTTGTAAAGATGAGTGATTGTATGTATGAATGATTGTATGGGTGAATGAGTGAATGTGTGTGTAGACATAGGAATCAGTGAGTGCGTATGTAGTAACTAGTATTGGTGTGTCAATGGTTTCAAAAATTATACTCTGTATTTAACACTGGGTGAAACAGAGGTTATATTAAAATGTGAGGAGATGCATTGTATTGTCACATGAATGATATCATCAGTGATGTGGTCATTGATGTCAAATGAGATGTCATCAGTGATGTCATTTGAGATGTCACTGACCATGTCATGAATGATGTAATATGTGACATCATCAGCAGTGGATTGCGGGTGCGCGATATATAGTTAGTGCAACTAACTATATATGGAATTTCAATGGTTTTGTGTGAGTAAAATAAGGTTTTGTAAATGCTAATTCCTAACTATATATGGTCTATAACCTATGGTTTTTTCAGTGAATTTTCAAGGTTTTGTAAATGCTAATTCCTAACTATATATGGTCTATAACCTATGGTTTTTTCAGTGAATTTCATTGGTTTTTTAACAGCTAATATCTGTAGCTGTAAAATGTATTCTTCTTTAAATCCAAAAATATATTTTATATGTTTATGAATAATTTTTTTTTTAAATATTTTTTTTCTTCGTTCCCGCTTCGCGAATCGGGAAGCTTCCCGTTAGCTGACCTTGATGCCGCGAAATAGACCGCGAGCCGGTAAACGTTTCTTTACCGCAACTGCCGCGTTAGAAAACAACATCGTGACGCCTCCCGTCCGCATGACGTTTCACGTTGTCGCGTGATACGTCATATGACGTGCTACGTTAGCGAACTGGTACGCGAAGCGAGTCGCAAAGCGCAGGTTTCTGGAAGCAAACCGGGAGGCCCTGCAAAGCGCTTAACGTAAACACAGCAGGTCATGTGACTTGGTAATAACACTTTTCATTGGTTCATTTCACTTTTGGTTTCCTAATGATGTAAGACTAGGTCATATAATATAAAATGAACACTTTTCATTGGTTGAGAACTCTTGTTTTTCCCAAATGATGAAAATCCCTCCTTCTTTCCTCACTCTGACTTTCATCTTTGTGAGAGAAAGACCCTTTGTTACCAGTGAGCAATGGCTTCTTTAGTAGCTTCAGCTGGTGCTTCCCCACCACCTCCACCACATCCAAGGAAGAGTGGACCACCTGCTCAAGTTATAATTCAACAAGAAGAGGAAGAAGAGGAACAGGACGACGAGCACGAAGAGAGGCAGTTTTTGCCTGAGGAGCCCAGGACGTCTCACCGGAAAGAAAACTTCATTTGGCAATTTTTTAAAATTCCCAAAGGTCAGAAAAAAGTAAATGCAAGATACGTAACTTGCCTTATATGTCAAGATAGACTGTCCAGAGGGACCGAGAAAAAATACAGTTTCGGAAACTACACAATGCATCGCCATATGACTAGGTGGCATCCTAACAACTACAGTGCTGCACAGTTTCGGAACGACCTAGATAATCTCCCTATTATGGCCAGAAGATCTGTTGTACCGGAAGTAACGGGACCAGAGGGCAGGGAGATAGTGCCAAATATACAAATGAGATTTGGTGAAGTAAAACACGTCTGCGTACATTGCGATGGATTCATTTGCTACGGAGAAAGAAGCATCACTCTGATCAACAGAGCTATTGACTATCATATGCAAGTTTGTACGAAACGCCCAAAATAATAAATACTTGTTTTTTGTTTTGTTGCTCCTGTTGAGCCCTTTACAATGAATCGTTTTCATTGCCCCCTCCAAGAAAAACCCAAAAAAATATAAAACTGTTCAGAAAAATTCAAAAAAAGTAAAAAAATGTTCAGAAAAATAATTAAAAAAATATAAAACAACAAAAACAATAAAAAAAAAGTTCTTTTCAGAACTACCTCCCCGTTATTAAAAAATTGGTACAATATTTGGAACTGTGCCAACCTCTATTTCTCGTAGTTCGCTTCCCAGTTCGCTCGCCGGTACGCGAACCGGAAGTGAACCAAAAAATTTTTTTAAAAAAAAGAACAGTAAGTATAAGGGAAGGAAACAGACACTTATGTTAAAAGAAAGACAGCTATAAGGGAGTAAACTAGAGATACTATTACCCGTAATCCACTGCTGATGATGTCACATATTACATCATTCATGACATGCTCAGTGACATCATCAGCAGAGGATTGCGGGTTTTTTGGCAACGTGCCTTATCCACGGTTTAATAACGCTGCCTTTTGCTTTATATAAGTTTTCAAATTGTATGAAATATATACCAATAGGTCGTTATGAACCTTTAGGTAGTGCTTTTCTTCATGAGGTCTGGTCGCTTCCATACACATACAGATGTTTCAAAGATGATCAAGAAGTTTATCTGAATGGAGAGGAATGCACTGAGACGCCACATCATTCACTAATGTGTAGGCACATACAGTTACACGGTTCATGCAACAAACACCGACCAAATATGGCTTGCGTGTTGCAAGGCACGCCAGTTCCTACTATCATCCCCACGTTCAAGTTGTTGGAAAATGGTAGTTATTTGATGCTCAATAATGAAGATTGTTCTGGGTTAATTAAAAGTATTCCTTTTATCGTAACAGTAAGTGAACGGGTTATTTGCTGCAGAAATGTTCTATTTCCTCCCACACATGAACATAGGGAGTTTTCAATCTCGCCACAAATACCAACCTTGGGAGCAGATTTCAACGGCATGGCAAGAATAAGAGCTCTTTTGTCTCAGAGAGAGGTGGCCTTGAGTTCGGCCCGTGAAACTTTCGTGCTTCACATAGCGAACACCCGTACAGAGGTGCAGACCCTTTTCAATACAGATTTGCCTTTCCATTTCAGCAAGATGGTTCGGACTATCTTTAACGCGTCCTCCACAAAGGCCCTGGCGCACTTTTTTAAAGTTGTTACCAGTGGTCTCGTGACTTCATTTGAGAAAATCTTTGGAGTCATCCCTGCTTTCTTTCATTCTATTTTTTCCACTCTGCTTCGTGGGTTCCCATTTTTACTTGCATTACCAGCGGACGCTCTTGTGCTTTTTTACATTTTTAAATATGGATGTCCCTCCTGTGCAAGCTCCCGCCCTGCAGCTGCTGACATTGTTCCGCAATCGCATGCTAGAATATTATGGCACAATGCCGTTGGCGATATTAAGCACGGCATATGGATTATCTTTTCGATTCTCCTACTTCACCTGTGTCCAGCCTGTATTTCACTGCCTGACCTGTGATTTCGATTGGGCCATTGATTTGTGTCTCTGCGGACCGGTTTCTCCTGACGTCGACTTTAATCAGCTGATGACTCCTATCATTACTCACGAGTTGGTTTGTCCTGGCGAAAGGATTATGGCTGTGGCATTGATGCATGGACTAATTGGTCCCTGGAATTTACTGGCGGCAACACAGTCTTTCTTGGAACAGAGCTTTCTTGAAAACCCACCGAGCTGTCCTCTGATGGTGATAGAGGATCCGGTTCTGGGAGAGCACGTATGTTCTTTTCCGCTTTTAAATTGGATGGCTGAACTCTTTTCGGATGAAGACGGTGACTTCCTATTGGAGGCTGTTGCAGCTTATTTTGCATACACAGTTATGTCATAGACCTTTTTCATGTTTGATATGCTGAGTACTAGCATTTCATTGACAATTCATTGACTTATTTGTCAAGTTTTTATTATTTAGCTTGCCTATTGGCTTAAGACTCGATAAAGTACTTGGCTGTTTTATTTTTCTTTAGCATTAAATTTTCCTAGTTTTTAATGCTTTACCTTGCGGACCGTCCACATATAAACTTGCAATCTGCTCTCATGAGATGGCACTTCTATTATCTTATTCAGTTCGTTTCCGGATCATGGGGAGGTGTCATCTAGGTCCTGGATATCTTTACACCGTGTTAAGTTAGCATGGGCTCATTACCGGTTTAAACGCCATTTTTCCTTTTTTGCAACTTCTGCACACGACACTTAGTTGTTGCTTTAGCTTTCAACCTAGTAGTTCATCGTGGTTTACATGAGAATAATATGTTCTTGCTCTACTATCTGCTTTGCTTGTTAAACTATATCTGTACAGCGAGTGCTGAAGTTTCAAGAACAACACGATACAGAATTGTTATGAGGTCTGATCTCCACGACTTCATACTCATAACATAAGTGCAACTTCTGCCAATTCTGGGCATGAGGCGGGTTTTATATTGCTTTGCCGAACACACATACACAACAGTTGATGCGGTTCACATGAAGAGAGAGCTGGTGTATGCTGATGTGATTCCTTCAAATCTAAGACACTAAAGTATGGGCACGCCCTAAACCAACACAAAGAGACCTTCTTAGCAAATAATATAATATGTGTATTAGGGAGGGTGAGATATAAGCAGCCGCGGGCCGTGGAGGGAGTTACGGTGGGGCAGGGAGGCGGGGAGGGGGAGGGGCAGGGTGGAGCCCTCTCCACCCTGCCCCTCCCCCTCCCCGCCTCCCTGCCCCACCGTAACTCCCTCCACGGCCCGCGGCTGCTTATAAGTGTTGCTAACTCTTATTCATTTACAGCATGTTAACATACTGTCACCATTCGCTTTTTATGTTTATTTATTTATTTATTTATTTATTTCGCATACTTTTATAGCGCAGACCTGTCACCCAGAGGGCATCCTGGCGCTTTGATCAGAGAACCCATCGCACAAGACTAGAGCAGACGCGCAGCCATTACTTAGGAAAGAGATGAGTTTTTAAGGCTTTCCTGAATGGAAGATAGTCCTTGCAGCTCCTGAGAGTGAGTGGGAGAGAATTCCACAATTTAGCTGCCGCCACTCTAAATGAGCGGCCGCCCATCCTCACTCTTTGAAACCTGGGCACCACCAGAAGGTGAGCCGATGACGACCGCAGAAGCCGTGGGGCAGAATACCATGCAAACATGTTTTGTAGTGGAAGGGGGCCTAAGAGGTGAACCGCTCTGAATACCAAGCAGGCCGCTTTGAATTGGACCCGTAGTTCTACCGGGAGCCAGTGCAAGTCACGAAGCGCCAGAGTAGAGGAGCTGGTTCTGGGACGTGAAAGGGCCAGTTTAGCAGCCATATTCTGCACCCTCTGCAGTTTCCCAATCAGATTTTTTGGGGCCCCCAAAAGGAGGCCGTTACAGTAATCCAGCCGACTTAAAATAGTCCCACGGACTACCTCCGGCCTGGATCGAGCAGGAAGCAGAGGCAAGACTCTGCGAAGCATGCGGAGCAGCATCATACATGTTCCCGTGGTTTTGTTAACATGTAGGTCAAGTTGTAAATTAGGGCCGAACATGACCCCTAAATTACGGGCTGACTCCGATGCCGACACCGGTTCGGAAAAAGCGCTGGGCCAGAAGTCGGTGGGTAAGGCCCGCGGGATCCGATCCGTGGAACAGTGGAGCACCTCCGTCTTCGAGCTATTAAATTGCAAAGAATTTGCTTGAAGCCAATCCGCTGTAGCTGCCATGCAGCGATGGAAGGTGTTCAGCGAGATTGCATTGCTTCCTTCCAAGGAAAACACCAGCTGAGTGTCGTCGGCATAATTAAATGCCGAGACCCCAAAAGATTTTATTAGCTGGACAAGTGGTCGGAGGTACAGGTTAAACAATAGCGGGCTGATGGCCGAGCCCTGTGGCACCCCCTGTCCGATTTTCCTTGGCTCCGAGCTGAAAGGCGGAAGTGACACCAGCTGTTGCCTGCCCTCGAGGTATGACATCAGCCAGTCTCTGGCCCCCTCGCAAATCCCGCACTCTTCCAGCCTCTGAACCAGGGTCCGATGGCAGACCGTGTCGAACGCGGCCGACATGTCGAGCAGTACCAGAAAGGCTGCCCGACCACTGTCGACACGCGAACGCAGGTTATCCAACACGGTCACAAGTGCGGTCTCCGTCCCGTGACCAGGTCGGAAGCCAAACTGGGCCTCATCGAACCACCCAATGTGTTCCAGATAGCCGGAGAGAGAGCGAGTTACCCATTTCTCCAAGATCTTGATTGGAAAGGGAAGCAGGGAAATCGGCCTGTAGTTGGAAAGGACAGCTGGATCCAGGGTTGGCTTTTTTAGCAGAGGCGACACCACTGCTAGTTTCCAGCAGCCCGGAACAGAAGCCGATTCCAGAGATTGGCGACAGATTGAAAACAGAGGCGGGAACAGTTCTTCCTGAAAAGTTTTCCAAAATTTGGGGGGCAGTGGATCGAGCGGAGATCCAGATGACACCGAACAAGCCGTTTTGCAAAATTCTTCAAAGGACGGGAGAGGGAAGGAATCCAACCGCGGTGGTGAGATGATCAGATCGCCCGCCCCAAAGGCCGCCGCGGCCGACTGGGGTCGACTGGGTGAACAGCCCGGAGCTCCCACGCCGGCTGGCTGGGGTCGACTGGGCTGCCCCCCCGGAGCTCCCACACCAACTGGCTGGGGTCGACTGGATAAACTGCCCGGAGCTCCCAGATCGGCGACACTTGTGCTCCATTGGGGTCGACTGGACTGCTCCACCGGAGCTCCCTCGCCAACCGGCCGGGGTCGACTGGGTGAGCAGGCCGGAGCTCCCAAATCAGAGACACTAGTGCCTCTCTGGGGTCGACTGAGCTGCTCCACCGGAGCTTCCACGCCAACTGGCTGGGGTCGACTGGGAGAGTTACCCGGAGCTCCCAGATCAGAGACAACAGTGCTTGTCAGGGGTCGACAGGGCTGCTCGCCCGGAGCTCCCGTATCCGTCGGTTGGGGTCGACTGGGTGAGCTGACCGGAGCTCCCAGAACAGAGACAGCAGTGCTTGTCTGGGGTCGACTGGACTGCTCACCCGGAGCTCCCATAGCCGTCGGTTGGGGTCGACTGGGTGAGCCGCTCAAAGCGCCCAGATCCAGAACCCTGATGACCCTCTGGGGTTGGCTGCCCGAAGCTCCCCGCCCCCTGTCAGAAGGGCTCGCAAGGCAGGCCTCCTCAGTTGCAGGAAGTGTTAGGCCAGCCAGGATCTTAGCGGTCTTCTCCTCGAAGGCCAGCGCCAGCGAGTCGCATAAAGCCTGAGAGGCTCGCACGGAGTTAGCCGCGCAGACCGGATGGGACAAATCTTTAACAATCTTAAACAAGGCTTGAGATTTATTAGGCGCCTGTAATAAGGATGTTTGTATAAAAGACGTCTTGGCCTGCTTGATCTGCTCCTTGTAACCTCTCAATGCGGCAGAAGGAGGAGTAGCTGTCTTCCACTGAGTTCCCCAGGCCAAAGTTGGCAGATATCAACGAGGGTAGAGGCGCTAGACTAAGCAGTCTAGACCACGGTCGACCCACTTGCGAGAGTCCCACCCCTGAAACCTCAGAGGGATTGTTCCCAAGGCATAGGGAGAAGACCACCAGCGCGTGATCCGTCCAATATTGGACTACGATGTCAATGATCACCGCCAAGTGGGCGCCCGCAAAGATGAGGTCGAGCATATGACCACCCCTGTGAGTCGGGGAGCCAACCAGTTGTTGCAGGTGGATATCGGCCAAAGCCTGGCAGAGTGAGGTAAAAGCTCCATCTAAAGGGCCCCCCTGCCAGAGATTAAAATCTCCCAGGACAAGTAGATTAGAATGAGTGTTGGAAAGATCATACACTAGGTCCAGGAACTCCGGCAGCGACGAGGCCGAACCCGGCGGTCTATAGCATAACACGCCAGATAGCAGCGTTCTCTCTGGGTTACTGAATGAAAAACCCATAAGCTCGAAACCCGAAACTTCGCCGATTTTAAGCTGAGAGACATCCAGCTGTTCACGGAAAATAATACCAATTCCGCTACTTGTGTACTAGTACTATTATGTACTAGTAACTATGCTGGTAATTTTGCTACTGATAATATGTGTACTTGTATTATCTAACATACTACGCCTGAGAAGACGGCATTAGTAAATAAACATTTCAAATACACATGTGTTCTTCTTAACTCCATGTTCTGGTTTCTAAGAAATATATAACGACCGACTGTTCATGAGTTCCACGTATCCTGAGGTACTATAAGTTCATATTCTGGATTGTCTAAACATTGAGAGTTTGTTATATCAAATGTGACACTGTACCTAGCTTGCTAAGGGGTTTTGATTACTAAGGTGAGTTCTGGGACACTTTAATTCGCCGAGGTTCCAATCCTCTGTCCACAGTTCTGTGTGAGAACAGAAACCCTGCGACAGGGGCACCCCTGAGCCTTGCTGGAGCTTCATCACACTTGCGATACAACTCCAGCAATGCGCCACCTTTACGGCACAGATACGTCACGCATCTGTGCTGTTTTTGCCCCATGATGCGCCGCATTGTAAATGCAGCACACCATAGGTGACGGAACAGCGGCACAGAATGACTAACACATCCCTGGTGATGCGCCAGTCATCATAAATCTATCCCTATGCTTCTTATCTTGTTAGAGATGAACCGCCATATGTATCATCAAAGTTTTTTGCATTTCCTAAATAGCGAACTTTAAGGAATAAATAGCGATTCTTTACCATTCCTAGTTTGCGATGACCTATTTGCTAATTACAAATTACCCATTCATTTCCATGCAGCAGGAGGCCCATAGGAATGAAGGTGCAATTTGCGATTAGCAATTACCTCATCGCAAATTACGAATTTTTCCGAGGGTGCAGGGGTGTCTCAAGAACACCCTGCTGCACCCCCGAAAAAGAAATTTGGGGGCATATGGCGCACATAAATTTTGAAAACATTCCTTTACCTCAAAAACGCTTTTCTTTTTTTTTATATATTCATACTTTGAGTTTCAAAACAGTCTCAGAAACACACCAATTTGTCTTCAGCAGAGCAAAAGGTATGCACTCCAGAGTCTGCAGCTATCAAAAGCACAGAAATGCTGTAATTCCTCACACATATCTCTCATGTCACACCAATCAAAACTCTTCCCTCACTTTTTTTCAAAGCAAAACCCTGCCCCCTCTCTGCTTTTTCTGCATAGCAACCACCTCTTGCAAAACCTCTGGTGTTTCCAAGTTCACACAACAATGTTGCAATTGAACTCTGAACTCTCAGTGCACCTGCATATCCAGAGCATTCTTTCATTTAATGATTTTTTCTTCGCCACTCAAAATACATCTTTCAACGAACTCATCCATGCACACTAACTTTCTGTTTTCAGCAATCAAAATCCACCAATCACTCTTACTGCTTCATTAACACAGAAACTCCTCAGTTTTTTTCATTTTACACTCTCATTTTTTCAACTGCCATTTCATTGCCACACTTCATCTGACTGCAGCAGAACCTTCTCTCGCCATGTTTTCTGTCTGGATTGTTGGACATAGTTATATCTATTGGGCTCAAAGGTACGCTGAAAACAGGAATTTACCTAACCTCAATTTACAAGATGTGGAAATTAAGTGGTTTGGCCACAGAGGATTAAAATGTCACCAATTGATACCATTGGTGAAAACCTTTATGCATTTGCCAAAACCTGACCTGTTAATTGTGCACTGTGGAGGTAATTATTTGGGCACTTTGACTGGGGTAGGTCTGGAAATGCTTTTAAAGGACACCTTTGAGCAATTGATGGCACTTTTTCCTCAGACTGCCTTGGTATATTTAAATATATGCCAAAGACAAAAATGGAGGTGGTCGAACCAATTTTGTCCACAAATTGAGAAATCGAGGAAGCATGTAAACAAATGTGTTTCAGCTTACATGAGAGACCATGGAATGGGCTCCCTGTACAACAATAACTTGCGTTACTACATGCAAGATATCTACAGAGGAGATGGAGTTCACTTCTCAGATGAGGGCAACAGAATTTTCACTCTGAATTTAAGACTGTGCATTGGTACCTACTTATAAGTACCTAAATGTACCATAAACCCAAAAGCTCTTCTCAGAGCTACCCTACA
>NC_136067.1:1630774171-1630779171 GCF_964261635.1 Lissotriton helveticus
AAAATTGCATGGGGAAAACACATTTGAAAGTGTTGAAATTTAGAACCAATTAAAATGTTACTTTGGTTTTGTATTTGTGTGTGATGAAAGTTAATTGGTTATGTATATATGTCAAATGAGAGGAAACCACAGCCATTTTGTGATACTACTGTCTGAGGTACATTTGTGAGGAATTTTTGGTGGTGAATTTCTGGTGTTTGATTTACACAGTACTAACACTTCTGCTACTTTTAAAAAGGTGAGTTGTTAATTTGTAAGGGGAACTATGTTGTACACTTGAAGATAATTTGAAAAATGTTTTCTGTTATTTATTTGCAGTCCTTCTGTTATACTAAATACTTGATGAAGTTAGTTTTATATTATGTATTACTAAAAACGATAAATGAAAGTGATTATTTTTTTCTGCAATTTACAGCAAGCAATTTCAAAATAAAATGGCTCACAATGAAGAGACCGTGGCAATTTCTTTTGAATTGTCCACTACATTGATTGAAATTGAGAGCACCAATAATGAAATATTGTCACAAGGAGGACATGACTTGTATGATTCCATTAGATTGATTGAAATGGACAGCACCAAGAATGAAATATTGTCACAAGGAGATGACTTGAATGATTCCACTACATTGATTGAAATTGAGAGCACCAATAATGAAATATTGTCACAAGGAGGAGATGGCTTGTATGATTCCATTAGATTGATTGAAATGGACAGCACCAAGAATGAAATATTGTCACAAGGAGGAGATGACTTGAATGATTCCACTACATTGATTGAAATTGAGAGCACCAATAATGAAATATTGTCACGAGGAGATGACTTGAATGATTCCACTACATTGATTGAAATGGACAGCACCAATAATGAAATATTGTCAGAAGGAGGAGATGACTTGAATGATTTTTTTGATCAATCTCTTGATGGCGAATTTATCGAGTGTTTGGAGACCATAGAGTTACAAGAATCATCATTGCAGACTTTTAATGAGGAGATTCCAGATGAGATGATTGAAGAGGAAATTACTGATGAGGACATGTTACTAGTTGTTTCAAATTTAGAAAATTCTGAAGAATAAATTTATATTTAGAAATCAAAAATTGTTTGAGACATTATTTATTTTTATTTTTAATTTATGAGGTTGTAGCGAAGTGATTGTAGTATAAAATGAGACTTATAGTATAGAGTGCAACATTTTTATGTTACATGGTAAGTTTACTCATATTTACTTCCCTTCTGCCACTATATTATCTCCAATGTGTATTTGACATGTCTTCTTCATCTCCGGCCTCCTTTCTCTCACTGTGTGTCTCCGATGCATCTTATCGCTGGTATTTTGTGTAATTACAGAAGAGAGTAAAATAAAATAGTTCGGAACGTGAAAAGGGGGCAAAGTAGAGTACTCCTCACCCCCTAGGCCTTTTTAGGCGGTCCCAAAAGGATCAGTTTCTGCTTTCCTGAGAGATTATGGTATGAGTTCCATATACCACAATAACTTGCATTACAACATGCAAGATATCTATCTCCTATTACCAACTTTTGGAGATATTCGCGCTAAGCGCGAATATCTCCAAAAAGTAACACCTGCCCTGAGCAGTTCTTAGCCATGTTATCCAATGGGAGGTGGATAACATGGCTAAGAGTATTAGCTCGGTAATGCATGAATATCGCTGAGTTTTTAGCGATATTCATGCATTGCGGCCGTTTATTATCGCATTTGCGATAAACCTTGATAATAGTAAGGTTTATCTTCGATAATTTCTGACGATGCTTAGTGGTAAAAAATTGGTTGGTAAGCATCGTTAGCGATAAATATCGCTTAACTTTGGTAATATGCCCCAACGTCTGTTAACGTTCGATTCGAAGGAAATGAGGAAGTGTTGAAAAACATTGTCTGCGCCATCTTGCCTTTTTTGAAATGCCACACTTTTGTCGTGCACGGCAGCCATTTTAGATGTCTTGACCAGACCCACTCTCTGCACGCTGTCGATTCGTAGCATGGCTCCTCACCCTCGTAAGCATCTCCCCCAGGCACTGGTCACCACCGCTCTCTGTCTTATGCATGGGCAATAAACCTTCCCCCATCTGCGCTGCTCTTCCCTGAGAATCACACTCTGTGCCCGCCCGACACCTCCCTTTCGCCCTATTCACTACCGCACCCTCTGACACTCCTCTTCCTCTGTGTCCGAATGTCCAGGCCGGTCCTAGGCTATCAGCTAGCCCTGCAGATGTAGTTTATGGCCCCAGCTGTAAAGAATCACCCCTCTTCAAAGGAGTTATAGTAGATCAAGGCCCACACCCGATGTGATCCGTCACAGCACACGCGTTCCTACTATCTGAAAACCATCCTGTATTGTGATTGGGGAGGGGACCGAGCCTGAAGCGGAAGATTCCAGGAATGACTCTTTGTACATCAAAGTTTTTACAATTATGTGTCACATTAAAAATATATAGCACTCCAACAAAGTAGTAGGAATATAAAACTTTAATAACATATAAATATATACAACAAAACAAAAACAGTAAAAACATTTAAACAACGAAGAGACCGTGGCAATTTCTTTTTAATTATCCAATAGATTTATTGAAATTGACAGCACCAATAATGAAATATTCTTGTCAGTAGCGGTCTGTTGTGCGAATAGTTCCAAGGCAGCAGAACGCGCTGAAATCTAGATGGCACGAAAGTGATGTCTAGTAAGTTGCCGCCCAGCAAAAAACGGCGTGGGGCGCCGCGGGGGTGAGTGAGTCCAGTAGGCACCACAGCTATTCTTACCGGCATTGCAGAATTACTGCTGGGGACAATGCCTGTGCTGTAGCAGGGTCACAGCAGAAACAAAAAGGATTCTGTTGAAGATGTTGTTGGTTTTCAATTTGAAAACAGTTCTGGTGTCAACTGCTATGCTAATGTAGTGGTTAATGTTTTGTTTTCTCTAGAAAATGTAAAAGAGGGGGAGGCAGTCCAAAGTTCCGTTAAAAGGGCAAAGGAAAGGATCGGTGGTTTGAACTATCAGTCAAAAAGGGGAGGGGGTGCAATAATTTTTCCTACCGGGTCACACTGTGCTTTCACCGGAAGTAAGGTCTGCAGGATTGTAGTAATTCAAAGTGAGGCTGGCGCCAGCATGGGAGCGCCGACGTCCCGCGGATACAGTTTCGTCACTCCACGGGCGATCATGGCAGTCATTCCCCATCGGGGGTCGGAGACTCCCGCGGCTCCTCTAGAATCTTCAAGGTCGTGGAGGACTACGGTGGTGGAGTCAACCAGTGACCGGGCCATTTCTTTATGTTGGGCCCGCTCTTGCCAGGTCGACCGCCATTTTGAGAGTTCGGCAGCTACCGGCGATCGCGGGGTCACATGAGCGGACGGGCTCCACCCTGCCGGGCGAGACGTTGCAGCATGGCCACAGTGGAAGAACCGTTATCTAGGTCGTTCCGAAACTGTGCAGCACTGTAGTTGTTAGGATGCCACCGCCTGGAGCGCTGAGGGTGCAGCTGGGAAGCCTCCACCTGGGGAGGCGGGAGAGGCCTGTTCGCACCGTCTCTCCCTCCCAGTGCACCCCACGGCGTCTCGCTTGAGATTTGTTATGGCCGGACCAGGCGATGAGGACGAGGGGGGGGTCGGAGGCATGTGCAAGACATCCCCCTCCAGTGTTGTCGCAGCCATTATAAAAGAAAGAAGTGTCCCGTCCGTCTTCGGGCCGGGCTTCCGGTGGATGTCGGCCGGACGCCCCTGGCTCTGGCCCCATGAACGGGTTTCTTGGTTTATCGGCTGCAGCCGGATCCCGTCGGCCTCTGCCCCCCGACCGTTGGTGGTCGGACCGGAAGAGCATGTGGCGGGACTACCTGCAACTCTCAAGGGCCACCGCGGCCGGACTGGGAGAGAGAGGGGAGGGTCGAGGAGACATTCCCCCCCCCTGCAACTGTTCAGCGTTGTAAAGGCAATCCCCTGGCCGGGTCCCGCTGGTCTCGGCCTCTCCTCCGGCTACACCCTACGTTAGGATCTCCTGGCCGAGGCGTGGCAGCAGGACCTGCCTTATATGGGCTGCTCCCGGCTGGGCGTAGCCGGAACCCTGCCCCACCTTGGAAGTTTCCAGAGTGGGGGTGGATGTTCTACTGACTTGCATTTTCCCTAGTCTATCGATTTTTTTGGCGTGGCAGGCGGTGGGACAGCGAGGGGTGATTTGGTTTCTCTTACTGTTTTTCTGGTCTCTCACCACTGGCATATTTTAACGTTTTCTTGTTTCTAGGACATTAATAGGTTTTATCATTACGTTATGTTATCGTTTCTTTGTTCGTTGTTTAATAAAAGTTCATGTTCATCAGTGGCCTACTGATTTTCGTTTTCCTATTTTTTTCTTTCCAGGTTGTTTCATGGTAAAGTTTCTGTTAACAGGATACAGTGATCACTTCGTTATTATTGCATATGTCCTTTTCACTAGGGGTGCTCTCTGGTCGGGCCAGATGACGTATCTCTAGTAAATGGTCCGGGTGAAAAAGGTGCATCAATCAGTGGGGAGTAGATAGGCATGACAGATTACAACGGGGGAGAACGGTCCGCATTACGTACCCTTTCACTACTTGCAAAGATTTTCCTACGTTTATTTGCAAACAGGGAATACCTCCAAAAAGAACTAATTCCCAAACAGTCAATGTTCGGACAATCAATCAATCAATGAGGAATGAAATAGGTACGACGTGTTAAAGGCTTGCGTTACCTACCCTTCACTATCTGCAAAGGGAGATAGAATATTCCTATTCTTCCTCGTTTGCAGGTAGAGAAGATCGTTAAGAGAATTAACTTCGAACAATTCAATGCTCGATTGAAACAATCAACAAGGGGTACTGTGAACACAAATGAACGCCGCTTATATACATACGCATTGCTATTTTCAACAGGTTGTTCCTAATGTTTCTATTTTAGCGAGGTCAAAAGAGATCCCATTAGTGGCCTACTGATTTTGCTCGATTCCTTTTGTTTTTTTACACGATTTTTCGCTATCTG